>NC_066248.1:343750-687500 GCF_024542735.1 Bombus huntii | reverse complement strand
TCGGAATTAAAAAAGAAATAGAAGCAAAGAGAAAAAAAAGAGGAGTCGTGCGCGGACCAGTATGCTAGCAGGCAACGTAACGTCGAACTTGTACCGCGTTTGAAGTGAACGGCGAGCACGGAGCGCGCACGGTCGCGAACGGTGATCCCTCGAACGAATTGTAACGTCGGCGCGTTCGCGTTTCGAAGGCCTGTGGAAATGCGTCGAGTAGGAATCGTACTCGGCGCTCTCGATACTCTCGTATCGTTCCCCCTAGCGCGGCGCGTGTCTTTGAAATCGCGCTCGTTTCTCCACGAGGAACGAGATCGAGAAGGTCGCGCGTCACGATTCGCGTACCACTCGCTGCGACAGTCAATTAGTTTTAATTCAGCTTTTCGCGAGGAGCGATCTCGATGATGAGAGAGTCGTCCCGGAGCGCGCGGGACGGAACGGATGATGAAAAAAGAAAAAGGAGCGAAAGAAAGGGGAGAATCGAGAGAACGCTCCCGTGTCTCGAAGAAGAGAGAGAGAGAGAGAGGGTAGTCGTCTAATTACACGTAAAGGAGGAGACGTAAATCTTGCCGGTCGCGACACGGATGCGCCGCGTTTGCCGCGCGCGTCCCACGTGTCGCCGCTCGATCGAAACCACCCCGGCGATCCATCCTGCTCTCCTCGTCCTTGCCCCTTACCTTCATCTTTACCTTCCCCGTTATCCCTGTCTTCGCTTTCACCTTTGTCCTTGTCCCTATCCTTACATCTCTCCTTACCCTCACCCTCACCCTCACCCTCACCCTTACCCTTACCCTTACCCTTTCCTTGTCCGATTTCCGATCCGCATCTTTCATATTCTCATTTCCTCGAAACCCCAGTGAATTTTGTACCGAAATGCGAAACTTTGAAAAGCTACTTTCATATACGGAATTTAATTTTTTCACGAAACATGTGCATTATAAAAAATAAATGCCAAAAAAATCGCAAAACTCACGAACCGAAGGTGAAGTTTCTTACGTTTGCGTCGAGCTCACTTTCTTCTCCCTTTTCCCCGATCCTTTCGCGCGCGATTTCAGCAAAAGAAGTTGCGCTCCTCAACGTTTTTTAACATCTTTATTCGAACGACCTTGAAGATGAGAGAAAGCTGCCTGGAACGAGCGTACGACGGTCGTTCGATTTCCCGTTGGTTTCGGAATCGATCGGCTCCGCTGAGATTCACTCACGGAAAGCGATCGGGAAGGAATCGGGCCGATAGACGTTGCCTTCGTCCGCCATACAGGCACTGGCTGCGATTTCCGCCAGGTGCGTGTCCTTGTGAGGAGGTACGGCCACTCTGTGAAATTTGCTGGCTGCCTCGAAGAACGCCTTCAACGCTCTCTCGGGTTGTTCCTCCTCCATCGCGGCGAATCCCTCGGCGTACAGGTGCTCGCACTCGCGCACCCGGTCCATCGGTTCTCGCAGGTTGATTCTTCGTCGACAGGACGAACATTCGATGGATCTGTCGGGATCTCGGGGACGCGGGTGTAGCTTGGAGCATCCCTCGGTCGGACACCTGCGATCGAAAAGCAATTCTCTCTCCCTCGCTCGCTCTCACTCTCTGCCTCGCTTTGCGAATGCAGGCGCGAATACGCGGTACTATACGTCGAAGAAACAAGTTCACACCTCAGTCTGACCATGTCGTTGGTCAAAGTCTCGAAGCGTGGCCAATCTTCGCGGCAAGCGGTACACTCGCAACGAAACCAGTATCTCGCGGCGAGAGTTCTCCGTCGATCCTCCAGGCTTCGTTTGGTGAAAATCGGCCCGTAATTTTCAGCCACCGCGTCTCCGGCTCGGAGACTGCGAATCGCCCGAATCACGATAGATCGACCGACGAAGTATCTGTGGCAAGAGAGAGAGAGAGAGAGAGAGAGAGAGAGAGAGAGGACGATTTATCGAGTTAAAGCTACGCGCGTAGGTGTACGATGAACGGTCGGTCGGTATAGCTAAAGCTGTAGGGTACCTGGTTACCGCGGGATAACAGTCGTGATTGAAGCGTGCAACGGTCGGATAGATGGCCACCCCGATGTAAAGGGGCCTGCTACCGCGGAACCGATGTTCGTTTCCGAGTCGCGTCTCGAACACCTCGTGAGCGTTGAATTGCAGCAGCTGAAGATGTTTCAGCAGCAGGCCGGCCACCGCGATTTCTCGATCGTTGGGCGTCTCTGAAACGCGAACAGCACGCTGCTGAAATTGCCGATCGATCGCGACACGGACCGCGTTCAAGTACCTCCGTCTCTCGTCACTGTCTCGAAAAAGCCGACTCTCTGCAAACACTTGAGAAGAAAGGCCGCCATCAGCGATCTCTCGAAGAAATCCTTAGCCGTTCTGTGTTTCTCGTGCGTAACGAGATCGTACACCCGCAGATCGGCCGCGTCTCCTTCCACGAGTTTCTCTCGCTCCGTTCCACGAGGGACTTGCTCCGCGGGTTGCTCGCGTCTCGAATCGCGCAGTTTCCTCCTTCTCGAACGACGTTTCGCCGACTTGCTAAGTTTCGCCTGTGCTTGCGTGCACGGTCGTGCGACCTGTTCCTTCTCGTTGCAACTTAACGCGCGGCAGATCTCGATGCAGCCGGTCAGTCCGCTCTGAGTGGTCATTCGCAGAGCGAGCATGCTCAAAACGCTCATACCCGAACCTGACGAAACGACGAAAGCGGTTGCCTCTCGGTGCGAAACACCGTCTATATCGATTATTTCGAGAATCGCTCGTTCCATACTACCTATCAGTAGCGCGAGAACTTTGCACTCGTATTTATGGTAGCTGGTCATCGCCGCGTCTCTGCACTCTCTGCCGCAGAAGGCGACGCTGCTGCAGTCCGGACATCCTATCGGTGCTACGAATCTGAAAGGACGACGGGCATCTGTAGGAAGTTGCCGATATGGAGCGTACGCGGCGGAATCGAGCCGTCACTCACCTCGAGAAACAATGTTGACAATGCGTACCGAAGAATTCCGGCAGCAGAGTAGCCGCGTACGGCGCCTCCACGACCAACCTGTCCCCCGGTTCGATCGGTTCGGCGGCGATCGCTCGTTTGCCCGCGTTCTCCGTCTCCTCGATGTCGAGCAAGCTGGAGGCGCCCGGCAGCCGCGGATTCTCGTCGCTGGCCACTCGGGCCGCAGCTGCGAACGAATCGAAAGCGAACCTAACGAAAAACGCGCGTTTCTCCGTCGCGTCGTCTTTTCGCGATATTCCTTCGATCGATCGACGGAGCAAACGTCTCCGTTCTTCTCCGTTGGGGCGACAGCCACGAATCGCCACTCACCTACCTTTATCTCGCGACGATGTTCTCGCGAGCAACAGCTTCTTTCCGTTCGCACGTACGAACGTCTCGCACGCCTCCTTCGTCCGAGCAAACGTCGTCCTGAAACAGCACTTTTCCTTTCAGCCGGGTTTCCGTCTTTCGCCTCGTCGTCTCGACTCGTCCAGGCTCACCGTAACTCGTTGGGCAGATCGCCGTCCATTTCCTCGACGAAACTCAAATCGCGAAGGGCGAGCTCGTGCTCGTTGCAGGCGAGAAACGTCTCGGCTCTGGCTAGGAGCGCGAGCGGTAGTCCGAGACCTCGATCGACCGTGCGGCATTTTCCTGAAACGGGACAAGGGGGAAAAGAGAGAGAGAGAGAGAGAGAGAGAGAGCGAGCGAGCGAGAGAGGAAGGAAACCGATCGGACGATCGATCGACGGATGGATCGTCGCGAGTCTACTCGCCAAGAGAGAAACAAACCTGGAAGGGGAGCGCGAAGAACGGCTTGACCGAAGAGCAACAGAGCTTTCCGTCGATCGCCTGCGGTCGCGGCCTCGAATCCCTCGAGCCTCCTCGCTCTGGACACGTCGGCGTCCTTGCCGCGGTACAGAATCTCCGTTCGATTCAACGTTTCCAACACCGTGTCCTTCACCTTGGCATCGGTGAAGATGGCTCGAATCCTTTGCTCGTCGCTGGTCAGCCGTCCGAAAACCTGGCAGATCCACCGCTCTCCGGCGACTCGCGTCGCGTTTTCGCTGAAATCTCGGAAGAATCCCTTCTTTCCGGATCTGAGAGTCTCCAGCGAGCACAGGTCCCTGTAAGATGAGTCCGCTCGCGCCTCGTCGATCGCGTTAATTCGCTGCATCTCCAACTCGCTCGAATCTCCGTGAACGCTCGCGCTCGAAAGCGGCGAATTTCGGCAGAATTTCGGCAGAATTTCGGCAGAATTTTGGCAGAATTTCGGCAGATACGGTAGAGATAGCACGTTTACGAGCGAAAAAAGCGGCGAGATCGGGTCGCGAACGATCCAGGAGAACGAATGGCGAACGTAGCTTCGTTGTAGCCGTTGCGACCCTTTCGCCAACCGGTCGAATAATTTTAGACAAAGTCGACCTTGCTATTTCCGTCTCGAATTCTCGCGCGAGTGCGCCGCGCTTCTGCCAGCGTGTCTCCGTCGGCGTCTATCGTGGCTGCTGCCGCCACCGCCGCCGCCGCCGCCGCCGCCGCCGCCGCTGTTGCACCATCTCGCGCGTCCTACTCACCTTCTCGTTGCTACCAGAAATCGAAAGATTCGGACGCACGGAGGAAGAAGCGGGCAATGTGGCGTGGAAGGCGACTCGCGAGGCCCGTTTCGCGCGCGTCGCGTTTCGCTCGGTTAGCGAGCGCCGCGAGTCTGCTCCGTCAAGCTCGCGACCGATTCTCGGATCGTCAGTCGCGCGTCGGAAATCGCGGACGTCGCGCGTCGAAATATCGCGACCGCGACCGCGATCACGGCCATTCGCGTTCGCTCGGCTGCTTCGCAGGTATTTCGCGGCCCGGCCGCATCCGCGGTGAATCCGCGACGGAGATATCCGCGCTGGAGGCTGCTGTTCCCGGTGTCGAAGCGACGAGACGGAACCGGAAACGGAAACGGAGGCGAAACGAGGTTCGATCGAGAGAAGCGTCGATGCGACGCTGCGACGCGGACCAGAGCAACGATTTACCGAGATAAGCCGTGGGAACGGCGATAACGATAGAGAAAAAAGGCGAGTTCGTCGAAGCGCGGCTGGCTCCGAGTATCTTCGTGTGACGTAAGTCGATAAGTCGACCCGCGAACGCCTCCTTTTCTCGTCGGCCAACGGAACGCGGATTTTATCACGCGCGCACCGCGATTTCGACAATTTCCACTCGAAACGATCGTCGTCGTGCACCCACCCGCCCCCTCTCCTTCTCCATCGGCCTTACGACGCGTCTCCTTCTTTATCGCCTCTCCTTTCTTCCGACGTCGAACGCGCGAATCGTCTCGCGCCTCGTTTCTTCCTCCTTCGTTCGAGAGGAGCAACGCGTTCGTCGCAACGATATACTGCTTCGAAAGCGTGTTCGCACGAGTTCGGGAGTCGCCGAGAGAGAAGGTAACTAGCGCGCGAGCTTAACCGCGACCGCGAAACCGACAGGCTCCAAAGTCGAGAAAACGAGAGAGCGATTTGCATCATCGCGTATCGCGACAACGGAATTTCCACGGACGGTCGTCCTTTTCTTCTCCTTCGTTCTTCTCCTTTCGTCTCTTTCTTCCTTTTCTTCGCTTTGTTTTCGCGCTCGAACACGCCGCATAGGTGTACGCGCGTCTCTCTCCGAGTCGAAACCGAGATCGAACGCGCTCGCGCGCTTACCATCGACCTGCCAATTTAGACACGCGCTGTCAATTGAGAGTCGAGTTAACCCTCGTTAGCCTTGCTGCGTCTCGGCAGCCGTACGAAAATGTACGACCGATCGACAATCCCTGGAGTATAGACGTCGATCGATCGCTTTCCTATGCGTTTATCCTCTACCGATCGCGCTCTTCTCGATCTCGTATCGCGAATCTCGCACCTTTGCTCGCGGCTTTCGCTGTTAAACTCTCTCTCTCTCTCTCTCTCTCTCTCTCTCTCGTTTGCTCTACTCGTGTTTCCTTCTTCGATCGATAGGTCGCGAGAACGATCGCGTGATCGCAACCGACCTCACGCGCTACGTAGTTTTATGTCGGTGAAACGCCGGACAAGTACCCGTACCTTCGAAACAGCGGTGCGATCCGTTGGACGAAATGCTCCGTGGGTGGGCTCGCGGCGTGCACGCGTTCGTCACGCGAGTACGAGGATCCGAGCGATCGTCGGCCCCTTGCCGGTCGCGCTGCGCCGCGTTGCGTCGATCGCCACGATCCTACGTACGAGGTTCGTGCGACCATACGGCAACTAGAGACCGAATCGATCTTTCTTTCGAATATCAGGAATCGTGACGTAACGCGAGCCGAACAATGACGCACAAGGCGAATCGGAACGAACGCCACGTAAGTATGTATATGTTGACCTCGAGCCGCTTCGTCTTCGACCGCGCGCTTATCTCGACCGTTTCATTTCCCGGTAATCGAACGCGAAACTTGCCCCGCGTTTTCACCACGACGAGGACAACGCCAGCTCGAAGCCCGCTTCTCCCACTAACCCGCTACGATTCGTTCGTTTGTTTCAGACTCGCGGTGACGCGATAGTAAACGTCGCGTTCTCGAATACGATGTTGCAACCTGGCGACCACGATTCCGTCATCGGCCGCCCCCTTTATCGTCGTTTTCCGCACCATGATCCATCGTCCATCGACCCGAAACGCCGACTTGCCGACGCTATGGAACCCACCGTCGAAATCCACGATGTTTCCATCGACTTGCCGCTAGCCGCTCTATCCTCGGCCGGAAGCACGCCGACGCTCGAATCGGCCGTAACCACCACGGCGACCGCCTCGTCGGAGAGCTTGCGCGCCGAGACGGACAACGAGCAAAGCGTTTACAGCGTCGCCTTACTAGACCGATGCACGGATCTCGTGACTCGTAACGATTCCGTCTGCGACAGACAACGCTATGCCTCCTCCACTTGGTTCTCTCTTGTTCGTCGACGATGTTCCAACATTCGCGGTAAGTTGAACGATTTCGACCGATTTCCGATTTCCTCGCAACCGAACCTAACCCCGGCCCCGACGAATCGCCGACCTCTTTCGTTTCGGATTACGTCTCTTGCCGATCGCGATTCTCCGTAACGCTCCGACGGCGCGACCAGAGAAACGAAAAACAGGTGAAATCGCGTAAACGCGTACGACCGAGTAAGTAACGGTTGCAGCGATTTTTCCCTGGTACGCGTACTCGCGCTTGCAACGGTCGTGACAGCTACGCATCGCTAATCGCTGGCAAGCACGCGCGTCTATCCGAACCGAAAGCTGCCACGTACGCGTATTCGCGGTCGACGCGCCACAGTTTCACCTTCGTCGACGGATTCGCGCTAAGCGCGTAATACCGGTACGCAACGCGCAACGCCTCGCCGTTGGATTTTCCGCCGATCGTCGATTCCTCGAATACTCGTAGCGCGTATAACGCGCCGGTTAATCGCCCGTTCAATTTTTTTCGCTTCCGTCCTCCGCGAAGGTTCGTCGACTCTCGGCGAATAGCAGCGGCACGATTAAAGTTTCGACCAGTCGTGTTCTAAATACGACCATTCGCAACCGCTTTCTCCCCTCTTCGTTCGTCTTCTTTTTCCACCTACCGTTCGATTCTCTCGATTCGTTCGCGTCCAGGAAAGGATAGAAATTCGTCGTTCGTTTAATTCACGACACGTTTCTTTCGTACGCGTTCGCAACAGGTTGGCTGCCGAGGATGTGTTCCTGCCTGGACGCCGACAACGCGCAGTTCCTCGGTCCATCCACGTGCAGCAGGTATCAACGACTCAGTCCCAGGAGGAATCTGCTCGAGATCGCCTACCGATCGATCAACGGAAATCGAAGGCCAAAAAGATTCGCGCGACCGGACGAAAGCGAGGACGACGAGGAACAGGTAAATGGACGCGTCGCGTACCGATCGAACGACGAAAGCGGCGTCGAAAAACCCATCACTGACGACGTTTTTTCTTTCCACCCCTGGCACCCTCTTCGCCGGTAACGCGTAGACGGAGGAATTGCGTTTTTACTGCGACGACGACGCTTGCTACGACGTGATCGTCGAGCACGATCTTCGCGCCATCGACTTGTGCAAACTTCTGAAAGCGAAAAGAAGCACGGTGGGTGTCGACTGGTCGATCGTGGAGACATGGCCGGAGCTAGGAATAGGTCAGTATCCGTCGTTCACCGTTTCTCCTTGGAGCCGTCGTAACGACTTTCACGAGTTACGAAACCGTTGCAGAGCGCGCGTTGGAGGACCACGAGGACATTTTGGCCGTGCACAGGGAGACGAAAACGTTTTCCGCGGAGCGCGCACGGAAATTTATCTTTCGCCAAGATTGCCTCAAGTACGAGTTCTTCCACGATCCGGAGGTCAGTATGAAAATATTTCGTCGGTTTTTAACACCGGTTCGCGTTAATCGATCGATCGACGCGCAAATGACGAACGACGACTGGCTTTCGTAGAATCGCGCGATGCGTTACGAAACTGCAAAGTTCGCGCGCTTCCTCGCGCGTTCTGTCTCGGCCGTTCGCTGTCGCGGCAATTTCATCGATAACTCGACCGGTAGTCGCTCGACGGCTTTCGGCCTACCGTTACCGACAATTACCGACAGCGGTCGCGTCGCTGCCTCCGAGAGCCGTTCTTATCCCTCGGCGGAAACGCAAAACGCTTAGACGGGTGCTTTTGCTCGCGCCACGTGCTCGCGATTCGCGTACTCGTTGGCAAAATACGAACGGCGACGTAAACCAGTGTCGCGTTGCAGCTCTTCCTTTCCACCGAGATGATCGACGTTCCCACCGTTTTCGCCGAGGACTGGCACGCCTTGGACGAAACGGAAGCGGCGTTACGAGTGAGTGGAAATTCGATCGACCTTCGAGTCGACGCACTTTGTCGCGCGCACGCAGTTCCCTCGTAATTCTTTGATCAGCGATTCCCTCGCGACGTTTCAGGACTATCTGGAGAACGAGGAGATAGCGGAATGTCCAGAGGTATTCGGTTTAGCGTGGATACAGAACGGACGCTTGAACATTTGGAGGAAGATCTGTTTGCTTCTTCGAGATCGAGAGCTCTACCACGCGAAAAAGGTAAGTCCGCCGAAAGGCGAAACGCGTTCTTCGCGCGTTCTTCGCGCGTCCTTCGTCCAGAACGAAACGTTTCTTCTTGCTACGCCGTTACTTTCTCGCGTCTAGCTGTACTCTTACGTTATCGGAACGTTGGATTCGCGACGCGCGATCGATGCGCGGCGAACGCGTGGTACACGTGCGACCGCCACGCGGTTACGCCGTTCGCTCCGTATCGAGTAACCGCCACCGGACACCGTTGAAACGTCGACGGACACGCGCGACAGCAGCGACGGAATAACTGGAAACGGCTGGAACCGGCGCGAGTCACCGAAAACCCGTTTCGCCGGTTTACCGCGCGAACAGCTGACAGCGACAGCGTTCGCGCGAACCACCGTTTATACTATTCCTGGCGATACGACACGGATACGACGCGATTCCGTTCCGACGAACGTTCTTGCCGCCGATAACGCAAGGGTGTTTCGTATATGACGTACCTTATCCGTCGTAGCGGACGGTATCGGCGCGACGAAATATGCGGAGACGTGCTATTTAACGGAGACGAAAGAGATCGACCCCGAAATCGATTTTACCGCTCCTTCGTTGCTTTTCCCATTGAGAACGGCGCAAAGACAGACGCGTACGTGGATCGTACGTAGAGAGATCGCGCGGTGAAACGTCGCTTCTGTCTCTCCCACGGGGATAACGTACGCGCGTTTACGTATTTCGTCGATCGTTTCTCGCCACTCGTTTTAATTAGATTTTCTCTTTCCGCGACTCTCGCCGGATCGTCGCTCGTCAGAGTCGCGGATCAACGACCGTGGCGATCGCATCGAAAGGGACTGCGAGAAGAGAGTGTCAAGAGAAAGAAGGTCAAGGGGAAACGTCGAGGGGCCGTTGAATCGACAGACGGAACGATTCGCCTCGCGCGTACCGCGTCTCGTTTACGCGGTGTTCGATACGTCGCCTCGGCGTCGCAACGCGTTGACGCGCGTACGTTAAACCGACGTTAAGCGCGATAGGCGGGAACGTGCACCGGGCGACGACTCGCACGAAGAAATTCCACGCGAGTGGATTTCAGCGAATAGAAAGTTTACTCTAAAACGCAACTGCTGCTACGTCTACAACGGCGGTCGATCATCGCTATGCCGATCACGGCTGTCTCATCGGCGCTTCGCGAGTAGCTTGCCGGGCCGTCGAGGACGTCGATCTTACGACGCTCGATGCTCGAGTGTTGGTGCGCCTTCGTTCGCAGCCGTGTCTATACGGCATCGACAGAGGTGTACGATCGATGCGCGCGTCACTCCGTCTTTCGTCTCGTCTGACATCGGCCTCCGAACTACGCGTTCAGCGTCCAAATCCTCGCGAGCAGAGACATCGGTTCCCGAAAGCTACGACACCGCCTCCGTCCCACGCGGAGCGAAATTCGTCGCTTTAAACGCGTCCGACGCGACGCGATACGCGCAGTCAACGCGAAACGATCGCTCGCGGCGTACGTACGTAAGTACGTACGCCTTTCTAAGAAGCTTTCCGCTTTCCTAGTTGCTTTCACCGACTACGAACGCCGAATCGTCGTCTCTCTACTCTCACCACCGCGATCCTCCTCCTTTTCCCGTTCTCTGCTATCTCTTCGCTTTTCGCGTCGTTTCGGACGCCTGGAATACGTGGCCGACGCTAGCCAGAGAAACGAGCACAGAGACGAGACGACGGGTCGCGAGAGACGGTACGACACGGTTCGAACCGCGCGTCGCTGATTCGAAACCGTTCGTCGAGTTCGCCGTGGCACGGCGGCGAATCGGTCGGGGCTGACACACATTCGCCCTGGCAAAAGAGCTATTCTGCTATGAACGCTGCTCCCTGGGTCGTCGACCTGCCTTCTGTTGCTTCCTCTTCCACCACCTTCCACCTCCTCCACTCTCCTTTCTCTTCTACGCCGCTCTACGCTTTCCTCTCCTCTCCGCCTCCTCTCCGCGCGTTTCCTCCACGCTTCTCGGTTCTTTTCTTATTTTCCACGCGTTTCCCTCCTTTCTCTTTTGTTGAGGCCTCGGTGTTGGCCGGCCTCGTCCTTTGCCGGCTTTTTTCCGCTTCGGTTCGATCCACCGCCTGCTACATCGCACTCCGCTTTCTTCCGTTTCTCTCCGATCTCCGGGATTC
Source organism: Bombus huntii (assembly GCF_024542735.1). Classification (NCBI taxonomy): domain Eukaryota; kingdom Metazoa; phylum Arthropoda; class Insecta; order Hymenoptera; family Apidae; genus Bombus; species Bombus huntii. The sequence continues at coordinate 676,388 of NC_066248.1, read as the reverse complement.
TAGTTCTTCCCGCCGATCGATCCGTTCGGTCGTTCGCGTCGCGGAAATTCCCAAGCGAAACGAACGACGATTTCGAGATCGAGGCGAATCGCGCGACGTCTTCCTTCCGGATCGGACACAGGAAAACACGTTTTCATCCTCTCCGGTGTCTGTCCGACGCGGTCGATGCGTCCATCGCCCCAGTCGGAAATCGGATTCGAGCGCAAATCGTTCGCGGTTCCGGAATCGCGAGTTTCGATTCCCCGATGGGCTGCGACGGCGGACCTCGAACGTCGTTCGAGTCTCTTTCGCGCGAGATGGGTTGGCGTTGGAAAAATTGCCAGCGCGCGTTTCTAATTCCAAGTTGTTCGCGCTACGCTCTTCTCCTTTCGTCCGTGTCCGCCTCTCTCCCTCCCTCCTCCTCCTTCTCTTCCTCTTCCTCGCCTTCCGGCACGTCGTACTTGCTACACCGTTTCCTCGTTCAGGGTGTTGCCCAAACACAATACGTTTTCGCAATGCGCGCGCGATATTACGATGTCCGTTGCATCCACGTCATTGTTCGCGTTCGCGATGCGTAACGCACCACGAGAGTGGTTCGTGGTTTTTCGTTTCCATCCTTCTCTTCGTCGTCCGACACGCGATCGTCGCTCGATCCTCCGTTGCAAACTCTACCCTGCCGCTGTCGCCAGGCAACAAACCAGTCGATTCCAAAGGCGACGATATTTGCGAGAGAACAATGCCAGTTCGATCGAACGTGCATGTCCCTCGAACCTATATACTCTAGACTTTATCGTATGCGTTTAGCGCGCGACGTTTCTTCGCAAATGTTGCTTGTAAAAAGAAAAAGAGAGAGAGAGAGAGAGAGAGAGAGAGAGAGAGAGAGAGAGAGAGAAACAAAGTTTGTAAACAATCCGCAAAGTTGTTGCAGGCGCTGCGAAAAGCTTCGAAAGTGTCCAAGGTATCAGAATTCGACGATACAGAGCACGAAATAACCGCGTGTAATTGTAACGACGATCGTTCGAAATCTTTAATTTTCTTAATGTTCGTTGCAAAAGGATATAGAAGCAACGCCAACGATTACGATCGACGATCAACGTTAACGACGAAGGTAACGAATGAAATGTAAACAAACGGAACTTGAGAACTTGTAAATGTCCCGATCAGCTACCCGAAATTGGAACGGAACGTCTGATTTCCGAACCATCGGTCGTCGAGCGACATAACGAACGCTGATCCGTTTCGAACGCGCGAGGTCGATTCTTTGCGCCGTGGCTGTTGCCGCCGCTCGGCTATCCGGTAAACGCAACGCGCCCTCGTCCGTTGTTACGCGTCGTTCACGCGCGTTTCAAATCCGTTTTCAGCAACTTCGCGACGAAATCTTAAGCGCCAAACATATTGGAACGCGATTGCAAGGAATTCGCCACTTTTTGTCGCGTCGAAGATCAGTTTGTCAGAACTGGTAGAACCGAAGATTACACCGTTCCATGCAAAACGAAACGGTGTACGTTCGGATTAACCCAAAGCGATTCGCGTCACGCTCGATTCCTCCTTTCTCGTCTACGATGCGAGACCGAAACGATCGTGCCCGCAACGGGATGTGTATTGGCGGCCGTTTCGTCGAATTCGGCGTAAGGTCGCGCCGATTACGCCTTCGACGGCAACGAATTCGATCGCGAATTCGAAAACGAACATCATCGATCTCGTTGCTGTTCGCGAGACTCGGATGTTTCAACGAATTTTCTGGGTTAAGGTGTACTCGAGGTAAAACGAGCGTCGTCTTCTGGCACGCGGCCGAAAGGTGTGGATTTTCCAACCGCGTAACCATCGTTTTTAGTGTCATCGGTCGAAATACGCGACCCTTGCTTCTTCCTCCTTCCTTCTCTCGTCCCTATTTCCTTTTACTGGCCTTCGTTTGAAAGCGGATCTTTTCGACAAGCTCGACAGCCGCAACGAAAATCGATTACCAATCGTCATCGACGAATGCGAAAAGATGCGAACGAGAAGGAACGAACGGGCCGAACGATGACACGCGGCTGCCACATAGCCGTTTCGTCAACCGTCGATCGATCGATTCGCTCAAAGTTTCTCGCAGCCGCCGGCATTCTCGCGAACGAAACGTTAATTTTCCAGTTCAGTTTGCCGATCTACCGCAACGATTCCGTCTTTGCCAAAGTTCGAAACGCTTCGCTTCTTTCGTACGAATCGCCCACGATCGCGATACCACAGGAGGAAGATCATAACTCGCGAAGGAAAGAGATCGTTTCTCTTTTTCAAAGTCCTTTCTTCTTCGACGAATCGAAAGCGGTGGTCGATTACGAAGTTTCGAAAGAAGTATTGAACGATTAGGCATACTTTTGATTTCCTTGTCCGTATACGCGTGCTACGTATACGTTCGTTGATTCGGTTCGAGGACGGAAGAAGGTTCGGACTCTGTCATTTTGCACGCTATGATTTATTTTCCACGGTCGACACTCGTGTCTGCTTCCTGCTTCCCCTCCTCGACGCCCTTACCATTCGACGGTTCGCGTCCGTAAGGCTTCGCGAAGCTGCGAAATCGCGTCCTCCAGAAACCGTCGCGTTTTCGAGAGTTTGCGACGATGCCATAAGTTGCCGATTCGAAGTTCGCTCGATCGCGAACGATCGCGAGATTTTAAACACGTAACACGTCGTCGAACGTGTAAAGGCGAGCATCCAAACGGTCGGCTGCGTAGGCAAATCGGTGGGGCAGGGGAGGGAGGGAGCAGAGAAAGAGAGAGAGAGAGAGAGAGAGAGAGAGAGAGAGACAGAGACAGAGACAGAGACGGAGAGAGAGAGAGAGAACTGCTTATTCGTTGGAACACAAGATCGGGGTCGAAGAAGACGGGGGTGGGCAGCAGCCAGCTGATTCGGGAGAGTTCGTGAACGACCGTAATCGAAACGCGAGGGAACGAAAGAGGCGAGGTAGCGCAGCAGCGCACGTCCGATGCAGTCTGCCGCGACCACCGGGAAACCAGCTGACTGGTCGGTTCGGTCGCGTTCGTCGAATCGTTCGGCAGTCTTCGGATCTTTGTTCGTCTCCGTGCACGAGGCGGCTACCGGCAAGCGACAAACCTTTCCGTCAGTCGTCAGTCGCCGTTTCGACACTGTCGAAGGGTAAACGTGCGCGCGTGTCTATTACCTCTTTGACACGATCAGCGTTACCGTCGTTGCCTGAATCGCGCGATCGGCCATCTCGTTACCGCATCGGTCGATCAGAACGACGATCGTTCGTCGTTCCGAGAGATACAAGAGAGAAAGAAAGAACGCGATTAGCGTCGTCGCGCAGTCTGCTCGTTACCGGTAGTCGCTTCGGTCTCTGTGTGCCACCCCTCCATCGCTCGTTCCTCCCCGTCCAGTTCTTACACCCACCTACCCATCCTACATCCCTCTTGTCTCTCATTCTCTCTCTCTCTCTCTCTCTTTCTCTCCCTGTCCTCCCTCACTCCTCTCTCTCTCTCTCACTCTTTCTTTATTTTGCCCGTCGGCTACCCGGTCTCTGTCTATCCATCTGATTTTCCGCTTCTCGCTTTTCTCGCAGGCCTCCTCGTTCGCGTCGTTGTCGCGTAGTCGGAGGAGAAGACGCGAGAGAAATCGTTGGCAAGGATACGAATTTTGTGGAACGAGAGCGTGATTTTGGTTCCGTGCTCGTCTCCTCGGTCGTGACGACGAGCGACTCTCGCGGTTGCGATCCGAGGGAAAAGAACGAATCTTGTGTTTTAAAAGAAAGGAAAGCGGAGGAAAAAGTACGGCTAGAGAGGACGAAGAAAGGAAAGGAACGGAAGAGAAGAAGGAAGGAAGGAAGGAGGAAGGGAAGAAGAAAAAGAAGGAGAAACGACTGTAAGCGAAGCGCTATGAAATCCGATCGGTACGATAGGTCGGTATTTCCGAGCGGAAAGGACACGGTGGTATCGCGTAACGGATAGCTGGTTCGCGCGACACACACGTATCGCCAGTTCACCGTCGAAATCGTCGATTTCCACCGGCCGGATCGGAAATCCAGTTCCCTTGGCATTTGGATTTACGCGAAGATTTCGAGCGTGAAAGCCGAATTGCCGTGGCTCGACGTTGCTCGGGTGGTAAGTGAAAACGATACGCGACCAGGCGGTCGTGCGAAAACGAAATTTTCGGCGAGTGTACGCTCGTACTTGCTCGTTGTCGGTCGATCGGCGATAACTCGATACGGACCGTGCTCCATAGAACAACCAACTGCGACCGTTCGCTAGTAGTTTGGATAGCGAACCGCATTCACGCTCGATTCGAGAACACGCGATTTATCGAGAATCTCGAATTCCAACGATAAACCGTTCCAAGTCCGTCGGGATTTGCGTACGAACGACGAATCGAATCGGATATCGTCGCAGTTTGGTTCGTAGCTGTCGTTAGGGGCAAAAAGAGCAGAAGCGAGCGTACATATATACGTAGGAGAAAGTATCGAGCGGAGGGTAGGTTCCGATGATAATTTACGGCGGACCCCGTTAACGACCGATCGGAACAGAGCCGGTGCCGAAATCCCCTCGTTTCGAAACACGACGCGGAGCTTCGTATTAGCGAACTGACAATAGCGCGATCCGAGACTCACCGCGTTCGTTATTCGGTCGTTACGATTCGCTTTCCACGGAGATCGCCTCGTTCAATTTTCTCTCTACCTATGCGTCTGTTCGTCTATTTTTCCATTCTCCGATTCGGCGTCTCCATCGACGATCGTCGATTTCGAAATCGATATTGGCATCGGCAGTGGCGCCGGTCGGTATCGTCTCCGCATTCGTCGTCGTAATCGTCGTTGTCACCATAGCCGGTAAGATTCGGACAAGCGATTTTTGCAAATTCCTTTAGTCCGTTGAAACGCAAGCTTCGCGCGAATCGCGGCGAATAGGGTAACGTCGCACCTATCGCACCGCGATACTTGTTTACCTAATCGAAATTAAGTGGTCTGGCGTTCGATCGTCCTCGCGAGCCATCCTTCGAGCGTCAAAAGTGGCAACGAGCGACCGATCGCGCGTTTATTTCACAACGCACGTTTCGCAAAACTCGATTCCAGCGATTACGTTCGAGTATCCCGCGATCTTTTTCTTTCTTCGAATTCGCTGTCTCGCGTCGATCGAATCTTGCTCGAAATATACTATGGAGAAGGACGACGCGGATAACGGCAACGAAAGACACGCGAGAGTCTGGAAAAATTGTAAAATTAACTCGGCTTCGGTTAATCGGTTTCCGATTACTCGGCTAGCCGTCCACGCGTTACTCACGGTTTTCTCTTCTCGGTGCCGCGTTTCGCTACTCCGTCTCGCCGTTGTTTCTCCTTTCACGAACTTCTACCGTTACACGTTCTCGCGTTATTATCGTAATCGTAATACGGCGGCGTGGCCCACATACACCCGATTCACAGTCGTTCGTTCGTATTATCCGTAGAACTCTCTCTTTCCCATCTTCGTCCGTGACGCGTGTTCGGTCTTTCGCGATCCGAGTATCTAAAAACTGAAACTTGGCGGATCGTCGGCCGTAACTTCCAGTTGCCACCGTTCGTCGGTTCGCACGAGCTCGTATCTTTTTCCTTTTCGTGCGACACGATGCGACGGTTGCACGTTGGCGCGCGTGACCAACAGGGACCCAACGGAACGTTATCCGCACGAAACGCGAATCTTGTCGCTCGTCGTCTCTCTATCTCTGTAATCGCGAGTGCCGGCGCGCTTCTGGCGTTACCCTTTCCAGCAAACCGGTTTCGATTCGATCCCGGCCGCGTCTTTGCCGTCCGATGCCTTTCGATCATCGTCGTTCTTCCCCTCGAATCGGCAAAACGCATTCGCCTTCGTCTCTCGGACGAGCGTAAATTACGAGCGAACCGGTGATCGAACGAAGGATCGATCGGTCGAGATTGGACGCGTTCGCCGCGCCGAAAACCAGAGCAATCGATGTCGTAGCGACGATGACACGAGAACGATGACGAAACGATTTCGATTTCGATTTCGATTTCAGAAAAGCGAACGAGCGTTTCCGTTCGCCCGCTTGTCGGATTACGCGGTGTACAAGATCACGAACGCCAGGAAGAGATACAGAGCGCCCTTCCCCTGGGGCATCTGTCTCAGGTCAACCAACACCGCCCCCAAATCCAAAACCATCGCAGAGCGTGGAGAAACCGGGCTCAAGGTCATCGCTTTTCACAGTGAAAAATCCCGCGCCTGCTGGCTAACGGCCATGAGGCTCGCCAAGGTAATCGAACGTTCTTTCATCGTCTTTCCTATCTTTCTTCCCCGTTTTTCTTTCTCGTCGGTCCGATCCGCCACCTCCTGCTCCTCTTCCTCTTCTTCGCCCCAGTTGCTTCGCGCGGAAATCCCTTTGCCTCTTCGCACGCTTGTCACCGTCGAGAAAACCTGGTTGTTTGCGGGCGCGTTAACGTCCGTTTGCATCGGCCGCCGCGGTTACCGTTGGTCGATGCCGAGGTGTTTCCTTTCGCGGATAATCTCGCGGCCGTTTTCCTTCGCCACGGTGACGAGCGAGCCGCGCGCATCGAAACAAATCTGGCTGGCAGAACAAATTAATCCGTTTCGTTTCGTTTCGTTACAGTACGGCAAGCAACTCAGGGAAAACTACAGAGCATTTAAGAACAAACAGTGCGAGCAAACCGACGGCCCAAAGGATCGATACGTCAACTACAACGTATCCAATGTGAGTCGAAGTTTTTCGCTGGCCGCAGGCTTTCGCCGATCGCGCGCGCGCGCGTCCGCAAAAAACGGCCGGCGAATCATCTCGGATCGAGGTTGCATCTCGACGCGCGGTTAGTCGCGGCTCGCGATCCGCGATTCCATCTTCGACCAGGGGGAAAAAATGCAGCGAAAAGAGCGGGCGGGGTAAAGAGGTGGCGGCGAGGCGTGACGAGGCGGAGCGGAGCGGGGCGCGATGGGACCAGCGAAGAGCAGCGCGGAGAAGAGAGGAGAGGAGAGGAGAGGAGAGGAGAGGAGAGGAGAGAAGGGGTGGGAGGCGGCAGAGTGGCCGCGAGAGCGGGTCGCGTCGAAACAGAGTTTCGAAAATCGAGCAAAAAGCCCGAGGCGGTTAGTTGTTGCTACGCGGCGACTATCGATCATCTAGGAGGTAGACGCGAGCGAGAACGGGTACGTGGCCGTGCGTCTCCTCGACCACGGACCCGGCTACGTCGCGAGTATCGCGTGCAGCGTCTTTCGCTCGTCGACCGATGGCCGTGCCGTGCCGTGCACGCGTCACGCGTCGCGCCAATCGATACCGCCAACGTTCGACGACCAGTCGTCGTCTCCGTGTCGCGTATCGCGAGATTCACCGCGACAGCCGTATCGACTGCCCGACGTTGATCGATCGTTCGCCGGTGCCGAGTAGATCCGGAAGTTGGCCGTTGCTGCTGTCGCTGCGCCTCTTCTTCTCGGGATCTCGACGTTCTCGATTCGTTCCGCCTCCCCACCGAACCGACCGAGACACGCTCGCGCGCATCATCCCTCTCCACTGCTTTCCCCTGTCGACCGACCGCCGCCGCCTCTGACTGCCGCCGCCAAGGCATCGTCGCGCCGTGTCACCCGGTTTCCAGCTAGTCTGCTGGACGACCCTCTCGCCACGGGGATTACTCGCGACCGATCCCGTTCTCGTTTTCGCGCGTCCGCTCAACTCGGCCAATCCTACGCGATTCGTTTCTCTCGTGTTTAGCGAATCGTTGTTTCGCGTCTTGTCCGCTCTCCTCTCGACACGGCCATGGTGGAAGTACGTAGTAGTAGTAGCAGCAGCAGCAGCAGCAGCAGCTCGTTCGCTTATCGCAGCTGGAAAAAAGAGGCGATCTCGCCAACGTCGTCGCCGATTACGAAATCGAACGGCGGTGTCCCGTTTCGTAAGATCGCGTCTTCCTTTGCCGAAGGAATCGTCGCGCTGTTCGTTTCGTCGTCGTCGTCGTCGTCGTCGTCGTTCGCGTTGCGTGTCCGTCGACGAAAACGCACGGTTGACCTACATTCGACTCTCGTGTATTTCCGTTCGGAGGAAATATCGTAACGGCATTGGGCGCAGGTGCGGCGTCGTTACATAAGCCGGTACCGCCTCTCGCGTCGTCCCCCCGTGACGAACATCGTCGAGTATCGACGAGGACGTACCTTGGGGGAACGCGGCGAATAGTCGCGCGCAATAGGAGGACGACGGCGTAACGGGAAGGAACGGAAAGACCGAGTCGAGTAGCCGAAAGAATCGAACGGCGCGCACAACTTTTCTTCGTGTCAAGGGCTTTTCCTTTTCCGTTACGATCGAGCGGACAAGCTGTTATTCCCATTTCGTATCGTTGTATTCCGCGTAGATCATAGGGGTAGGGATATCGTCGTTTCGAGGCGGTAAACAACGCGCCGCGGTGCTTCCACCGTTCCAAATCGCTCGTCGTCTCTCTCGGCTACTCGAATCCGATCGAAAGCCGAGTCTCGCGAATCGGCGGCGAATCGGCGGCGAATCGGTAGAATCGCGCGTTGCTCGATCGTTCGAACGTGCCGGCATCGTCCCCTCGAGCGAGAAACGAGACCGAGTGGAAACCTGATATTCCGATTTCGAACGAAATCGACGCGTCGCTCGACGTCCGGTCTGGTCGCCCCTATCGTCTCGTCTCGTCCCATGCCGCCACCGCTCGATGCTCGCCTAGCAACAGGCGTCAGGGGTTATCATCCCCTCTTCGTCTTGCGATTTCTCTCTCCGCTTTTTAAGTCGTTCTTCGAACCGTTGTTGTTCGCGAGCGTGGACGCGATCTTTTCCCGCCCGTCTCGATCTCTGCATGCTCCGCTCGCTCTCCGACTTTTCCTGATCGGTGATCACCCCGTCACGCGTTTACGCGCTCGTTCCCTTTCGCTGCACGACGAGAAAGCGACGAGAGAGGGCGACGAGAGGGCGACGAGAGGGCGACGAGAGGGCGACGAGAGGGCGACGAGAAGGCGACGATACGAGAGGGATCGCTCGCTGTCTCGTTCCGGTTTCGATCGAACGGTCCAAAGTCGTAAGACGAAGTGTGTCGCGTTCGCAGGAATCGGTGCGATCTCGCGTGGCCATGGATTTTACCGGCAGCGTCGGAAGAATCGTGGACGACCCGAAGGAAGCGAAGAACATCGCGGAAAGCGAGGGTATGAACTGGCGACGAACCTGGAGGCCGTTCTCGAGACCGCCGCCTGGCTGCACGGTGGTTAGACTGCACGGACTCGACGACGGTATCCACGTTTTGCAACCGTGGTTTCACAGAGGACTGAAGAGAGATATCGCCGCGGCGATCGTTCGAGACCAGGGTTCGGTCGACGGGTAAGTCGAGACGCCGCTTCCGAGTGGTTCGTTTGCAAGCGGCGCGAAAACCGTGTCTCATCGTCTCGCGCGTTCTTTCAGCGTGTTCCTGGTACGGGAGAGCAAGAGCAATTTGGGCGCTTACGTGCTCACCTACAAATACAGCGAGAAGGTGTTTCACGCTCAAATTCAACCCGTGAGTAGAGCCGTCGCGAATGTTTCGCGATTTCGGACGTAGCTCACGTCTCCGCCGGTTTGCAGGTTTTCGACGAGCGATGCAACTGCTGGCTGTACACCCTGGACAAAGGCGTAACCCGGTTCTACGACTTGCTGCAGCTGATCGAATTTTATCAGTTGAACGCGGGCTGCTTGCCCACGCGATTGACCCACTACGTGCAGAACGGCGTGCCGGAAGTGCTGCCGCTTCCGGTTCCGATGGCGTTGACGCAGACGGAGGACGGAGGCGGTGGTTCGCCGCCGTCGCCGACCGAGCTCGATCGACGGCGACTCGGTGCCGCGACCGACGGCACGATGGCCGAAGGTACCGCGGCGGCCGCTGCCTCGTCGTACACCGTCAGCTACAAGAGCATCTGAGGATAGGAATTCCAGCGGCCCGTCAGCGTCGACGAGCGTTTGGTCGCCACCCGCTGTTCGCTGGATCACGCCTCTCGACCAAACGGAATCGCGAACGGGTATCGCTCCGGCGACGCGAACGTTCGATCCGCGCGCTCGGGTTGCTGGAGTTTGTGCCTCTGCAGCTACAGCAAGTGGAATCCGTAGCGCGAATCGCGTCGATAGCCGTCCGATGGGCGGAAAGACAGAGCGTTCGAAGAAGATACGAGAAAGAGGAACGAGCAACGGACGAAGGAGAGACGCGGCTCGGGCTAACCGGCCGCCAGCTTTCGGCCAAGGGACCGAGAGCGTCGCGGCGTCGCGCTTCTCCGCGATTCTCGGCGCGACGCGATTCGTCGCTCGTCGACCGATCGATTCGTTCGTCGAGGGCAGCCGGCTTTTCGAAAATCGGCTTTGATAGCGGTTGATCAATCCCGATGTTTCGAGCCGGCGCCTCGACGGTCGCACCGACGGACGCGCCTGTCCCGTTGTCACGGATCGATTCGTCGACGCGCGCCAGCTCTCGTCGACGAGTAACGGAGAGCGAACGCGCGTAGCCAGCGACGCGACGACGGAGCGGCGGTGAAGAAAATAGCCGCCGCCAGAGTCGCGGCGCTCGGTACGCAAAATCGCGTTAATATTAAGACGATCGTTATCGATGCAAAAATACGATAAAAATATATATTTTGTACGAACGGTAGTAGAACGGACGATCGAGTCGCGTTCCGCGAGATCTCGACGTTCGGTCGGAGAACAATAAAAGTTAATCAAGAACGGAACACGGTTGGCTTATTTCTCTCTGAATCCTTCCACGTTTTCGCGGCGAACGCCTCGGCGTAGACGACCCATCGTGTGTGGACGGCGCGAGGGCCGTCGCAACAGGTAAGCGGCGCGCGGCAACGACGCCTGAGAAAAGGTATTCCGGCAGGTAACGGTCGCGAACGAAGGAGGAGCATCGTCGTCGCGTTCGGTCTACGAGAGGAGAGGAGAAGGGGGATCGATGGAACGTACCGGCGGAGAGGTGGAATTCAGGTGCGAGTCGTAGTTGGCTCGGCGATCCTCAGTTTACCGCGGCCAGTCGACGCGACGCGGTCCGATCTTCGACGTTCGCTTTTCCGCGTCTACTTCCTTTCTTCTTCGCTTTTTCTCCTCTTACGTCATCCTCGCGTTCCTCTCGGTGGTGCTTTCGTTCCTCGCGATCGACGAGATGCGAATCGATCCCTTCTCGGACCGACGGATTTCACGCATCGGCAACGAGTAAGTCGCAGCCGAGTAACGGCAACCTGTTACGGCGAACGCGCGTCCACCGATCGACCGACTCTGGGGTGTCGCGTCGCGCGCGATTCGTCGTAGGACGATTAGACCCCGAAGATGGAACAGCCGTTCTCTCCGGACAAGGAACACGACTAGTCGGAACGGCGCGTTCGTCGTTCGGACGAACTCGCGAGTCGTCGGGTAAACTTACAACGCGCGCGATATACCCGCTGTACGCGATACGCCGTTCTCGAAACCGGTTCGGTGACGTGCTCGTCGATCGTCGGCGTAGCTACGAGCCGAGGCGTTCGTACGGTTCTGCTAGTTTGCCAACCGCGATCCTTCGTCGTTCTGTCGCGAGATACGGAATTTTGCGTTTCCATCGCGCGGATTCCGCTTTTTCGCTAGACGCTCAACGACGGACGCCCGTTTACCCGTGTTGCGGTACCAGGTACGACCGACCGGTTCTCTCTCCCTCCTCGCTCCTCCTTTCTTTCTTGCCTGCCTCTCTCTCTCTCTCTCTCTCTCTTTTTGTCTTCGTCCGTCGCGTCCGGCGTTCTTCGATACGCCATAGTTCCAAAGTCGCGCGACGATCCACGAGTTCCGTTCGGTTGGCATACGGGCACGGAAGGAGCGCAGCGACGAGACTCGGCAAAGTGACGCGTCGGAATTTCCAGAGCGTGGCGATCGAAGGTTTTGACCGTCGTCCGGATCGAAACTCGACGAGGTCGAATCGCGACGCGGCGATCCTTTCGAACCAATTGGTCGTCGTCGTCGTCGTCGTCGTCGTCGTTCGTTCTCCGCGCGCACGATACCACCGCGTGCGATGAGTCACGTCTTCGCGTTTCGCTCGTTTTGCTCGCATCGCGTCACCTCTCGCGGCCATAGCTTCGCTGCGTTTTCCCTCGCATGATCGACGCATCGAGCCTCGAACCTTCGTTCGATATCATTTTGTCCGGCGTTGGATCGCGAGCGCGTGCGCTTTCTTTTCCAGAACCGGTATGACTGCGACGCGGAAGGCCGCGTTCCAACAACGACGCTGATCGAACGTCGCGAGATCGGCTCCGAGATGAACCCGTCGATCGGACTGTTGACCGTGGCAGTGCTGGCGATCGGTACCGCGATCGCCGGCTTGAATCCAGGGGGGGCCGATTGCGGCGAGCAACGCTGCTCCACCGTCGAGTATTGCAGCCCCTACGACAAACGTTGCAAACCGTGCTCCTCCATCTGCGACGCCACGGGTCGCAACTATCAGCAAAACGAGTGCATCAAAGATTGTCAAGGTGAGCGAAATTCTCGTCGTTCCGTCGGAGAGGTCGGTTTTCTCGGCTTTTTCGGTCGATCGGCCGAGCGAGCCGAGGATACCGAGCATCGACGTTTCCAGATCGATCGAAAGAAAAGCCAGGTAGCGGCGGGCCGAGCGTTTCCGAGCGTCGTGCACCTGAACCCGAAGGGGGTTCGAGTCCGTTGACTTTACACCTGACCACACCGTCCCTCCGTCCACTTCCCACACACGCGACCGTGCACGATGACTCATCCTACCGACCTCCTATTCGCCTGCCAGCCTGCCTGCCTGCCTGCCTGCCTGCCTACCTTCTTTTCTTTCCTCGCTCTTGCTTCCTCTCGGCTCCTTTCGCCCGCCTATCTCCTTCTCCTTCTCCGTCTTGCCGTTAGTCGCCTCTCGTCTCGCTTCCAACCGAACGGAACAACGTTCCCTTCCCCGGCCAAAGCCAACCGTCGTCGAACCTTTCCCTTGGAAAATATCGCTCTGCGGCGCGTAACTTTTCATCCTTTGCCTTTCCATTTCAGAATACCTGCACGACAAACGATACGTTCTTCTCGAGCAGTACGAGGATTTACGAGGTAAGTAGACGATGGGTGGCGTCGTCCTAGTCGCGACTAAAGAAGGAAAAGAGAAAACGAACGTTGACGATCCGCAGGGGAGATGCAGCGATTGTGGATACTGGCGGCGATATCCATCGCGGTAGCCTTTGTGTCTCTCGTATCGAGCCTGTACCTGTACGCGCAAAAGTGTCCACGATGGGAGAAGATGCAAACCACCCTGAGACGAGCCATCGCCGGCAAACGAGCAAAGGTGAGCGAGCGAGCGAGTTTTTCCGTCTCGCGATCGAACGAGCGCGTCGCGTCGACCGCACCGACCGATATCTTGCTTCTCAGGGAACGTCGAACGGCAACGGCGGCGACAACGACAACGACAACAACAACGATCGCGGTAAATCGACGCTTCGAGACGCGGAATCGGGCACGTCCAGGCACAACGGATTGAAGCTGACGATGCCGACGATAAGCGCGAGCGTGGCTCCTTCCCGATACATGGAAAACGAAAGCGGACGCGGTGGGAACGGTAGCGGAAGCGCGAGCGGAAGCGGCAGCGCCAATGGAAGCGGAACCGGTAACGCCACGCCGAACACCACCACCACTTCGTTGTCGAGAAGGCATCCCAGCGAGGACACCACTCTCGATTACGCTTACGACAATCCGGCTATGACGCCCAGCCCGGAAACCGTTCAGCACAGAACGAAGCGCGAGAGCTCGTTTTAAAAACGGGATATCCGATCGACTCGTCACACTGTACATAGGTTAATTCTAAGCATCGTACTTGATCGCGCTCGTCCGCGCGAGAACGCGCGCGACCTTCCGCGGATCCTTATCAGCCATTCCGTCCACGAAAGGCCTTTGGAGCGAAGTTCGCCCGATCAACGGTAACGGGGTCGAGCTTCGCATAGGTCAGCGACGGCGCGTAACCCGCCGACCGATCGATGGAGAAGCGCGCGGCTCCACGCTCAATTCGAATGCTCAACCGTCGAGTTTTACGCTCGCGTGCCTCTTTTTCACGATCGCGCTCTTCTCTCTCTCTCTCTCTCTCTCTCTCTCTTCTCTTCTCCTCCTGCGATATCGACGGCGAGACCCGAGACACAGGCAGAGAGAGAGAGAGAGAGAGAGAGAGAAATCGTTTACGTTCGGCCGTTTGCGCGAACCTCGCTGATCTTAGGTTAACGAGTCGTACGACAGCGATTCGAATCGTCGCGATCTTTCTTCGTCCAGCGTTCGTCCGTTGTTCCTCGTCGTGAACGATCACCGTACTGGTGACCGTCGACGACCAGGAATCCGATGTCTTCCAGCGAACGAAACGTCGCGGTTGCTCGAGCCGCGCGAACATAAGTAACACGAGGAACGAGAAGGAACAGTCTGTCGCTCGTTCGCAAGTATTCGTAGTTTTAAGACGTTTTTCGTTTTATCGACCCGGTAGTTTGCGTCGAAGTAAGCAATAAATTCAATAACGCACGACGTTCCCGTTTTGCGCGTTCCTTTCGTCCCTGTGCGTTTCCGCACGGGCAGGATATCGGACCGGAGATGGGAATAGGAAGGGGTCAGGTTAGAAAAGAAAAGAAAAGAACGCAACGTTCTTGCGTCGATGTAGAAATCATCGTGTATGTTGGAACGAGGTTGGCGACTGGAAAGATCTAGCGGCGCGTTAGGCGGAAATTTGCTCGAACCGGAGAGAGTCGCCGACGACCGGTTTCGATCGATCGCCGACGAACGACGGCGAGGCGGACACGAGCTCCGGCGTGATCGGCGTACCGGGCGTCGTCGGGTGAGACGAGTGCCTGGCCATCACCAGCTCTCTCGTGTTCTTCTCCGGTTTGATCAGCACCACGTAGACCTTCGGGAGAAACAGGCAGAGCAGCTGGACCAGTCCGTTCAGCGACAGCGACAACGCCAGAGTGATTACCCTGACGACGTTGCTCGTGGAGGCCAAGTAGAGGGGCACGAACGCCAGCCACAGCACGATCGTCGCGTAATTGGCGAACGCGATGCGTCGGGTCTCGTTGAATCCCTCCGGGCACTTTCTCGTCTTGATCGCGTAGAACGTGGACGCGACGGTCAACAGGAACGGGTAGATCAAACCGATCACGTAGGAGCCGTCTTCGGAGCCCCGACACACTCTTACGTTCGCGTCCCTGCTGGGATACGAGCGCTGGATCGCCGGTGGTTCCTTGAGCAGCCAGCCGACGTCGAACGCGATCTCCACCAGAACGAGAATCGACGCGATCGTCAGCTGAGATCTCGGGCTGGTGAACCTGTGGACACGCGTGGAATTCGCGTTACCAACCGGTTATGGTCGCGCGTTACCATCGAAATTTACCGTCGTTTGCGGGGACTGCGACCGGGATCGTTGAATATCCTGTGAATTCGATTGATCTTGGTGGAGAGCGCGGCGTAGCAGACGGTGTAGCAGAATCCGATGCCGAATCGCACCACGGCGCAACTTTCCACGCTGGGCTTGGACACCACGGCGAACGTCATCGAGAAGCAGCCGAACGCGCCGACCAGCAACAGAAACGACAGCTCTCGACCGGACGCTTTGATCATCGGTGTATGCCGATAGATCCAAAACACCGAGCAGACGAACGCGGTCAGTGCCATACCTGCGAACGGAACGCGATCCCGTCAACGTGTTCGTTCTTCGATCGTCGGCGATAGGCCGGGGACCGACGGAGATTACCGGAAACGGCTACCGTCATCGCGACGATCGCCCACGGATTCGAATAGTCGACGAACTGTTCGGGGATAGGTTCGCAGCCAGACCCGTTCCTCGTCGGAATCGTTCCCGGCTCGCACTCTTCGCATCTCAGCTCGTCCACCTTGTATCGATAGAAACCGCAGCTTTGACACCTCCAGCAGCACGGGTCCTCTTTGCTTCTCACCATGATTCGATTCGAGCCGCACGGCCGGGAACACGACGACGTCGGAAAATCGCCGGGCCGTTCGTCTCGAAACCACAACTTGTCCCGATCCAGCCGCAACACCGCTTGCCCGTTTTCGTTCACTGCGTGCAATCCCGTACGCGTCTTTCCGTTTATTCGTCTCTTTCATCCTCTCTCTCTCTCTCTCTCTCTCCCTCTGATTCTACTCGTGGTTTCACGAAGAAAAGAGAGAGAAAGAGAGAGAGAGAGAGAGAGAGAGGAAGAGAGACAGATAGTAGATAGTCTTACGCGTGTAGTTGCCGATGACCGCCCAGTGATAGAAACCGTTTGCCTTGCGCTGATAATTCAGGATGGAGTATCTCGGAGGTCCGTCGACCGCATCCACGAATTCGAATGCGTTGCCAGCTTCGTCTGAAATTTTAGCTCGTACGGAACTTTACGTTTAGCCGTGTACGGCTCGCCCTCCCATCTCCGAAGATAGAACTACTTTTCATATTGTAATAAACGATGTGTATACTGTAGGGCGTACAGCCCGCGAATACCATATAATAATTATAATTATAACGATGATAATAATAATAATAATAATAATAATAATAATAAAAAGAAGAAGAAAAAGAAGAAGAACGATAATCTTACCTTTGAAAGACACGTTGGTTAGGTATTCGAAGAACGCGTCCATGTTGGGTGGACGCATCTCGTCGCAAAGTCCGATCGAACCTTGGCCGCAAACCTCCGTTCGCATGTTGTGAAGAGCGTGAGCCACCGCGTACACAGCGTCTCGAACGAAATGCAGAAATCTGCGCTGCTTGTAGCCGGTGCTTCGCTCGATCCTTAATCTCGGATCTTGGCAGTCGACGTGCCGCTAGAAAACGTTCGAACGGCACCTCTCCGTCTCTCTGTCTCTCTCTGTCTAGTTTACCTCCGTCTCGTTTAACCGGTCGATACAAAGACTTACCCCGCCGGAAGTGGCAGCGATCGTCGTTGCCTCTAACTCGTCGTCGGTGCAGTTGTGATAGGTTCGCCAAAACTCTCGGAACCAAGGATTGCTGCGCTCGTGGTCGAGCGTCAACCCCGTAAAGTAATCGTCGAAGCCGGAGAGCGGCGCGTACAGCGGTTGAACCGCGAGAGCACCCTCCAACACCGCGGTTTCTCGTGTCTCCACGTCGCGATTATCCGGCCACGAGTCGCTGCCCAGCCAAACGAATCGCGAGCCGACGCCGACGCGTCTCGCCGCCTCCAGCACCCGCAGAGTGGTCGACTTTTCCGCGAACAACACCACCACTGCGAGATTCCGTCGTATGTGTACGTCGTACTCGGACGGTCTTTCGATCTCCGCCTCGCTACATCGCTCTCGTCTCGACTCGACTTACGAGATACGTACCTCGCACGTCCGTCTTCTCGGCGATCGTGCGCACCACGTTGTCGTAATCGTCGTCGGTGAAACGATCTTCGCTGATCCGATGCGGCGCGCTGAAGCATATGGAGTACTCCGAGGCGAAGGAAGCCAGCGTCTCGTATCCGTGGTCTCCGTACTCCGAGTCCGTGTAAACGACCGACACGTACGACCATTCGAACCGGCTTGCGTCGGAAACGTCGTCGAACGGATTAATCGGACGAATCGAGGTAAGTCGAACGGAGGAGGAGGAGGTGCGTGGATGCCGGACTCACCGAAGAACTTCCAGCATCGCTCGCGCCTGGTTCACGTCGCTCGGAACCGTGCGGAAAAACCGTGGAAATCTCTCCTTGCTGCTGAGAAACGGCGACGTGGCCATGTACGAGATCTGCGGCACCGGGAACAGAGCCAGCACCGACGCTACCTGCGAACCGTCGGATCTCGAGTGGCTGGAACGCGCGCGTTCTCGTCGACGGCCGATGCTACCAACCTGGATGGTGACGGAGCTCGATTGAGCGCCGAGCACCGCGACCACGCGTTCCAACTCCCCGTTCAAGAACTTTGCCACGCTGCGATCCGCGCATCGGTATCCCTCCTCGACGGACCGGTTCTCGCGCGCCATGAAACCTACGAACATCGACGCTGTCGAGTGATCGGCCGCGAGATCGCGCGCTCGCTTACCCTTACCCTTCACGAAGTAGAACGCTTGCTCCAGAGCGTAGATCGGGTGATCGCAGGTGTCGAACGCCAACGCGCCGAGTCGCACGCCCGGAAGTATCCGCGGATTCTCGTTGATACGTTCGATCGTGTACAGCATCGCTTCCAACGGTTGAACGCCGTCTTCCCCCTGCGAACAAACGTTCGAACCGGGTGACACCAGGCGGTCCGCGATTCTCGCCCTCGTATCTCACCTGTATCTCGCCGCAACTCTTGCCGTTGTTCCCTTTACGATGCACGGGAAACAGGCCTCCCAGCAGCAGCTCGCCCGTCACGTTCGCGTACCGCGTCCGACCGTTGCCGATAGTCGGGCGCGGAGAACGTTCGACGGAATTGGACAGAACGACGGCGAACAGACTGGTCGTGCATAGCACGCGAATCGTCACCGCCATCGCCATCGCCATCGCCATCGCCATCGTCACCGTCGTCTCGTTATCGCGCGTCTTATCACCGTGTTTTCGCTGTCACCGTCGGCCGTCGGAGAATCAGCCAGCGAGGCGAGCGAGCAGCCTGCGTGCGACGAACGCGATCCGACGAACGAAAGCATCTGACCGGCAGGATGTACGCCGGTGGATGTAGGGAGTGGCCGATCGCGGCGAGAACGCGAGGTCGTTGCGGAAAAACGGAAATCGATCGCGGGTCGCAGGCGGGAAAACAACGACACGCGAGAGAAGGTAAACGGAATCGGGCGGGTAAACAGAGAAGAACAGCGGGCGGACAGCAATTTCGTTAAATGCGTTGCCGTCTCGTCGTGGCTGGGCCGCGTACTCGGCGGCACACGAGCACGAGCACGAGCACGAGCACGAGGAAGAGGGAGAGAAGAGGAAGTTAGCATAGGTAACGGAGGAAGCGGAGTGGGAACGATAACGATGGAATCTCCAATTATTCAATCGTGTCTCCGAGTTGGTCCGTTTAAGCGACGCGCTCCTCGTCCGTTTCCCGACTTAGAAGCGAAGCAGCGACCGTTCTCTTCAGCCACGTGCTTCTCGCTCGATTCTTCGTTCCGTTCTCTTCTTCGCTTCGCAAGTCGCTGTGAAGTCGCGGTGAAATCGCCGCGGAAACGCCGAGATCCACGCGAAAGAAGAGGAAAGGAGAGGAAAGGAGAGGAAAGGAAAGAGCCGGCAGCCATGGACGGTAGCGGCGGTTCGACGCGGAGGTCGTTCGATACGATCGATTGTGTGGTGTTTGCCGGAATGTTGGCGATCTCGGTTGTCATCGGCGTATATCAGGCGTATAAGTCGCGAAAGAACGAGGACGCGGTTCGCGAGTACCTGGTGGGCGGGCAAAATATGTCCATCTTCCCTATAACGATGTCGCTGATAGCCAGGTAATAGGAAGAAACGATCCACCATCGATCCTCTTCGTTTCTTCCGATCAATTTTCTTCCGTCTTTTCAGCTACGTATCGGGAATAACGATCCTCGGTCTACCAGCCGAGATGTACGTCTACGGAACGCAGTACTGGTGCGTGATAATCGCCGATTTGTTCGTCTCGTTGACGATGACCATGGTCTATCTACCGGTGTTTTACGGTCTCGGAATCACTTCGTCTTACGAGGTAACGCGGATACCATTGCTCGTCCTCTACGCAACGTCGTTCGCTGATCCTTTTCTTTTAATTTCGCCGATTCGCAGTATCTCAACCTGAGGTTCAACGGCGCCGTTCGACTCATGGGTTCCGTCATGTTTCTCATAAAAATGGTAAGATGGAGCAAGAGCTGTGTGTGTGTGTGTGTGTGTGTGTGCGTGCGTGCGTGCGTGCATACGCGCGTGAGAAAGGAAGGACGAATTAAAGCGAAACGTTTGGCGTTTCGTTGCAGTTGCTGTATATCCCCCTCGTGATATACGTTCCCGCGGTGGCGTTCAATCAAGTCACTGGAATAAACCTGCACGCGATCGCGGTGCTAGTCTGCGTTGTTTGCATATTTTATACCACTTTGGTAAGGACGAGGATCGTGCCATTTAATCGCCAACGACGAACCGACTCGAGAGAGAAACGTGTGTTTTTCAGGGTGGCTTGAAAGCGGTTGTTTGGACCGACGCGATTCAGACGATCGTCATGTTTGGCGGAGTGATAGCCATTGCGATAATCGGCACGAATCAAGTAGGCGGATTCGAACAAGTTTGGAGGAGAAATCGCGACACCGACCGAATCGAATTTTTCGAGTAAGCAATTCACTTGTCTCTATCGTACGACTGCTCCTTCCTTTTGCTCTTCCTATCGTCCGATCGACAGTATGAACTTGGATCCAACAACGAGACACACCTTCTGGACCGTGGTCGTCGGTAACTACTTCAACTGGTTGGCCAGCTGTTCCGTGAATCAATCGATGGTGCAACGATGCTTGGCCATGTCCAACTTGAAGAGGGCCAACGCGTGAGTCGTCTCTATCCTTTTTCTCCCCCCCCGACCACCCGATATATTCCTATCTCGTGTTCGCTGAGATCCGTAATCTTCCCTTCTTTAGAACGATCGCGATCATGGCGATCGGTATAATTAGCATCGTTTCGCTGAGCTGCTACACCGGCATCGTCATCTTTGCGGCGTTCTACGATTGCGACCCTATCCAGACCAAGGTACAGGATCCAACTCTGCCCCTTCTTGCTTCTTCTACCAAATACAGCGAAACGAATTCACGCGTTACAGCGAATTAAAAAATCGGACCAACTGCTACCGTTTTTCGTGATGGAGATGACCGAGTCGATTCCAGGACTGCCTGGACTATTCGTCGCGGGAGTGTTTAGCGCGGCTCTCAGGTATATTCGCACATATACGTTTGAACGTGTTGAGAAAGCGAGAGAAAAGAAAAGAAAAGAAAAGAGAGAAAGGGAAGAGGAAGAGAAGCGCGAGATCGTCGTCTCTGTTTACTTTTAGCACCATGTCGACCGGATTGAACTCCATGTCTGGCGTCATCTACGAGGACATGATAAAACCGTGGCTGCGAATATCTCTATCGGAAGTAGCGGCCAGTCGAGTGATGAAGCTGACGGTGCTGTTGATGGGGACCGTTTGCGTGACGCTCGTTTACCTCGTCGAGAAACTCAGCGGACTGATTCAGGTAGGAACGGCGCGCACGATCGACCCGTGCCGCGCTTTCTATTCGTCGCGAGTACACGTGGCTCTATCGCGTTCTCGTTTCGTTGTCAGGCTGCCAAGAGCTTGTCGGGGATCACGGCGGGACCGTTGCTCGGAGTCTTTACGCTGGGCATGTTTTTCCCGCTCGCAAATTCCGCGGTAAGATAAACCTCGAAACGTTTCCTCGAACGTTTGCGCGACATTCCCGTCTTTACCCGAATCGATGACGTCGCAGGGAGCGTTGGTCGGCGGGTTCGTTAGTTTGAACTTGGTCGCTTGGATCTCGTTCGGCACTCAGGCGGCCATCTCCAGTGGAAAGATTCGTTTCCCGACCAAGCCAGTATCCATCGACGGATGTTCGGAATCGCTCAAGAGTCAGGCTACGAATTTTACGCTGGTCGTCGAAACCGCGATCAAGTGAGAAAATAGTGGATTCCTCGGTCGGCCGGCTAACAGCCAGCCGCTTCCCACCATCGAGACTCTCGCGTTCTACCTATTTCCAGGGAACCGCCCTTCTTCCTCTACAGAATGTCGTATCTTTGGTACACGTGGCTCGGCTGTCTAACAGCGATACTCGTCGGACTGCTCGTCTCGTGGATCACGGGGCCAAACAAACGCACGCCGGGCGATGAGAAGCTCTACACGCCCGTTATTCACGGTCTGTTGCGCGATTCGGTCGCGATCGCCGCCAAACGGCAACAGGTACGACCTGGTCGCGTTTCTCGTACCCGATACACCTCGTTTTCTCCGTTTTCTCCGTATTTTCAGGAGGGCGTCGTCACGGAACTCGAGAAAATGGACGGAAGCTGTCGCGCGACCACAGCTTCGAGCAGGATTTAAATGGTTATGGTCGTCGTCGTCGTCGTCGTCGTCGTCGTCGTCGTGCAGCAGGCGCTACGATTTTCGCGATTAAAAAACAGACAAAATAAACGCAAAATAGAGATGTACAGACGCGTGTGTATATATGTATGCATATATATTGTATAAGGTAGAGACAGATATATACGTATATGCACATATAGGCACACAAGCGCGAGCATACGTACACACGTATATTTTTTTGTATTTTCCATTTACAACCTTTGTACAAAGAATAATTACAAGCGTAGAGGGCGTTCGTCGAGATTGGGGTAAAAGGTACGCAAGGAGGAAGCGAAAGGGGAAAGTAGAGAAGGAAAAAAATATGCGGAAGAAGAACACGGCCACGGTTTCTCCTACCATTTCGATCGGAGACTACGGATTCCGTGTCCGTGAACGCCACGATCCCTCTTCTTTCACCAATGGCAACGCTTCGTCGTTTCTCCGTCTGCTTTTTAGATTTCACCGTCGCATCGAGTTTCCTACCGCTCGTCGCGGTGGTAATTCCGCATCGTGTCCCACGGGGCAACACGGGACGACGATCCATTTCGTATCCGGATCTATCGCTCGCCCGACACTCTGCCATCCGACAGACTGCGGTGTCGTAACCGACGATCGCGTTTCCGTGTTTCGCCTCGACTCTGGAAGGCGATCACGGTTTAAGAAGCAAGTGGCGACAAGCCGATGGTTCTAGGATCCTGTTGACCCGGTTGCGCCGGTGGCACGGGTTGAGGGCCGGTCTCTAAATTCTTCAAAAGCTGATTCAACCAGTGTTTCGTGGACGCGTCCTCTTGCAGGCAAGTGGCGAACGTGTTGTCCCTCAGCTGGTCGGGCAAACACTGTCTGAGCGCCAGCAATGCCCTATCGAACGACAACGAGATAGTTAGTTTTCGTTTCGTTGGTTCGTTGATTACGTTCGCCTCCTTACCTTGGATTGTCCGACAGTCTGAGATAACATCTGACCACGTGCTTCAACAGCCTGGCGGAAGGATCTTTGGCCAAGGATAACACCATCTTTCCTAAAATCATGGCAACGTGACTGAATCGATCGTACGTTTGGCAGATGTAGGAAAGACCGCTGTCGTCGAGCAAAATCTTCTGCAGGATGAACGTAGCCACCGTCTTGCTTAATTCGGAGCCGCTTTCCATGATGCGTAAGCAAAGCGGGATGATCTCCGTAGTGAGCAAGAACGTAATCACCTCTTGCTCGTCGGTCTTTACCAAAGCTCCTATCACTCCCAAGCTGGTCAATCGAAGATACTCGAACGGACGGGTCTTGCTGACCGTGTGTAGAAACGGATATAAGAACAGCGGCACGTGAGCCTGCAAAAGGAAATTCCGTCGAGGAACGAAGAGTGCGCGTGTATGTCTTAAGCGTTAGTACGCGCGTGAACTCACCTGCAGAAACGAGGATCTGGTTTCCGGGTGACTGGCAACGCACTGCAACAGAGCCAACGCGTTGCACACTCGATTGCTCTGATACGCGGTTAGAGTGGCCGGATTGATAGCCGGATATATGTTTATTATCTCTTGAAGCAGCGACGCGATCGTTCCGAACGAATGCCAAAGCATCGGAGCCAAATCGGGCACGACCTCCCGTTTCTTGCTAAGTTCCAGCAACGCGTTCTCCCTCGTCTCCGAATTCGACAATTCGATTATCCAGGCGTAAACCTTCTCGCGATCCACCGTCGACTGCATCGCGGCTGGACTTTGCTGCGAACCCATTTTCGTCATCGGACTTTCGGGGCAAAGCTTTCACGGCGCGACCGTTATCGCTGCGATCGATCGATTCCTTCCTTCCCTTATTTACGCCTTCCTCGTCCGGCTACGAACGTATCGTCGCGATCCTAACGAAACACGCACGATGTGCCGTCGATCGACCGGTTTCGTCGCCAATTCGAAGCAAACTTTGAGGTTAGGCGAGACAAACTCGCACGATGCGATCGACCAGAAATTACCGAGCAGCGAAATTTATCGCGCCACGCGTCCGCTCTTTCTCGAATCGATCGCGCGACACACGGACGGCAAACACGTTCGTCTTCCAGAAAACGAGCAAATATTTTCTTCTCGAGACATTCGTCTTCTTTGACACCGAAAAACGATACACCTTCCTACCGCTTGCAGCTACTCCGAGTTAACGACGTACGTTTTTATCGCCATCTATCGAGAACCGGAGAAAGCTTTTGCTCCACCTATCCGTATACGCGCGTATCGACGGTTAATGCGAGCAAGTACACCGCGCTTGCATGCTACATACGCGTTCGCATAGGGCAGCCCGTCGATCAGATGGCGCGCAAACCGATGGCAGAGAGACGATTTGTTCGCGCGACGACAACGTACGACGATCACGTACTCGGCGAAAGATCGCAACAACCAGAAAAATTCCAACAGCCGAACACGGACAATAAACGAAGACGAAAGCGCGCTCGCTTCGTCCATTCCGAGCATCGTGGTCGCGCGGAAATCCGCACCACGACGATTCCAGTCCGATTATCGAGCGTTTTCTCTTTTTCCACGCCCGTTTCTCTAATTCCAAGCGATCTTGTATTCTCCGCTCTCTTTCGATATTCGGGATCGCGCAAACTTTCGATCCATATTTGTCGCGTACGTTCGTAACGAATACGTACGTTGGTATCGGTACGTGACTCGGCGCGTGTTTCCTATCGTTCGAACGTATCGCAGGAAGGAAGAGGAACGATAAACGATTTCGCGAATAGCGTGTCGTACGAGCATAGATAGAGAGGAACGCGTGGTAAGGGATGGTATAACGCGATTGCGGTCGACCGATACTTTGTTGCAACTGTGAAATCGAAACGCGACAAGTCGCAGACGTTTGTAAGACGATCGCCGTTTCGGTAAACTCGTCGTCGTTTTACCGACTCGAGTAACGCGTACACCAGTTTCTCTTACGTAATCGTGTTCGCGCGAAGGATAAAAATCGTGGTTTGGAACGCGGGTCGTAGCTACCGTACGCGCGAGCATCGTTACGTCCGCGCTTAAAAGGCGAATAGCAAAGACAATATTGCACGAGACATCGCGGCAGAAGCCAGGGTGAAAAGGGCATCTGCCAGTCACAACATGCCAAACACTGGCGATAAATTCGAATCGTTTGCGTCGCATCGCTTCTACGTATTGACGTATTTGAAATCGATTTGCGTGGAAGCGGAGTGACTTGGCGGCGTGTTTCGATCGATCGGATGGAACGCGACCCGACAGCCTCGTATCTCGTTCCCTTGAACGAATTTTTAGATTCGTGCAGTTGCTGTTGTAACGGCTGCGGTCACGCTACGGGCGGCGTGTCGAACGAGAAACGTGGGCCGACGGGTCGCGTCGCGACTCGCCACGGTAGTTGGGTGTTATCGTCGATCGTCATCCGAGCCTTTTTTCGTCTACGAGCGATAAAACGGTAGCAGAGTGGATGCGAGTGGATTTGGCGGACGAAGCACGCGGCGATCTGGCCCTAATTCAGCACAGCCACCGCTGTTACGGAGCGCGCAGGGTTGGGGAAACGGGATGGAGAAAAATAGGCGCGCGCGAACATGCGAACGCTGTCGCGTTCGGTGGGAGGGAGAGATAAAAGAAAGAAAATAGTCGAAACGAAAGAAGGAAAAGAAGGGAAAGAAGGGAAAGAAGGGAAAGAAGGGAAAGAAGAGAAAGAAGAGAAAGGAGGGAAAGAAGGAAACGCGCGATAGGCGCGATAGGTTCGGGTATGTAAAACGCGGGGCAAGACAGTGGATGTTTTTCGATGGTCTGTGCACGGATTCAAAGAATATCCCAAGTTTGGCGGCGAACGAGGGTCATCGCCGCTACGAGGAGGTTATCGATGAATCGAAGAAAGGTGGGGAGATTTTTGTACGTCGTCGTGATCGTTCCGCGGAAACGTGGAAGTAAAGCTCAGTAAAGCGTGGAAAACGCGTCGAAAATCAACGGAACGCAGCGTCTCGCGTCGGAAAGAAAGGTCGGTGGTGCTGGTTGCTCTGGTTGTTGGGGTTCGTCGTTCAACGAGGGAAAGGGTGCTGCGCGACTTTGAAATTGGACGCGGTAGAAAAGGCTAGACGGAATCGAGAGCGGGACGCTGGCTTGGCTTGAAAGCGCGAGCGCGCCAACTTCGAATCGAGGAGAAACGATCGAAAGAACGCGACGAAGTTGGCACCATGGGTGAGAAGAGTATAGCGTGGGCGATTCGAAGAAGCTTGAACGGAGGATCGCGAAGACGGCGAGCTAGATTGGTATACGGATTCGCCGCGTTGATCAGCCTCGCGACGTTCGTTCTGGTTTGGTGCACGAGCGTGTTTCGCGACGCGATTCTCTCGAATCTCGAGCTACGGAACGGTACGCCGACGTTTCTGATGTGGCAACGGCCGCCGGTCGGCCTTCGGGTCAACGTTTACGTTTTCAATTATACGAACGTGCACGAGTTCGAGAGCGGAAACGCGAGCAAGCTGAAGGTGCAAGAGGTTGGCCCGTTCGTCTATCGAGAGAAATTCAGCCGAGCGAACGTCCGCCTCGACGAGAATCGAACGGTCACGTATCAGGAGGAGAGGAGCTTCCAATGGATCGCCGGGAAATCGGAAAGTCAGAAGGTGATCGTACCGAACGTGTTGCTCATGTCGACGCTCGCGTATTCCCGAGATCTCAACTACCTGCTGCAAATCGGCTTCACGATGCTTCTGGCTGGCTTGAAGCTACGCGCCAAACCGTTTCTCGAATTGCCGGTCGGCGAATTCTTTTGGGGCTACGAGGACGAACTGTTCGAAATGGGCAAACGGTTTCTACCGTCGCGAAAGTTCCTACCCCACGATAAATTTGGAATCCTGGCGTTCGTACGTATATATATTTGCGTTTACGCGGCACAGCCGCTGTTCGATACGCTGCTGTTTGTCGTCTATGCGTGATGTATCCGCGGCGTGTTGCAGAGAAACGGCTTGAACGCGGATCGCATCACGATGCACACGGGAATCGACGATCTTCGGAATCTCGGGCTGATCCAGCGAATCAACGGACGCGAAAGTCGTCGAGTGTGGGAAGACGAGAAATGCGACCGAATCTACGGTACCGACGGCAGCATGTTTCCACCGGACTGGATCGAGCAGCCGAACGCCACGCTTTACGTCTACGCGAAAGAGTTTTGCAGGCAATTGCCGTTTCGTTACGAGCGTCGCAGCTTCTCCAACGGTATTCCCACTTTAAGGTGAGTTCTTATCCCTCGTATCCGCGTTTGCACGCGGCCCGCTGTTCCATCAGCTTGCTTCCTGGTCGAACGAAAAACCCTCGCTTACCACCGATCCGAAAGCAGAGGTGTCGTCGCTCTAAACGCTTCATCGGTCGAATAATCATCATAGGTACAAATTACCGAGCAACGTTTTTACGTCGAGCCGCAGCAAAGACTCGTGCTTTTGCCCGAAGGAATCGTACGATTCGATCACCAGAATATGCCCACCGGCTGGAACGTTGAACGTTTCCGCTTGCAACTCCGGATCACCGTTGATCGTCTCCTTTCCCCATTTCTACTCGGGCGACGAGTCCTTGTTCCAGAAGATCGAAGGACTGACGCCACGAGAGGAACATCACGGTAGCTACGTGGATCTGCATTCGGTAGGTATTTCGATCTGCGACGCCACGCGCGTCCTTACCGAACGTCTACGTGGAAACTCGTTTTCCGGCTCACGCGACCGTATTCGTTTCAGCGTTTGGGCGTTACAGTGGCTACCAGAATGAGATTTCAGCTGAATCTGGAAGTACGAAAAGCGGTTGGCATGCCGTTCTCGGGAAATCTCGAAGACGGCTCGATCCTGCCCTTGATCTGGATCGACACCAGAATGGACGATCTGCCGGAATCGATTCGCCAGATCTTTTATCGCAGTCACTACCTGGTGAACGCCATCGAGGCCGGACTTCAGTGGTGCAGCCTGGTCGGTGTCGTCATCTCGTTCGGTGCTTTTCTCGCCGCTTTGAAGAGAGAGGACGAATCGAACGGCGCGAAACCGGTCGTCGATCGAACCGAACTCGATCGGCTTTGACGATTTGGCTACCTACCTTGTCCGCGTTCGGCTGATACATACCACCGATCCCTTGTCTTGGCGCCAACCTTCGGCCCCGACTAATTCGCGTCAGTTCAAATAAAGATCGATCGCGCGATCGCGCGATCGTCGCTACAATCCAATCGTTATCCTCGGTCTACTCCCATACTCTCCCCGCGATCGTATCGTAACGACTGTACGCGTTTGTCCTCGCGCGTTATTCGATTAGCCAAGGAAAATCGCTTCGAAAAGACAAACAAAGGCCTGTTGCAGCCGCGAGTACCACGCGCCTTTCGCTTCGTCGCCTCTCCGCGTTTCGGCGCACCGATAACCTAGGTCGCATCCAACGACAACTTCGAAGAAACCAGATAAACGTTTTCGTCGTCTTTCCCGCCTCCTTCGATCGCCAACGTTCGTGCGAACGTTTGACCATCTATCGCAACATCTGCCGCAGCTTTCGCGACAGTATCGACCGACTTTTATCCGCGAAATCAACCGATAAACAAATACTTGTCGCACGCGGTTTTATTGTAAATTTCCACGACGTCGTTCGAAATCGTCTCCAATCGATCCGATTTCAAAACTATTTGGCTACTTTATTTTTCTGTCTTCCTCCACCTCCTCCTTCTCCTCCTCCTCCCCCTCCTCCTCCAATTTCTTCCCCTTCTTCTGCTTTCCCTCTCTCTTTCTCTACCTCCTCCTCCCACACCTCCTCTCCACCCCCCCTTTGCCGTATCGTAAAAAACTAAATTCATCTAGAAATCTAACCGTAGTCTATCTCGAGTAACGTGTTTACAACGAAATACAAATAAACGAAGGTAAATGAATAACAATTAGATCTCGACGGCAACCAGGTGCGTCAAAGTCCGAGGACGACGACTTGGCTCGCGTCTGATCTCGCGCACTCGATCGAGTGTACGTTGGACGGAAGGATTTTCTCTTGTACGGTAACGAGAGACGAGAATATTTATCGATCGCTGACGCACACGGTCTTCGATAAATCGGCTATCGATGACGATGATTCGTCCGGACGATGGAGCTCGTTCCACGATAGAAATTCGTCCGTACTTTCTTCCTACTACTTTTACACCCCACCTCTATTCCTAATTCCCTTCTCCTCTTCGCACGCTCTCGTAATTGTTCTCCTCTCTTCTTGTACGCGCGTATGCATGCGCGCACACACGTACACGCACGCGACACGCAACACGCTGAAACTTCGACGCGTACTTCCGTCTCTTCCGCTTCGCTTTCCTACCTCGTTCGCTCGAATTCGCACGAATCTACAAAGACGCGAACGATTCGGTGGAAACCGAGGTATCGCTCGACGAGCGGAATATACGCGCGAACGAAGCGCGGAACGGCCGGCCGTCGTTATACTACCCGGCGAAAGTCCTCGTAAAAGGTAAACGTTATCGTTACGCGAAACAACGTGATTGCCCTCTCCCCTTTTCTCTAAGAGGGAATAAGAACGACGACAAGGACAACGACAACGATAACGACAACGACAACGACAACGACAACGTCAACGGCAACGACGACGACAACGACAGCGATTCAAGATCGAAACGATTCTTACGCAGCGATCCTAATTGTTTCTCTCTCTCTCTCTCTCTCTCTCTCTCTCTCTCTCTCTCTCTCTCGCTATATATATCTCTCTCTATACGTCTCTCGCTCTCTCGATCGTTGTATCCCTTGGAAAATTGCCAGGGTGAAAACATAACGCGTACACGCTCGAGATCGCAGGACGTAGAAACGGCCGACCGAGCAACCGGACGATCTACTTGGAACTCGATGAATTCTGGAAAGCCGGGTTCAGCTGACCGGTTTTGCCGGCGGTCGCGTTCGACGGCAACGGATTGGTAAGATGCAGCTTCTCTTGTCGTTTGGCGGCGCGCGCCAGACACAGGAGCGCTCCTATCAAAACGATCGCTCCTATCGCTGCCAGAGCTCCGGATACCGCTGCTCGTGCTATCGGTGGCACGTCCACGGCCATCTTCATCAGGCTTCGCATCTCTGCCGGAAGTTCGTCGATGCCCTGCGCAACGGAAGAATGCAGAATAACATCGTTAACGCGGCGCGATCGATTCCGGCCGGGTGGCCGTCGTGTCATTCGACCGAAAGCGTGATAATGTAGCGGCGATAAACCGTCGATAGAAGGACGCTATAGCTGCGACGAAGCGACGAGGATGAGCATGGGGGGGGAGGCGACAACCGCAACCGTGCGTACATACCGAATTATCGACACGAACGGTCATTCCATCGAAATGAATCACGCGTAGAGGCGTCGAACGACGCGACCGCGCGTACTCCTTCCATATTACCGTCACGAATATTTAGCCGCGCAACGAGTATCGGCATCATCGCTGCAGCCATTGTCACCGTCACCGTCGTCGCGGCTAATCGCTCCCCCATCGCAGCTCCTTCTCACGCGATCGATCCGTCCCGACCCATAGAAACAACGATTCGAATCATCGTGGCCGCGACGAAACGATCGAACGCGGTATGCGATCGATATACTCACGTCTTCGAACCACATGATCGGGAAAACGATATCCGGGAACGAGGCGACGTGTTTAATGTCCCGCACTTGCTTCACCGCCAGATTTATCTGAATTCTTGCTTTCGCTCTCAACGATGTGCCCATCATCGGTTGAACGTCGATGTAGAATTGATGCTTGTCCTCGACCGGCGGCGATATTCCGCTTACCGACTCTCGAAGCGACGGTTCCCCTGAAAATCGTCGTTCGTGAACGACATTTGTGAAAGTTAGTTTTGGGAAAAAAAAGGCCGATCGTGCACGGGCCGCGAGTTCTCAGCCGCGGTTCTTCGGCCGCGGCTCGCGAGACCTGCCCGATTTCATCAACCGCATTCAAAACCGTATTCAACGTACGTACCGCCGACGATTTCCCCGAGCGAGAAAAGTTCTCACGCGCGCTCCACCGGCCCCGCGCCGACCGAATTCGTCTGTGAATTCGTCCGTTTGCCAGAGCGAGAGGATTACGACGAGCCGGAGTGGAGGCAGTAGATACAACGAGATAACGGATGCGGACGTAACGAGCACGGATATACGTATGTTAACGCGAGTATCGTAGATCGGTCATCTTACCAAGGTAAAAATGCGGAAAACTGAGCAACACCGGCGAATCGTACTGGCAGAGCGAGACGTTGAAGGTTCCCTCGGGAGCGCAAGGTGGACCCGCTGGGCAGAAACATCGCTGTGTTTCCAATCTGTTCGGAGAAGCGAACGCGTCGTTCGCGGGCACGAACCTATACCCGGGTACTCCACCAGCTGTGGTCACCTCCTCCTGAAACGAATCGGGCAAACGACCACGTGCGAACGAGCGATTCGATGCTGGAAGAGGGGACGCCCCCCCCCCCTACTTTTACTGCTGCGACCACGCGTTACCTTAAACACCAGGGGCAATGCCCTGCAAAGATCCTTGTCGAACACTTTCAGCACCGTTTGCTTGGTGATGCGCGGCGGAAAGATGCTTCCGTCGCTACCAGCGACGCTGTCGCACTCCGCCGTGGTCCAGTGGCCCAGGTTGCCCTTTCCGTTCCACTTGTCCAGAATTCCGTATTTACCGATGTCCTCTTGGCCGGTGTAGATGGTGTACCAGTCGGGCGTTGTCCCGTTTTTCCCGTACAACAAACCGAATTGATCGTACGGCAACTTTTGATCCTTCGAAACCACGTCCTTGGCCAACTTGAGCAACGGGTCCTCGTAGCCCCAGAGTAGTTGACCGATCGAAACCTCGACGAACGGCTTTATGTTCAGTATGTCCATGATCGAGGCTATCGCCAGCCTCAAGAAACGCGCCGCATTCTTGGACTGGGTGGTGGCCGAAAGCATCGGTATGTTCGGCACCACGACCAAATCCTCTTCCGAGCCGACCGACAGTTCCTGCAAATATTCCTCCGATAAGATTCGTTTTTCACGCGGTGGTTATTCGTCGACGTGGTCGATCGCCAATACCGGCAATTCTCTCTTCCATCGAAAACGAACGGCGAAACCACGTTTTCGCGGTCCTGCTGGGATGTAGCGCTACGATTCCCCTTTCCTACGCGAACGCTACCGCGTGTACGCCGTCGACAAACGTATTGCGTTCGATCGTTCGCACTCGCTAGCGACCCATATTGTTATCGTTGGCCGCAAAAGTAACAATCCTGGGAAAGAAGGTGTAACGCGTGCGACGCACACCTCTCGGAGAGAATCGTGCCACGTCGACCGAACGCACCTCGTCGTTGCCGTACACCTTTGCTTTTAATTCGCGGAAGCGCGTTGCTCCGCTATTACGATCTTACTCAACTCGCGTTGATCGTTACCAACACATAGAGCGTTACGTCACACCGCGCGAACAAACTTACTCTCCGTAGCAGTCTCCTACGAAACGAGAAACTACCTTGCCCGCTCTCCGCTTTGCTCTCCCCTTACAACCCAGCCACCATTCAAACCTAATGTATCTTTTATCGCTCTCTCTCTTTCTCTCTCCCCTTCTCAGTCTCAGACTACCGAAACCTTTACTCTCTCTTACTTTTATCGTGGCGAGAAGGAACGCGATTAGGTATGGACAAAGATCGGCAGGCTCACCGGTACGAAAACAAACTCCTTCTTCATTTTGTACGACAACGTATCGTTATCGTTGAATTTTACGTCGACCTTTTCCCAGTGTTGCATGTACACGTACGGCCCGAGTTCCACCAATGCTGGTTTCTCGCCATCGTTTAAAAATTCATCGGCGTTCGTCACATTGTAAATGTAGACGCTCAATCGAGGTGACAACGGAGGTTCCCTCCACCAGTTGAACGTGCGGCCACCATCACGAAGGGCGATCTCTCTGTTCAGCAAAGCGTCGACCAATTTTGGAAAGACCGCAGCCAAAATCGCGGCAACGATGATCATCAATGCCCCGACAGCCACCGCTGCCCCTGCGATCAAAGTAGACGCGTTAGTCGCGCGTTGCGTATGCTCGAGGAAAAGGAAAGAAAGTTGGTCGGGTCGCGTCGCCTCGCAATCTCGGTCGTCCCCAGCCTCCCCTTCCCCTCCCACTATGCCCCGCTTCTCGTCGGAATCGTCGCGTTTCCATCTCGCTACACCGCTATTTTACCGTTTCTCGGCCAATTTCCGTATTCGCGTTCGCGTTCTCAGGACATAAATCATACGCGATCGGAGTTGCGACGAAAAATCGAAAGGCCAACGGTACCGATACCGACGCCTGCAGCGGCGCGATGTCGCGCCAACTTACCGCTCGCCATTCCGCGATCTCCGCGATTCGGACGATAATTTATTCGCACGGATCTAAACAGGAATGGAGAAACGAGTATCGCCGTAGATTCCACGGCAAATTTTTCATCGCGCTGAAACTAGTCGGGTTCGTTCGTCTCGTTCAAGAACTCGAAACGATTTTCGAAACGATTACGAAACGAGTCGATAGCGTAACGTTCCGATCGATCGATCGGTCGATGGTGCGCGTTAACGCACCGAGCCAACGTCGCGTCGATTAATTTTCCAATCACGTAACGCGAAAGACACAAGTGGTACGAGCGGTGACCTTCGAAACGAACGGTCCTACTTTTTCAATTTCCATACGGAGCGCAAAGTTTAGATCGCGTGGCTAACCTCGACCAACTCCACCGACCGATCGGAACTCGATCGATTCGTCGGCGTTCCGTCTGCGAGCAAAGAAACGGCGAGCCCGGCTCGTGAAACGGAACGAAAAGAAACGCACTGTCGAGAAGAAGCACGCATCGGACATGCGAGGCACGGCTTACCGAGTCGCGGACGTCACGCGTCCGACCTTACAAAATCCTTGGAGTCGTCGCGTGTAACATCGTGACCTCGCGATCGAACTTTCGAAAGATCGCCGCGACACGTTACGACGCTCGACGCAACAACTTTGCTTTGCTTACGCTCGTGTTCTACTTTTCGACGCGAAGCTCCTGCGATTTCAAAAGCCGACGCGCGCTCGCAGGTCGGAGCGAATCGTCCACCAACTTTGCACCGTACTCGTACGGCAAACGCTCGTGGCTCGTGCGCGTTTTCCACATCGACGACCTTGCGATGTTCGGCCTTCGTATTCAGCTACGATCGTGACGGACGATCGTCGATCGCCACCGGTTTTATCTAGGATAGCTCGAGGTCGAGATCGCGCGTAACGACGATCGAGATCGATAGGGCCGTAAGATCGGTCCGAAGCAGAATCGCTCGCTTATACGTACGCGACGCGCATCGTCTCGCTGTTAAACGTCGCTCGTAGCGACCCAGCGACGAAGGTCGCGGCCACCAACATCCGTTCGTCTAAGCGCGTGCAACGTTCGATCGCCTTCGTGGTACACGTACGCGTCGCGTTTTGTCGTTTGCCCGGTGGCCGAGCTCGATCGTACGACGTAACGCGGAACCGCCCGATCAGCCGAAATTGACAAATTGACGAATATCGTCGATGACATCGACGGGACCATCCGCGTCGGCGGAAAAAACGAGCTCGCGTTCCAGGTTCGCCCGTCACGAATCTTCTTGCGCAACTACCGATTCGCTAGCGGACAGACGCCACCGACGAGGAAAAATCACGTTCCGATCGAATGGACTACAAAAGAGAGAAAGCCACGTTTGCCCGTCCCGTCGTACAGCCTCGTAAAGCCTGGTAAAATCTCGTAAAACCGTACCGTTTCGCGATCCTGGAAACGCGAAACGACGCACGATTCTATCGCGCCAAGTCTAATCGTACGAGTTACGATCATCGGTGTCGCTTTTATTCGTGTTCGATTACTCTTTCATGGGAGACGGAGGAGGTGGAGGTTGCGCGCGAATTGCGCGTAGCACCAAAGAAATTGCACCTAGGTGAAAGCGCGATCACGCGAAGCGCCGGTCAACGAGTGTGCGTGCACCACGGTGCACGCGCACGCTCGACCGTTCGTTTACGCAACTGGCAAAATCGAGGCGAGAATGGAATTTCGTAGGTCGCGTTCCGCGAGAGCGGTTCACCTTCGGCGCGAGTAAACGGACCGAGTAAGTTGCCGCCACCAGTCCCCAACGAGCAACTTCTTTTCTCGATCCTTGCACCGCTCTCCTTTCCACCGATCGCTAACACGGAATACCGCGACGTCGCGACCTCCAAATTTTCCAATCGTCTCTCGCGACCTTACGATCTCGCCCGTCGAGCAAACCATTCTCGTCGACCATCGACCATCGACCATCGACCAACGACCAACGACCAACGACCAACCGCGTTATTCGACATCGATTAACCGCGTTCGCGTCCAACTCCTCGCTCTCTCCCTTGCCGCCAGAGTCGACGATATTAACTCGAAAGGAATGTAACGCGTTCGCTCAATCGACTAGTCGGTGTAATCGCGACACGTACGACTTGGAACGAGAGAGAGAGAGAGAGAGAGAGAGCTCGTAACTACCGCGTGCAACGCACGATTCTCCCTTTCCTCTGTCTTCGCCTTCGTTGCATTCCGTTCTATTCCTTTCCATACCATTCGATTCTCTCTCGCTCGTTCCAGTATCAAGGTATCGTGTCGCGTTACGTTCCATCGCGTGGAAATCGATCCGTCGGAGATCAACGAAACAAGCTCGACAGTGACAAGCTATGGAAACGACGCAGCCGTGTGATCGCGAATTTGTTCACAGACCGCTCAAACTGGTTGTTACGGCAAAAACCTCGCAACATCGAGTCGAGCATCGTGCGAGTATCATCCTCCTCGGAACGCACGTAACCCTCTTCGATTTTGAAATGCCGAACCTATATACCTACCTACGCGTACAAACCGGCAATTACTCGCGATTATATAAGCTCGTACGCTTCCTGCTCTTACTCGGAAGGTTTCACGCTCCACGGACGAAACCAACTACGATCGGTCTGATTCAACCTGAATTATCGTTCCGTCTTTGCGCCGGTTTTCCGTCGTCGTCGACGGATCGCCGAGACGTCGGAGAATTCCGTCGAAGGCACGGTAAATGGATATTGAACCAGAAAATTGCATAACTAGACGATGGACGTCAGAGACAAACCAAACGAGTTCCCGGAATCGTACGCGCGAACATAACGAGTTCCCTCTGCATCTTCCCCTCGACTTATTCGCCCCAACCCCACTCCCTCGATATTGCTTCTTTTCCGATACGAAAACGATACTCGCGAGCTCCGAGCGAGGAAACGCGGCTTTGCATCAATTGCTTCTTCGTCGCTCGACTTTTCTCGTATTTTACGCCGATTCTCGCCAACTTCCAATCTCTTTCTAACAAATCCTAGCTGTTCGTCGCTCGGTCGATATGCATAATACGTATCCGAACGAGAGTGAACCGCTGCACACGGCATTCGCGTTCGAAACTCCCGGTCTTCGAGTGAAAGTAAGCGAGACTCCGACTCGCGCTCACGCCCGGCGGATTTTCATCGTCGCGATCGATTTTCCTTCGAAATTTCGTTGAAAATCCTAACCTGAAACGATCCGATTCGATCCGATCCGATCCGATCCGATCCAGCTCGACCCGATCCGATTCGAGGTACGACACGACGAATACGGCGCAACGCACGGTGAATCATCGCGAGCTAAGCGTACGAGATGACACGTTCGCTAAATTGAATTAAAAACGCACCGAGCGCGATGCCTGTGTAGCGCCGGTAACAACGTCTTTAACCGTCTCGTTAACATTGGCCCCTCGTGGCCTATGAAACGACGGTGCGCGATCGAGCCGACTACATCGTAAAACGGACAAATCGTTTCTCCTCTAGTTTCGACTTTAGCCTGCTTTAAAACGTTACATCCTCGCGATTACTTACACCATCGCCTAAGGAATCCTCCTTGGAGTTTCGCGCAAATCCCACGATGTACTCTCATCTTGATCAACCGATTGTTCCCTCTTTCTCTCTCGATCTCTTCTTTCCTTTTTCCTTTCGTCTCGGTGCTATCCCTCGATTACCGTCTCTCTAACGATCAAACGCTCACTGCACGACTTTTTTATTTGCTTTTAATACAAGTTCTCTTCTTTTCTTCATGAGACGCGCCGCCGCGTTTCTTTTCGCGTCTTCGTTTTTCCCTTCTCGTTCGGATCTTCCTTTCTAGCTTCGTTCCTCGTACTCGTCCTCACCCCCGTCCTCGCCGTCGTCACTGTCGCTCCCGCTGTCGTCTTCGTCTTCGTCTTCGTCTTCGTCGTCGTTGTGGTTACGGTTGTCGTCGTCGACGTCCAAGCCTTTGACCGCGATGCTTCCTATACAAGAACGAGAGGAAAGGCGGCGGTGGTACGAAGAACGACGAGAAGGAGAAAGTCTATTCTCCTTTCCAAGCGACAAGTGTGCCACTGGCGGTGCGTCACGTCGCCAACGAACCAACGATACCGCTCCGTTGTACGGTGTTAGACGATCTACGCCAAATACGCGGTATAACGCGGCCAAACTACGATTCACCTCTCTCTCTCTCTCTCTCTCTCTCTCTCTAATCAGCCAGTTAACCCGCCTTTTTACACCGATACCCAGGATCACCGCACGACCAACGGTAAAACAACGATGATTTCTTCTTTGTACCACGACGGAACTGCTTTTATCCGCTCCTGATATACGTATGTTGAACGCGGGGGAGCGCGTGCGTGCGTTCGTGCGCGCGCGCGCGCGCTCGAAATCAAAACGACCGAACGCGGGCACGATTGAGCTTCGATCTTTCAAATTAATCGCGACCGACTTACGCTCGTGCGGTGATCGCGAATGAAACTAAAACTACGCAGGATCTCGAGGGAAATCGAGCGGAAATCTGTGTTACGTCGCTTGGCGAAACGTTCGCTGCGAGGTCAGCCGATACACTGCTCGACGGACAACCCAAAGAACGTTACTACTCTCTTACCGTTCCACTGGATCCTGAACGGCGAGCATGCGGTTCAGGTGAACGATTTATCATTGCCCCACTCCTTTTCCACTTCTCCGCTCTTCCTTCTTCGTTTCGTCTCCATTCATCCGCTCTTTCCTTCGTTTCTTCGTTCCGTTGTACTCTTCCTCGCGTCGCGCTGCCGCCATCACCTTTGCCTACCCGCCTCCCTCTCTCTCTCTCTCTCTCTCTCTCTCTCTCTCTGCCGCTGTTTCCACTTTTACATTATGCTTACATTCCCTCGCTCCTCCTACGTTTTCTTACCAGCTAATACCTCTACTTCTCGTTCGTCGCTCTTCCTACTCTTGTCTCGCCTCATCTCGTTTTCACGTTCTACATCGTGTCATCCATTTTCTCTCTCGTTTTGCCAGTTCACTTTTCGCCGCTGTTCCTCTACCCACCTATACCACTTACTTTTCCACCTCTATCTACTGGATCTACCTTGACGTACCGTCGTCACACCCCATCATACGCAATGCCGACCACTCGACCCTATCGACCCTTTCCCTTCTCTACGATCTTCCGTGTTTTCCTTGTTAGATCACCTTGTTTCCTTGCAATTTGCATTCTCTACTTCGCTCTTCCCCGACTTTTTGTCGCCTACGTCTTTTACTTTTCCATCAAGTTGTCGTGTTTGCATCGACTCGCGCGTCAAAACATACGCGTCATTTAGCATAGTAGAATAATCGTACAAACGGATGTAGTGGAAAGATCGCGGAAACGTTCATGAACGCATTAATCGCTTCTAATGCGAAAATGATACCGCTAAAAACGATAATTCGCGGAATTAATATACTTGATCGTACAATTCAATGGAAAAAACGTGTAAAATCTTGCTCTGTAATCTAAGCGATTACAAGCTGGCAATAGGGAGGAAGGATGAATAAGACGCGTGCAAGGGAACAGACGAAACGGAACGTTCATTGGTGCGAACTAGTACATAATTGCCATCGAATAATTGTGTAACGAACGTTCTGCCTCTGTCCGATACATGCCGGGATCACGGAGAACGAACACCTTGACCCTTTGGTTGGAAACTAATTCCTGTAATTTCGTGGAAAAGGAAAGACATTTCCGGACGTATCGGACAACCCGGAAACGATCGTGATAATGTTAAATTATTCGTAGAATCATGTTTGTTCAAATATATTACGTAAATGGCGAATGACATTGTTCGCGCTACAAGTAACGCGGCATTATTACTTTATCCATGTGCGCATACCACGAATAGATTTTCCTCCTTCCCGCTTTTTCGAACCAACCAACCCATCTCCCCCTCTCCTCCCGTCTTTCGTCCTTTCCGTTCTTACTCTTTGATTCTTTTCGGCTACAATCAAACATCTGCAACATGAGTTATATTATAGGTAAGGATAAGGGGACAACATATCGTCGGACATCTCGACCTAAACGGTAACGAATACATTATATTTCTCTTATTTTTCTCTCATCCATGTAAATACGTTTATTTTCTACGGCGTACACAGACGAGAGTGAATAATAACGTAATGGTACCTACGAAATTTTCTACGTACGAGATACATTTGACGAAGAAACAAGACGAACGGTTTATCTATCGATTTCACCGAATACTACATCCAAGGTACCGATAATTGCCACAATATCGGCGAGGAAACATCCAGGACCCATGTGACGCAGAGCTGCCAAATGGGCAAACCCCGGTGCTTTGATTTTGCATCTGTAAGGTTTGCTACTACCATCGCTGACAAGGTAAACGCCAAATTCTCCCTTTGGCGCTTCGATCGCGGTATACGTAGCTCCAGGAGGCACTTGGAATCCTTGAGTGAACAACTTGAAATGATGTATCAACGCTTCCATGCTAGTTTTCATTTCTTCCCTTCTAGGAGGTACGATCTTTGCATCGTCGACTTTCACTTCACCTTCCGGCATTTGATTCAAGCACTGATAAATGATTCGCAATGATTGACGCATCTCCTCCATACGGCACAGATATCTAAAAAACGTCGGAAAGGTTCGATTAACGATTTATCGCGAGATACGATAAGTGATCTTTATCTTTTTTCCATTTTCATCTTTTTATTACCGATCGAGACAATCTCCGTTTACACCGATTGGAACGTCAAATTCGACTAAATCGTACGCATCGTATGGTGCTTTTTTCCTTATATCCCACTTTATTCCGGAACCCCTTAGCATCACACCGCTGAAGCCCCAATCCAACGCCTGCTGCATCGTTACCGTTCCAATGTCCTTTGTACGTCCAACCCATATTCTATTTTCCGACAACATATCCTCCACTTCGTCTAATCGTTCTGTGAACTTCGTGCACCATTCGTATATGTCATCCATTAAACCCAACGGTATATCCAAAGCAACACCACCAGGGCGAATGTAAGCCGCGTGCATACGAGCGCCACTCACGCGTTCGTAAAATTCCATCAGTTTTTCTCGTTCTTCGAACAGCCAGAAAAACGGCGTCATAGCTCCTATATCGAGAGCGTGTGTTCCAATATTCATAATGTGGTTCAGGATTCTTGTGATCTCTGCGAACAGAGCTAAAACACACAAACGACTTTAACCAAACCAACTTTTATTTACCTCTCTATATGACTCTTTCTCTCTCCTTCTCTCACCCCTCATCGATACTGTATTTCGCAAATGTCAGACACTTACTTCTGATATATTTTGCTCGTAAGGGCACTTCGATATTCAATAATTTCTCGATAGCTATGGAGAAACACTGTTCGTTGCACATCATGGAAACATAGTCTAAACGATCGAAATAAGGTAAAGCTTGCATGTATGTTTTATATTCGATCAATTTCTCTGTACCCCGGTGTAAAAGACCTATATGAGGATCTGCACGTACTACATACTCAGCATCCAGCTCGAGGATTAACCGTAATACTCCGTGTGCTGCTGGATGCTGAGGACCAAAATTGATTACAATGTTTCGATAGTCCGTCGAGTCTACTGAGCTGTGCGGTATCTCATTCCAATGTAATCTTGAATCAGGCAATTTGCCTTCAGGTACCAACACTTTGGCATTTTCTTGTTTCATGATAGATTCGTAGTCCTCTGGACTAGGAGTCCACTGATGCGCGCCTCGTCGTTGGCTGTAATATTTCCAATACTTGCTTTATAACTTTGCGTTGGAATACATAACTGTTACTTATAGGTTATAATATTATTACATAACCAAACGTATAAACGACTTTGGTAAAAGTTGGAAGCTGTTTATGCTAAGCTTACCTTTCAATGCCAACCAACGCTTCCATCCTCTTGGCAAGAATATTTCCTTTCTCGTTCCATACTCCAGTCGATAACCTATTAAAGCGTAGAAAAGATCCAAACGCCTTGACAGCCATTGTCGCTTCAAATGGTATTGCTTTAGCGTATCGTTGAAACCATACACTTCTCTATTCCTTCTTCCTCCTCACCTCCCCTCTTACGTTTTCCTTTACATATAATATTATTCTTCCTATTAATATAATTACCTATTGTTAGCCACCACCTCCCTGTCAGCATCCTCTATAGAGTTTTCATTTGGTATCGCTTTAAATCGACTTGACTCGAGGCAACCCTATTCTCGATCGGCTGCAAATCGATAATCGGCAATATCTCGATTCGATAAAATCATGTCATCGTACGACAGCGTGAATACCGCTATTGCCGCAGCACATCTTATCCCAATTTCTTCGTTTAACTTGTACCTACCTGTTTATGTATATGTACATAAATGCATCGTCCGCACTCTTGTTTGTACGATGATGATATTTGTAACAATGTATTGAACGATCTGTGTATTTTTATATTATGTAACTAAATGTGTTTGTTCGGTATATTACATAGATTGCTAGAAATATCGTTTATCGTCGTAATATTCGTACGAAAGAGCTTAGTCACCGTATTCCCAAGAATTCAGAATACACGTAGGAAAAAAGAGAAAGAATTACGAATAAACATTTTTTCGTTTAGACAGCAATCATCTTCCATTTTATCTGAAAATATTGTACATATATTGTATGTACATACATATGTTCATATTTCTTAAATATTTAGTTGATCATATCGATATCGAATAAGCAGAAGCTGAAAACTATACAAAGTTGAGACAGAACATCTACCACTACAAGAATATGGAAATATTTTGCCGAGGAAACGTAATAAGGATATCAGGTACGAACAAACGTCGAGAAATCGCAGAATTAGAATTATGAGTTTGGATGCAAGAATCACGCGATTCGTCGAAACAGCGACATTCCTACGCCTTCTTTTCAATTTGATTCTGATCATCGATATGATTATTTGTTTAAACCGCGAACGAACTCGAATAACTCATTTGATCGATATGGAGGGAAATCAGCTGAACCCGTATGCACTTGTATGTATCATTTCATTCCGTTTATCTTTTCACGTCTTACGACATTTCCTAACCAATATATGCATTATGTACATACACATATTTATTTGTATATACGTATTATACATATCGTTTTTCTTTTTTATTCAAGATATTTAATGGGAGAAAAATTATTGCAATTGCAATCTCTCGATGAGCTGCGTTTAGAAAAGAAACGTGCGTACTTGTAAGTACATGTATGCACGATAAGTACATACATCGGGAAAAGAAACAAATTTATCGTTGTGTTCGTTGTATGAGAAAAAGACTAAAGAAGAAAAATAGAATTATTATATATCTCGAGATTCGTATAAGCAATCAATTGCGCATGTTCGTACTCGCAATTTCCACGCTGATGCAACCGATTGCCAATGCTTTGACGCGGGTCACCGTATCGGGGTTGCTATTTAAAGGATGGAATAAGAAAGGGTAAGATGAGGTAGTTGAGAATGAATCGACGTCACACTATCACTGGCCAACATTCCACGCGTTGCATTTCGTGGGCAACCCAGCTACGTATATTTGTGCCTGTTGTACACGCGCACATTACACTTTTTCTACATCTATATATGTTTTTTTTTTCAGATTTACACGTGATACCTTGTTTTCCTCTCTCCAACCATTTTTCGTCTGCCGTCCGTTCCCCATTCCATTCAATTTCTACCGTTTCGTTCCGTTCAGTTTTACATATTTTTCGAATTATTCGAAACACTTTGTACAAAGAATCACATATTCAGCGTTCGTGAAACGAGGCGGTTTCTTTAGTCATGATATATAATATAACATAGAGTTATCGTTTATTTTATTTCATCTCGTAAATCTTATGCAGCGCCACAAGTGTGCGAAACATGTATATACAATGACACATGTAAGTATATGTATCAGAACGGCTACGTATACGACAAACGTACACACACATCCGCGCTATTCAGACCCTTATCCTATTTACGCGGATATACAAATTTACAAATATTAGGACGCGTGCTAAATAAACATACAAAAGTTTAGTGGATAAGTCGCTGGTAGGAAAGTAATAGTGGAGCGTACGTAAAAATCACGAACAACGATTTTCGATCATGACGCAAATGAAACATCTATCTGAAATGAAAATATATACCTCGTAGGAATAGAATTCGACTCTGTATCTTATTTCATAATTGCGGTCAAATGGATGGTACATCGACGAACGCTCAGAATCATAATGAAAAGATGTACCAGTGGACATCGATCGCTATATTTGTCAAGCACGGTCGGAAATACGTTCGAACGAAATGCACATGTTCCTTAAACATGCTAGATCAAACAACACCGAGACATGCGAACCGATAATTTCAAACGAATCGTATCAACGAATAGACAAGAATAGCGAGAACAACGCAGCGACGAAAGAGTCGACGAGAGAGGCAGCGATGGTGACCGAGCGCAACGAACAAGGAGGAGAAACAATAGCACGCTTGCGCCATGTGCGATACGATACGATCATGCTGCGAACAGAAAGCCGCAACGAGACGTCGATTGGATCCGACGACGGATCAGTGAAAATCGTAGAGAAGATAGCGATGCAACGACTGAGGTAATTGTAGAGTACGAACAATTTTGGGCAATTTAGTGCCGCAAAGTTTGCGAACTATTAGCCTGGCTTGATGAGTCAAGGGCAATGGAGTCCGTGCTGCTTTCATCACAAGTGCTTTTTGTGCATCTGTCAAACTACTCGATCTTCTTATCATGCAAGGATCGAAACTTTCTGCCGCTTCCAACAACGCCTTCAGCAATCGTGGCTTATCAGCCGTGTTCTGAAGAGAGTTCAATATGCCGTGAGGGTCGCGGAACTGCGTCTTGATGACAACCCTTGCCCCGTATTTGAGTAAAAGGGCTACCACCTCGACCGAAGGATTCTCGTTCGAAGCGACGTATTCTGCGAGAACCGGTCTCAACGCGGGACCTTCGTCGCTGCGTATCACCAAGTTCGGGTCCGCTCCTCGTTCCAGCAACATCGACAGGATTTCCAGTCTATTCGGAATGTTGTCCGCGCAGGCAACGTGAAGGGGCGATCCGATGATCGGCGAGGTAGCGTTCACATCAGCACCTAAGTTCGAAATCGTTTAGTCGCAACGTTATCCAGAGATCGTTTAAAACAACTTTAGATATATTCTACTTATGCCATAGGATGGAGTTATCGAGTGATTAAGCGAGGAATTCGAGGAATTTTGTACGGAAAGGCAGCGGATGCACGGTGATATCAGATGGCGAGTCGAGACAAGCACGAACGCGCGAACTTACCCGATTTCAGCAGCATTTGTACTATCGAGGGATCTCCTTTCAAAATGGCCAGGTCGAGAGCCGTGGGTTTCTGATATTCGGGTCCGAGATCGAGACGAGCGCCTTGCTTTAGCAGCAGATCGATCACCGTCGGATCGCCGCCGAGGATCGCGTAATGCAGAACAGTCCGGTAGTCGTGTCGCGAATCCGCCATCGAATTAACGTCAGCTCCATAGCTCAGCAGAAGCAGCACCGAAGCTATACCCTGACACGAACACCACGTTCTCATCCAATAAATATAGCTCTCGGTTTTCGCCATCTCGATCATTTACCTGTGGCAGTCTCGCCGCTTTCATCAACGGTGTGAGTCCAGCGCGATCCCGCGTATTCGGTTGAGCCCCGAACGCTAACAACAACTCCATGCATTGCAGATCCAACGGAGAGACCAGATTAATTTCCGATCCAAAGAAGTATCTTTTATTCGGATTCGCGCCAGCTTCCAGCAGAACTCTGGCCACCTCTACGTGCCGATTTCTCAATGCGAGCCGCAACGGTTCGTCGCACAAAGTTGTCCTGCGCAGA
Organism: Bombus huntii; assembly: GCF_024542735.1. Taxonomy (NCBI): domain Eukaryota; kingdom Metazoa; phylum Arthropoda; class Insecta; order Hymenoptera; family Apidae; genus Bombus; species Bombus huntii. Next base: position 631,400 of record NC_066248.1, on the reverse strand, counting down.
TCATCGTAGATCTTACCGTAATCTATTCTATTCTCTCTGTCCCCTAATTTTAATATTATCCAGTCCGTTTTCTTCCCTTTCTTCAGCTATGTTTCCCGTTTTCCCTCCCTCCCGTTCCACCTCCTCGTCTCCCTCTACCACCCATCGTTTCTTAACATCGACAAAAATAAATGACGACAATTTTATGAGCGTATAGAGAGAGAGAGAGAGAGAGAGAGAGATGCAATTAAATCTAGCGATAGGAATTCATAGTATGGAAAGCGGCTAATCTTTGGCTCTCGCTCCAAGGTCGTTGAGCCAATTAATTTCTCATCAAAAAATCACGCATCGACGTCAGCTATGCTATCCGTATAATCGCGGTTGGCGTTTGTCGATCGAGATCGACAAATGCATCGTGACTAACGCGTAGGGTGAATAAACATCGATAAACAGATCAGAGTAATTAGCAGAGAAAAGAGGAGGGTGGATAATAAGGAGATGGAAGAGAAACGAAGAAGACAGAAAGGGATCGTCGTACCTTGGAAAAAGTTCTCCAGTTTCCGGTCTATGATCGACTTTGGCACCATGCTCGAGCAATACTTTTACTAAATCCAAATAACCATGTTCAGCAGCAAGATGCAACGCCGAATAGCCACATTCGTCGGTCGCATCGATGTCCGCGCCACGTACCAGCAACAACTGAGCCGCTTCCGTGTACCTCTGCCACACGGCGTAATGCAACGGTCTCAATCCCTGCGTTACAGGCTCGTTCGCCTTTGCTCCGCAGGCCAACAGGATTCGAATCTCGTCGAGGGATTGCAATCGAATTATAGCATCGGCTAGCTCTCGCTGCAATGGATTGGCGATGCATTCCGAAGGCATCTGTTGTGCATATTCGAATGGACAAAAAACAAGGATTAACCGTACAGTTGCAGATTCTCCTTATCGCTATAATTTTTCAGCTGGAAAAAAACCATTTTACGGTCACGTCACTTCCGTCTAGTACTTCTCCAGTTCCCGATTCTACGATCGCCGTGTTTATTGCTCGTTCAACCTCGAGTCGACGCGCAGTGTCGCTTGATTCTCGCGCGCATGAATCACCGAACCAACCGCAACAGATATGATTTGCTCTGCGACGGAACGATCGAGATCTCGACTGTTTCGAACGTCGCCGCGTCGAGACCGTGCCAAAGTGGTGATACAATTTTGGCGATGATATCGGAAGCGCGTCGATCGAGCCGATCGAGAAACGTCTCTTAGCCTATTTTTCTTCGGGAACCACTCTACTACCGTTTACTCTTCTTTCTTACACCATTTTGTCTCCTCGCACACGATCTTACGCGCATCTTCTTGCCGCTCGTTTATTCTTTTCTTTCACCTTGGCTCACACGCCTCGAAACGTACGTAGAATGGAATTGTCGGTTCGTCGATTTTTAGGCAAGATGGAACGCGATGGCCCGTGTTAAATGACACTACGCGAAGATGCGATGCAACGCAACTACTTGCGGGACACGGCGTGACACGATGATGCGACGCGACGCCACGCGACGATTCGAGGTGAAAGAGAAAAACGTTCGTGCGACAGTCTTTCCAAATTACGCGTGATCGGAGAAAATGTCGCGTTTGACGTTTCTTTCGCAAATCTCGTTCATGGTTATTTACTCACGGTGAATACTCTGCGATGCTCCAGCATGTAGAATCGATGTTGTAAACTGTCTTCTTTGTCGGAAAGTCGGTCCTATTTAAAGCTTCGAACGGTGATTCCGCCCGAAAATAACACAAAGGGAACGCGCGGGAGTGTGCGCACCAAATCATCTGTTCGCGACAACTACGCAATTTTCGTTTCGAAGAACTCGATTCGAAGTCGAGTACTCTTGTTCTTGCCTCTTTCTTCGATCCTCCATTTTACAATCCTATTTCTTTCGAATTTTCCCAATGTATCATCGACTTTTCTCTCTCTCTTCCTTCCTTCCTTCCTTCCTCTATTCTTTTTCTTCACAGCTTGCTTCGCATCCTCTCGATTTTTCGCCCATCGAAATCAAAATCGATGCACGCGTCTTTGGCGAATCGGCATTCGTGTCCGTACGTCGAGATAAACTGTCCAGTCATTATCGCTCTAGCTGTCTCGGTCCGTTCACTGAGCGTCTCTTCTCAACTGTGGCTCACACGCTAAATCGAATCGACAACACACGAGTTCCAATCACGCGAGATTCATCAGCGTATTTGCGGGCCTCTCTCTCTCTCTCTCTCGTAGCAAAATCCCTCGGAATTCGGAAATATACGAAGAATCACGATATATCGATCCCTTTTACGTTTACACAATGCGTATAGAATTGTTCGTTTAGGCAACCCGAAAAGGGAAAATTCGCGAAATACCGTGTTTCTAAGAAAAGACTACGGTTCGTGAAAAACAACCAAAGTACTTGAGCGTTTCGCATTTCCCTCGTCTGCCAAATACGCTCTAATTGTCGCAACCGAATGCAACGCAATATAACACTCCCATGGGATTTTCGGAAAGATCGATATTGATATTCCTCTACTAGCATAGGTATCAACTATCGGGTTTTAACGACGAAACAACGAGATTTATCGTTAATATCGTCATACGTGGGATCGTGGCAACGAAAATAAGTGAAACAGAATTTGCGATTCAACGAAATAACTGAACGCAGTCTCATTTTTGGAAGTACTTTTATTAAGAAATACTTTGCACTTATTAAATGCCTTATATTCTTAATTCATTTTAATTATAATAATTATTGTTATAGCATTGTCCTATCTTTCTACTTAGAAGCATGCTTCGCTAACACACGTTACACGACCCTAAATTATAAGCAATTTTTTTTTTTCCTTAACGTACAGCTTATGCGTAAATCAAACAACAATACTTTAATTTCACGAAGCCGACAAGTGCAGAGTTTTCAATGGAAATCTTCGCAACCTACGAAAAATTCTGTACAGAAGTGCCTATGTGTTGCGATTCGAGGAAACTTCAAATCCGTTATCGTTGCTGCGATTTTAGTGTTCTTATGCTGGAGAGCCGATTTATCGGAAGTTTCCTCTCTCGAAATCAGTTCGGTAATCGTGCGAACGATGCCGTTGCCCTTTTACCATCTCTCTGCCTATATCTCGTCATACACGCCATTCCATGCGTTTTCATATTCTTTAAGGGCCACGACAGAAATTTTAGAAACAAGGAAGAAAAAGAAATACAATACGATACTTTCTCCTTCTCCCACACCCTCTATACTTCTCCTTTTACTTTTTTATTCTTCTTGGTAATCTTTTATATTTCAATTTTTCACGATAAGACTCGGAGCGACGAGTGCAACACACCTTCGCGAGAATGCGGTCCAACTTAATAGCGCAGGGCTTTGCGCGACATTTCCATATCATGTATCTATATTTGCCGCTAATCGCTAATTTATCCGTCTATTTGCGACGCGTACTCGCGTTCCAAACGCGCGTGCGTGCCTCCCGAAAACACGTGTCACATCGGACGATCCCGTCTTTTTATCGGGAACAAATTATCGCCCGATCGCACTTCATTTCCTTCAGAACGATAAACGTTCCAAGACGGACCTCGCTCGATACGACGCGACGTTACGTTTAATACGTATACACGCTACACTTTCTTAACGGTTACACTAAATTTGTTATTCTTAAGGAACCTACGTTTAGAAAATTGGACTTTTTATAGGCTTGTGTTTTCTTCGAAAAATATCTATAGAACGTTCTTCACGATTGTAATTCGAGCAAGGAATCGATCGATCGGTCTGTTATACTTCGGGACGGGAAGATCGACCGACAGTTTTACCAAATGGACAAATCTTCTAATAAAGTACTCGTCGTTCAAACGGAGTTCGGAAAGTGCAATTTTCCATTATCGCCACCTCTCCCTCTCTCTCTCTCTCTCTCTCTCTCTTTGTCTTCTCTTCTTTCTCAATCATTCTTTGTTTCACTCACGCAGTTTATTCTTTTCCTCGTATAATACCATATCTCGGAAAACATGTTTCTCACGGTAAAGGTTCAATACTTTAGCATTTTAATGGAAGATATAATACAAAATATATGTATATAAGTATATGTATTTATGTAAATATGGATCAAGCAAAATGTGATAAAAGAGAAGAAACAATGGGTGTGTAATAAGACCAATGCAAAGACCGATCGATCGCATTCTCCGCTATTCGCAGGTCATTGATCTCGGTAACTGTAAAATAAAATCTTAATATAGCAATCGATTGATTATCGTACGAAATATCATCGTAAATTCTATCTACAAATAATAATACCGCCATAAAAATGTATTCCGAAGCGATAACCTAATTAAATATAACGTAAACTGCCTCGAAATGGCTACGATCTACGTACTGCTAAGGAAATGACTATAATAATAATAAGAGTAGTAGTAGTAGTAGTAGTAGTAGTAGTAGTAATAGTAGTAGTAGTAGTAGTAATAGTAATAGTAGTAATAATAATAATAATAATAATAATAATAATTAATAATAATAATTAATAATAATAATTAATAATAATCGTAATAGTAGTAATAATAATAATAGTCATCAAGTATCGTTCACGCTTCTTTGATTGTTGTTTAGTTACATAGTTTAAGGGCATTATAATACACGTGAGTATGACACGGCTTTCCACTAAAAATATTTGTTAGATACGCTGAGCATTACTGACTTAAGCACTGTACTAAATTTACGTAAAATGTATCGTTATTATTAGAAAACTAATTATTCTTCATTGGTTTGAAATACTGGTTTTTAATAGATCTGTATAAAACCTTTGTCAACTGGAACTCTTTGAACGATGATTCGCGCGATACGAAACCTCAAGCGACGGTACTATGTATCTTAATAAAAAACTACTCTCCGTTACTTATTCGTTATTCCAATATCCGATTTTAACCGTACAACACTCGCACATACGCTGTATCCTTTATCCCTTCCTTTGTTCTACTTTGTCAAAGATCTTGGATCGAATTGAATGTCAACGACTAAACAGTACGAAACGAAACATAAATCACTAGGCTTAAGAGAAGGAAACGAAACCGGATCCATTTTAAAAAAAGAAGAGCAGGAGAAAGGATAGACAAAAACATAAAAATTATAGAATGTCGCAAACGTTTCTCCCTCCTCTCTCTCTTTCTCTCTCTCTCTCTCTCTCTCTCTCTTCCTCTCTTCTTTCCTTTGTGCATTTCGAAAGATTCTATCCAGCTATAATACAAAATTAAACAGGTTGAAAAAGAGTGAGGGTAAGGGAGGGAAAGATGGAAGGAGAGGAGCGAGAAAGAATTTCCCGCGTATAACAGATTTTTCCAATTCGTTTCCAACTCGATTTTGCGCGAACGAGATTGAATATCAGGTCTTGCCATGTATCGCGAGTAACCAAATGTTCACAAAGTTTCCTAACCTAATTTTTAGTTGCTCTTTTTTACACGGTATTCCGTATATTGTCAAGTATAAATAAAGTCAGGATTTATCACGAGGCCAGAATAAAAGGCAGATACGTTCTGAATGATAGGAAATTGTATAGCGTTTTACTCTGAATACTTTTCTTATTATCCCCCTCTTTCTCTTTCTTTCTGTTTATCATCATCAGCAGCAGCATCATTGTCGCCATCATCAACATTATTATCGACATCATCGTCATCATGGTCGTCGTCGTCGTCGTTATCATCATAATCATCATCGTTATCATCATCATCATCATCATCATCACCACCATCATAATCAACATCAATTATTATCGTCAATACCATCATTACTGTTATCATTATCTTCTTCATCATTATCATTATCATCATCATCATCATCATCATCATCATCATCATCATCATCATCATCATCATCATCATCATCATCATCGTCATCGTCATTATAGTTTCTTTTCTTTTCCTTCTCTTTTTCTTTTTTCTCATATCTGGCACTCTTCTATTTAGGCTGTTTCACATTTACGGTAATTTACTTTGCTGGATTATTGCATTGCATGGAAAAATATGGCTTTATCCGAATGCTATTTAACAAAGGCAATACACTGTACGATTATAGTCTGTGTGTGTGTTGTGTGTGTATGCTGCGTGCGCGCGTGTGCACATACGTGTATTCTACGTTAAGATATACGTGCACGCGCGCTGGTCGTGTATGCACAACTTCAAGTGTATGTAATCATTGTAATCTTTCGAAAAGGCAGATCCAGTATTCATAAAAGGATCGTACAATGTATACTCGATCACCTCTATGAAAACTGCTGGATTTTGACGACAGATTATAAATGTTATTTGTACACTAGCATGTAAAAAGCATTATGCTACGTATGTCATGATCGTTCATTTTCCGCTTCTTTTTTTTTTCCTTTTTTTCTTTGACAAAGTTAAATTGTAGTCTCTTCTAACGCATACCGGTTCATCGAGCATTTGAATGTGTATAGCTATCGATTTATGTATACATGTTCATATGCTTCGTTTATAGATATATGTTCATGTATAGTTATCGATGCAACAACTTCTGTTCTCATAACTGTATATTTATAGGTGTATGTATATACGTGCTTGTGTGTACATGTATGTGTATATATATATGCATATATAAATATATAAACACACGCATATACAAAGGCAGAAAGAAGACACCTTCCACGCGTAAAGTGTCTACAAAAATATTTGTGTAGTAGACCCAGATTTGCGGTATAAGATTCGACGTGGTTGCGGATCAGCCACGTGTTACCAGTCTTGAACGTAGTGACTAATTCGTTCATGGACGATGCTAACGATCTTGTAACAACTACAATATATCGTACGTCTTTTTGAACCGCGAGCTTCGACCCCGTTGTTGCCGATTTAATTTCGCGCTAAATAAAAACAAGCAAGTAAACAACATTTACGAACGACTTGTTCATTTGTTCAATTTGTTGAACATTTTGTTCATTTCAATAGGGCCAAAATTCAATGTCTGGAATCTCGGATTAATTCCGGTTGTTGTTCGGATTCGAAAGAAGCAACTTAACTGAGTACACATACATTTTATTCAAGTATATGTATAAATATATATATTATATATATATTATAAATATATATCATATATATATTATAATATATCATATAATATTATAATATAAATATATATTATAATATATTATATAATATATTATATAAATATATATATATATACATACACATATATATGTATATACATACATATCTATGTACGTATGTACACATGTACGTACGCACGCGCGCATACACTCAACACAGGCGCAGACACAGACTTACACTAGGCAGACAGATAGAGACGGACAGACAGGCAGGCCGAACATGACGTGCGCGCACGCCTACGTATATACACACACATATACATATATATATGTATAAATAGGACGTAATAAAAAATAACCTATTCTACAGATACGTATTATCAAAAGATTTCGAGTGATCGTAAAAATATGATGTGACACGTTCAAACTTTTCCATGAACCGTATTTTGTAAATCTGTTGTAGCAATCTGTGTATAGGACTCAAAAAAATACCTCTTACGTTATCCATGTACGCAAGGTGTATGTGTCACTAAGTAGAAGAACGGAACACGGCCCAAAACTGAACCGTACGGATGGTCTTCGAACGCTGCATCGAGACGCGTTACTTCCTTTGATTACAGTATTACAATATAGTATGGAAAACCAGAAAAGAAGAAAACTAGTATTATTTACAATCAATATTGAATTATTTCCAACTGAATCGTATAAAATTAGTGAAAATTCAATCATTAAATGAACGAAATGCTCTTGCATAACTTTTAGATGATCTTTCTTCCCTTTTTTCCATCACTCTGTGGTATTTTCATTTCGATGCTGCGTTCGAAAACGCGCATATGATGCGTATGTACACAAAACCGAGCTGTTCGAGACTAAAATCGTGTCTATTGTGTACGATACGTACACTTTGTTAATTATTTTCTATTAAATTACTATCTTCTGTAAATGCAATGAATGTGTATAGTATAACGAGTTTGGCGAAAACGCACTCGCATTGGACATACGTGATCACGTGAATCGTGAATGTATAAACGAGAAACGGATAACTCAGTGTGAGTCAATAAAGATGGGAAGAATGACAGTCTGGAACAGCTCCGACGTGGCAATAAAAAATTTGTTCGATTCAACTCAAGTCTAAAAACTGGCTACTTTTCGTACAGCACTACGGTAGGCTGGAGTTTAGGCTTTCTGGCAAACGATAGTTCATCATATGATATGGCGGGCTTGCAGGACTTCCCGGTTGACTATTCATACCAAGATTACTTGAACCACGACCGCGTTTTCGCCTTTGCAATATACCTTTTCTAACCATATAGAATCGAATCGTACTTATCGGAATTTTGTACTTTTCCGAAGCAACTTGAAATGTCATACCACGTGCTACCATATCCGAAGCTTGCTTCAATTCTTCTTCCGAACGTCTTTGTCGTCTCTGATAGCCTGAAAATTACACAAAATACGATGAAGCGGAGAAACTATTTTATCCTGTTATCGCTTGATCCGATAAAACCTTAACTTTTTGATATAAATATAATGCCTAATGTACTCGATAATTATCGTTCAGTGTCCAGTGTTTATGTCCAATATCGAAATGTTACGAAAAGAAGAACATACGTTATTTTACACAAATTTTAATTGTAAAACAATAAAGTTCCTGCGCTGTTTTCTCAATTCCTTTTTTATTATTTGTTCATTTTCTTCTACTCTACTTTCGTTTCTTACCTTCGATCGCAGGAAACGGACTACTAGGATTACAATTACTGCTTGGTACCATACTAATAGAGTACGGTTTGACATCATGTTGTTGGGTAAACTGCTCATCCGGCTCCATTTTAACCATTCCTGGTGTTTCAGTTAATGTCGCTTCACAAGCGCTAAGGGCTTTTTCCAAATGCTGTAACGCCTCGCTATGTTCCATATTCATAAAATTTGATGAATTTGGATTCTGCGGAACTGGTGTAGTACTGTGTGATGGAGCGCTTGCTGTACTAGTCGCAGCAATTGACGTAGTCTCTAAAAAGGTAGCACTCGAAGTTCCATCATCAGATGGAGTTTCCTCGCCTTTATAGTCAGATCCATCCTGCTGTGCAGCCGTAGATGGTGCAACAGCGGCGTTAGAGTCGCATTGTTGAGAACTACCTTCACTCGAAGAATTATCATTCCCTTGAGTGGATAAACCACGAACCTAATAATGATATTACCGCCATAAAGATTAATCGAATCAACATGTACTTGTTCCAAAACATTACTTACAAAGATAGATAGTAAATCGGTACTTGAACAGTATCGTTACCCACTTACCTGTAAAACTTCAGCAGCTTGCATTAATTTACCTAGCTGCTGTTGCTCCACATATACTTCACCACGATACATAAACTCCACTAAAGCTTGAAGTTCCCACATCCTCATATCTCTCAAAAATATAATAGGATGAGTGCATGGTATTTCTAATAGCAAACGTTCCAAATAATCACTACAAGCGGACAGTACCACTTTGTGACATTTTATAGAGCCTCCGTCGCAGGCTAAAGTGACATCGACAAATTGTTCAGAACTTAAAAGTTTTGGAAATGCACTGTGCATATTTGACTGATGAGAGTTCCATGAAACACAAAATTGTTGGCGGTCCCCACCGGGATAATTACCCGGGTTATGTAAATTGCTACCGCCTTCCATTATTCTGCAGCTTTACAGCAGTTTTCCTGTCAATAACAGATTTCCTTTTATACATCACCTATTTTATACTTTAACAATTCAAAAAATATTTTTTATATTATCAGAGAAATGCTGCAAACGATCCAACATTGAACAATACATAAAGCACAATTTCAATTGTTATGGAATGAATATCATGAATAATTCCTTAATTTCTGTATCGTTGTAAAATTTATGACATCACTTTATATATTATTCCAAATGCTTTCTATCTTGTCATAGATATTGCTCGTGTTGATATTATTATCAAATTTTCTCTTTCCCTGTATCTACTAAACGATGTTATCTTTTACCTTCATTTACATAAAGGTATGTGATGTTGAGAATATTTGATGTATTTCGAAGAAACTCATCAATGCAAATTCATTGAACTTCAAACCTAACATAAATAGCAATAAATAAAAGCTATATACAAAGATTCGATAGGCAAATAGATTATCCAATTTCTTTTACTACAGCATTGTAATTTGGTAAAGTGATTAAACAATAAATCTGACAATAGAGTCCATTCATAAAAATAAGAAATATATGCTTGCTAAATGTAGAATATGAAAAAACCAAATATAAACATAGGAAATAGACTTACTTAAGAAAATTTGTTTAATACAATGTACAATATGGCTGTATTACCAAAGAAACTTTAGTATCAGTTATACGCGTTCGACTACTGCCATAAGTAATTATATATAAATACATAATATACCATTGAAAAATATAAAAGATACAATTACGATCGGATATTCGAATTAGTAATTCTACCGTAGCTCAGTAGAATTAGAAACGAGGAGGCCAACATCGAGAAACTTTTAAAGAAATTCCATGGCACTAGCCGAGAACGAATGTGCAACAAAACAAATCTGTCGTCGGAAGCACATAAACGAATTCCTCGGGAAAAATGTTTAAATACAAACTTTAGTTACGCGGCGTTTATCGTAATCACGTGCTCAAAGCACACTAGCCGACAGGTTAACCAAAAAATATTCAATGTACGCGATCAAGTATAAGATTTTTTTGTCAATAGAAAAATGGTGAAATCTTTGTGGGAGACGCTGTCGGCGTGAGTGCCATCACCCCCCAGGAACGCCTTGAACACAAGTTTCGTCTTTCTTTTTAATTTCCGATATCAAATCCTATCAACTTTCCGAATGTAGACAACGGAATGTAATATGAATTTTCCAATAAATGATTTCACTCACGAATTTCCAGCTCGATCGACTCCTTTCAGATTTTCGCGTCGCTTTCGGGAAGAATCCCTTAAGAAAACATTCATCCGCCGAGATTTGCACTAGCTAGGGGAGCTGGAACGAAAGGGTGGGGGTAGTAAGGCTGGGGGTAGCTTAGTGGAACACTAGCGCACCTCTTTCCTGTGAAAACTCTTACGAACGTTCAATTCCCTGAGCCTCACTCTAAAACTCTTCTATCTATATTTATGCATTATTTATCTACGTATGTATTTTTACTATACGTCGTGCAAATTTCTTGCTCTTTTAGTTCAATAATTTCACCGTTTTATACAATCTCTATTAGCAAATTAATATTTCAATCAAAATATTTCTATTCTACGCTTTTTATCATACTAATCTTCTATCATACTAACGGATCATTTCTCATTTTATATTAAATCTCATCTTCTATCGAACAACTACACTAACGACACGTACTTCATGTTTTTACCGGTTGAATAGTTTGAACATAATCGTTTCTTTGTTAACGCCTCTCCATTTTTCCTTAATGCGAAAATTTTTACGAATCTCGACAAATCTAATTATGTTGCATACTTGTTAATTAAAATAAGACGCTGTTTCTCCAAACTGAATTCTATATTCTATACACATTCGCGCCATTACATGAGAACGCTCCACAAATTTTAACGAAATTAGGTTATCAACATCTTCATCGATTCAAGCTTCCAACGTATAGCACCAAAATATTAAAACACTACTCAGACGACAATTGGTTAAAGCGATTATTTTTATATTAACAACTTTATGCCTCTATGTTTTTAAATTTTCTCTTTCTTCACTATATAATTTATAGATTCCTATATTATATAATTTTCACCTATATAAGCGATTCAGACATATCTTCTATTAAAATTATCGATTGTGTCGCAACCAATGAGAATAAATTGCTGTATGGTTAATTTTATTCGTGAATTTAATTGGTTTAGAAAAATATTCCAAAGTAAAGTACTTATGTATCTCTTTTCCTTTTATTGACAAATAATTATTATTTGATGCGATTCTGAGTGTTAATATAACTAGTTATGACGAGATGTAATTTCATGAAATATACACATATAAGAAATTGTTATTAAGCTCTAATACTTTGATTCATTGTATAATCTTAAATCTATGTATACCATGATTAAAAGATAACTGTCTTTTCTTGTGCATGGTATTAGATAAACATTGATTTCATTGCATTTTACATCTGTCTGTCTATCTATCTATATATATTATATTTTACTACGGAAGAAGGAGGCGGAAGCGCGCGAAATATGTCTAAAATAGGTGGTTATGATACGCACGATGATGGTCCAGGTTTCGTCGGCATTAGATTTTGTCAAGAATGTAATAACATGTTATATCCAAAAGAAGATAAGGAGAATAAAGTACTAATGTACGCAGTAGGTATTTTATGTATATATATATATATATATATATGTATATGTATATTTGAAATGTACGTTGCTTTTTTAATCAATACATTGAAATCTGTTTAATTTAATCAATTTTTTTTTTTTAGTGCAGAAATTGTGATTTCAAACAACTTGCTGATAGCAATTGTATCTACGTAAATAAAATTATGCACGAAATAGAGTAAGTGGAAATAATAACTTGTATATTCATACATTCACAACAACATTTATAAAATTTTGACAAAAACTTGTATAAGAGTACTTTCCTTTTAAGCATATACTTAAGAGCTCTTAAAAAAGGATTTGTTTAATACATATACTGCTATTCCATCTTACTATAATTTTTATGATTTCAGCGAGTTGACACACATTGTTGCGGATGTCATATCAGACCCTACTTTACCAAGAACCGAAGAGCATCCGTGTCCAAAGTGTAACCACAGAGAAGCAGTATTCTTTCAAGCACAAACAAGACGAGCAGAAGAAGAGATGAGATTATATTATGTGTGTACTAACCAACATTGTTCTCATAGGTGGACAGAATGAAGTTCTACAAATAGTTTGTACATATTGAAAATCTGTATTTTTATAATGTACAATACATATTACATACAATAATATATAATAATACGTAATATATACAATATGTACTATGTAAAAAGGAAAAGAAATGTAATAAAATATATAAATGTTTTGTTTTCTTATTGATATACTTGATTGCAAAATGTGTGTGTGTGTGTGTGTGTATATATATATATGATATTATATCAAATTCTAATAAATACATGTATTTAATATAACATTCTTTAATAATCTACAGTTATACTCATCAATATAATATTTATCATCTAATGCATAATAGATTGGTTAAAGCTGATAAATTGATGGATTTATATTTTTTTCTGAAGTTTCCAAGTACTTTCGCGCACGCGTGTGACAAAGTTATTTACGCCTTTAACCAATTTTGTCTAGTCTCAAAATTGTTTTCAATAAGAAAAACACGTTATCTGGAAATTCTCCTCGTTTCTGGAATTTGCATCTAGGAGGCCATTAGCAGTGATACAGATTGAAGTCTATAATGCTCTCTTGTCTTTATTTTATTAGAGAAACGTTTACGCGAGACTGATTTAATTGATTAATGGGTGCAGCGCAGACGACTAAAGTTACAGAAAAAATGGAGAAGTAAAATTGATTTTTTATAATGTTATATTTCTTTATGATTGATATCTGAAAGTAATTATAGGTTATCCGTTTTCGGATACTACATATTTCAGTTCTCAACATCCAAACAGTCGAGAAAAAACAGAAGAACAACCTCGCGTAAACAGCAACGCGAGGCCACTATCAATTGAAGGACCATCTAACATGAATAACACTGATCCGCAAGTATTTGAACCATTACCAAACCAACCTAGGCAACCAACAACTGTACAAGGATTGCTTAGATTTGCTGTAGAAGCAGGCAATTCTCAGAATAGAAACAGTAATATCCAATTACAACCTATGGATGAAGAAGTTGGTAACATAAATGTGTATTAACGTTATAGAATATCCATAGGAAATTGATTAAAATTGAACCGTATTTACAGAGGCGTGAATTTCTGAAACAAACACTCAGCTCGTTATCGTGTAATGTAACCGAAGAACTACAGAAAGCTATTAAATTGTTGTCAAATGTAGTTGACCTACGGCCAGACAATGACACATCAGAACACGAATCTGCATTAGAAAGGATTGCAGATTTTGTAGATAATATAGATATTGCTAATGATTTTTATAAAATAGGAGGTTTTACAATATTTGGTCCATGTTTAAACTGTCCTCATAGCAGTATTAGATGGAGAGCAGCAGATATAATTGCCGAGCTAGCTCAAAATAATCCCTTTTGCCAAGAAAGATTTCTAGAAACTGGCCTATTTCCCACGTTATTGAATATGATAGATACAGATCCTGTAGAAACTGTTAAGATAAAAGCTCTGTATGCAATTTCCTGTAAGTAAAAGTAAAAGGCTTTTATTTAAATAGCAGCAGTTGCATTGATTTATGCTTTGTTAATTATTCATTACATCTATGTCATATTTACATTCATTTATAATTGACGATACAAATTAGTTATACGCTAAATATAGGCATTGTTCGAGGGCATCCGATATCCCTGACATACATGGACATAAACGATGGATATTCCGTCCTCTTGAGAGCTATGCAAAGTTCGATAAAGAAGTTGCAAATTAAATCTGCGTTTCTCTTATCGTCTCTTTGTAACAAGGAAAATGTAAATAATTTAAAATTAACCTTGGTAAATATGGGTTTGATCGAGCAAGCGATAGGTTTACTGGCCATCGGTGATCTGCTTCCAGAGATAAGGTAGTATACGATTTCCATCATTTTTTATACCACCGAAGCAAACTAAAACAATCCTTCGTGTTTCAGAGATCAATTGTTAAACATCCTCGATGGTTTGACCAACGATGATTTTCTGCCTGCTTTAAAAGAATGTCGGCGCCCGGAACTGTCCTTACAATCTACATTGGAGCAATACATAAGGGATTTGAAGCAAGAAGAAAATCCCGAGCAGATAGATGTATGTTATCGGGTGTTGAAGAAAGTTTTCTCTGATCAAGATACAAATCAAGAAAGATAATTATAGTTTATAATAATATCGGATTTCCTTTACACGAATTAAATTTGTATATCATAAAGTATGATTAATAAATAAAACAAATGTATTTTTTTTCATTATATTCTATATATTTTGTTTTATCAATCGATCAATGAATCTGCGAATAACTGATCCTAGTTTTAGCAACAACTCGGAGATGGCGTCACACGTTTTGATTGTAGCAATAAGCGTACATTTGATCATGTTGGCACATGTTCCTATTACACGATTGTATCTTTTAGTCACGCATGTAACGATCCTACATAGATATGATTAATAATTGATAATACGATTTTATATAGTATAAGTTACGTTTTATGTTATACCCTTGTATGCAACAGTAATATTAACTGCAGAACTTGAGTTATAAATAAAATAATGGTAAGGTAAAATAAATATATTTAAGAAATACGTATCTCCGATTCCATTTAAAAAATCGCAGTCGTAAGTGCATTGCTTAGTTTACGAAAAGAAAAAGATCCTAGAAGGATAAAATTGGTCCCACTACTTAAACAGGAGCTACAATCTGGCTTATTGCATATTATATATAACATTGCTCTGTTTGTATATCTTTATTCACGTTTTCTAACTATAGTTAGTGGTAACATAAGTTTAAAAGTTGGAAACACGATGGGTTAGCTATAATTTATGAACTTGTCAAAGAAAAATAATTGTAACGATTTCCCTTTCACGTATAATATCATTTCGCACAAGAAACAATCACGATGCGCAGGTAAATTTGAGTAACCGAAGCTTACACATTTAATTGGTTGCTTAACGTGAAACACGCGAAACAAGAAAGTCATGGGGTTAACCAATTCGTTTTTGTTGGTTAGAAACGTTGCCTGTTTCCCAATTTTGCATTCTTTCAAATTTTGCAATATTTCTTTGTATCTTACCTGAACCATCTTTATGCGATATTTTCTCTTTACGATTATACGATTATTAAATTACGTCGAATTACGAAATTTCTAATTTTACGTCTAGTTTTACGCTACCATATTATGGAACGATAAATTTACAAATTATATTTCTTCTATGAGAATAAATATTATTTGATAATTGAAAATGATATTTCAATATTCAAGGTATCTATATTCTAGATATAGCGTAAAAGGATAGAAATATTTCATCTATAAATATTTTTTATTGGAATGGAAAGAAAATATCCTATATCAGTATGGTTATATAAAAACGATGGAAGTTTTAAGGATGTCGAGGAATTTGTTTTACAGTAAAAAATATTACCTACATACGCAAAGCGCGTTGTTCAAATCAATTGTTTTAGCCAACGACAGGTCATTTATTTTCGGAGAAACGTTTTCCAAATGATTGACATTGGTATTGTGAAAAAGTATCACGACGTGGATCTTCGATTTTTGCGCCAATATTGACATGTTTTCTAATTACACAACTCTGACGTATGTTCTTTTCAACTAAAATTCGTATATTTTTGCAGGTCGGACGTCTTCTGGCTGCAAATACATATAAAACCTTATGCTTGGAATAAAATTTAAATACTGTTCTATGAACGGTCAACATAACGGATACTGAAATAATCAAATATCTTATATTATAAACATTATTTCACTAAAATAATATTTTAAAATTCTCCTTTACATCTATGAGAATCTATGAAAATCTATGAAATATGGGAGAGAATACGTATATATTTTGCAAAAATTTAATAGGAATTCAAACGATTTAAACCGAGATTAAAGAGAGTTGAACAAAATAGCGCGGAAAATTGTATTCGTTTGATCATTAATTTTGCGTCATTAATTTTGAGCGTAGTTGTAGGATGTAGAATGCCTTGCACATTATTCGTTATGCGCGTATGTACTATTTTCTATTCGGTTGATAAACCAGGTCGGTTCAAATCCGAATATTATCAGAAGTATGAATTCACGATTAACTTATTATACGTAATTATCTGTTTGTATCTGACAGTGTACGTTTTAACGATCCGTAAAAAATAGTTAGAAACTATTAAAAATATAAACTAAAAATGCTTTATAATAATTTTGTGTTCATATATATATATATAAGGATATACAAATTAGTTTGACTAGAATATAAGAGACATAAATCTTTCATTATTAATAGTAAGAAAGTTAATCGAATTCTTTGTCGTACGAGATTATACGTATACTGTGAAAGATTGTTATAATAAGTTTAAAAATAAGGTTGTTGAAGATCGTTCTATGCAACAGAGCCAATTTCGCTGTAATTTTAATTATATCTAATTAGATGTTAATTACTTCAAATACATCGACAATTAAAATTACGATTAAGAATAAATGTAATTTATTATGCCCTACATAGCGTATAAAATACTCATTTTACTTCGATTAATTTAAAGCAAATTAGTTTGTGAATTCTCTCGTGTTATACAACCTCGTATCCGTTATCGCCAATTAATTATCGAATTGTGCCATTACACGCATCGTTGCCATGTATTTATACGAAATAAAGCTTTAAAGCTTATGTTTCGTCGTGCCTATTCTCTCTATCCGCGTTTTACAATCCCGTCTTGCAACTTTCTAGAATTCTGACGTAAAACGTTTTACGAAAATATATTAATTTATCACAGCATGCCGACCACGGATAAGTTAAACGGATTTATTTCATGGCCAAAATGCTGTAACTCTGTATATAGTTACAATTACGATACATCGAAAATTCCTATTTTGTTTGCGTATTGTATGCATTGCATAGATTTTTGCCAGCTTTGAATTTGCCACAGACGTATAAACATTTATTTTTTTACGTTCATTACGTTCATTATCGACATTCTGGAAATGACCGTTCGAAGCGTGCGAAATAGTTTCGTCATCGAATAAGCGACGAATATTACCCGTGGAACCGTGACCCGACCTTCCAAGGGTTGAAACGCGGTCGAAAGTAATCCGTGCGACACGCTGTAACATTAGTCGCATAGTTTCCCACAGCGTTCACGCGATAAGGGAGATTTTCACTTCGCATCGGACCGGTAAAGCGAGCAAAATTTCGTCAAAGAGAATCCGGCAAGAGAGCGAGGTTGGATGCGTGGCGTATAGACAGTTCTCGGGACGTACCTTTACCTGCTGTCCCTACCACTTTCTTTGGCCGGTTGGTGGGCACCGCGTTCTCGTTACCGTGGTCCACGCTGCAATACCGTTTCGCTATCTCCTCATTCACCTCGCGATTCGACAGGATCGAAGAACACGCGCGCGTATCTTTCCAACATTCGTCTTCGAGCTGTCAAACTTTCGGAAATCCACGATCCTTCGTTCGATTCTATATCTTTTCACGTTCGTGCGGCGAATCTTCGTCGAGGAAGAGGTCGAACCGTTCTCAGAATTTTCCAAATTTTGTCCCGCCAAAGTGATGGATTGGGCGAAAGTCCGCCTGTTCGACGTTGCTACACACAGGAAGATTGGATTTTGATATTTCTACCTTGGTCTCGCACAAGCAAGCGTAGAGAGTAAGATATGAAATTTTGAACAGTAAAAATAAAAGATAAGAGTTTGCGATACAAAACTCGATCGCCTGCCTTCCTTTGGTCGCTAATCGCTGCAGAAAAATCACGTGCCATCGCCACTTCGAGGCTCACGATTAGTCGTATGCTACCTGGTTGGAAGTTTCGCCTTTGGTACTCAAGTTTCTATATTTCTTCATCGCTTGACAAATTTTCATAAAAGAATCACCGATGGTTGATTTCTTTGGATAGACGATACGCGCGAAGAAGATACGCAAAATCGACGAAAGGGACGAATCCGACGCCGATCGTCGGTCAGTGGAGAAACAATCAAACGATAAGGTGATAAGCAGGCTTGGTTGCAAGGTGGAAAGTAGGTTGAAGAGGAAATCCTACGAGGGATATCGCGAGCAAGGGAAACGGCGATCACGGTCTAAATGAGTACGACCGACAAATATGCGCGTGTAGCACCTTGCCGATAGATAGAGAAACCTGCCTCGTATGGTTTTGTTCCTTCCAATCGCTTACCTCGACGAAACTGTTGTGCGTTACATAAAGAGGGATTTTACCGACCAGTTAACGAACCTGGTTGTGCGCGCATATAGGGAACGTCTGTCGGCTACTTTACGTAAGTAAATATGAATAATTTCTTATCCGAAAGTGGCGAAGAACGTGGATGTTACGCATCCTATCATCTACGATAGAGCAAAGAATACGGTCACGAGTCCAGTACGGTGATCTATCGGCGATAGCCCTGTCTTGCAATAATTTTATTAGAAACTTTCGGAGGAGTTGTCGAAAACAGGGATCGTCTCGTTTGTTCGATAAAAGTTGCGTTTCCTGTAAATGACGCGCGGGTCAATCGTGTAACAAGAAAATTGTTAGAATTTAAAGGCCAACGAATGGATACAGAATCTACTAGACGATTTAGAAAATCGTACAGCGTAGAAAATTAATATTCTTAATTATTTTGCACGCTAATACGCGCGAAGAAAGTACGCGAAACATCGATCGTATACGCGAATTACAGCGGATGGCAGAGAATTTGATGGAACTTGCCGCGCTCGAGCCTTCCGACGGTTGATAAAATTTTTCGCCTTGGTAGAATAGATTTGCGAAATATTTCTGTATCCGAGTGTCCGTGGATAAAATAAGCTGCGAACTTCGTAAAACGACCGATAAGAGCAATATTTTCGAATTACTTTGCCTTCGATGTGTATATCGTGTATATATCGATATGTACATATTCATACGTGCAATTTTAAAGACGGCTACGAAGATGTTGAACAATCACGTATTGTTTATCTAATTAAATGGAGAAATTAAAGAGCGAGCTACATACAATTTTTTAAAATAACTTTTGATCCTGAGGTGGAATGAGGTGGAAACAAATAAAAATAATTCGAAGTTTGACGATAAGATGATTGTACGTTCTCGGAGAATATTTTCTTCTCGGCAAGTATTAAATAATCTGCGATCGCGTTTTCACATAAATTGGATTTTTTGTAAAAAAGAACTCGACGAAACTTGCTTCGCTAAACGATATTACCCTGGTAATTAGGCTACAGATTCTTGCGCGAATTTATATTTTTATCGGCACGATTAAAATTTTGAAAATTCTAACTGGTATTCTCCTTTGGATATTTCATCCATTTTTGAACATTAGATACGCGTTCTCTGTATCTCTGTATCGTTCGATTTTGCAAAACTGTTTCGTTGGCACTGCAAAGTTTCGGTATAAATTGAAATATTGCGCTATGTGCGTGTTGGATGCAACAGGACATCGAGGTATGACCTTTCACCTTAACGATTACCGCAAGGTTCGGGTAACATTTCTTTCCGTTTACGAGGCGTTTAGTTTCTATCTCGCAGTGTCGTTAAACTGTCGTTACGGCACGTCCTCGTGAATTCAAATAAACGTCTTAACTTAAATATCATAGCGACGACTTGGAATCTGTTAGATCGTCGTTAACAGGGCCAAATAGCGTAAAAGTAGCTGAATAGTCGAAATTTCGATTTAATAATTGTCCCGTATTTTTCTACGATGCTATGTCACCCTTTTAAACGCGATTAAACGAATAGGTCACTTATATTATTTATAAATCGAGATTAAATAATTCGTAATTTACGTATAACTTTCTTTTCTAACGAACGATATCTGTTCGATCGGTCTTAGACGGAACCATTAACCCGAACTTTTCTTTGTATCGTTTCACCTGTAGGCATGTTTCGCTGTATTATTACACGGTACGTTGACTGCAACTACTGGAACTACTCAAACTATTATTTGATATTTAGGGCAAGTTCAGCTGCCTCGCAACGTTGATCAGTCACTGTCAAAACGTTTAAATGTCGCTGTAAACACGCTTTAAAACGGAAATAACTCTTTGTTCGCTTGCTTCCGTAAATAAATACGTATTTCTCAAATATATACACGAACATGTAATTTTATTGATACAGAAAATCACGTCTTACCTTATCTCGAGTAAAAGTTTTAAGTAAACGTTTCTGTAAAAACGTTCAATATAATCTCTATATTTTTATATAACTTCGGGATGTAACAATTTCACATCGAATCGTTCTTAGTAAAAAAAAAAAAAAAAAAACGCATTTGGAAATAGTAAATGCGATAAAATTACGTGGTCCACTCTGAACAGGCTTTCGCAAAGATATCACTTTCTCTTTATGATCGCATTAATTTTTTGACCGTTCGAACAAGTATACTCATCCAGAGCCTTTCGAAAGTAAATTGGAAGAATTTACTTTTTTCTTAACGTATTCGGCATATCCTCGAAAACGAGTCAAAATTTGCCAAATTACGACAAACCTAACCGCGAACGTAAACCTTTATGTAATTGCTTAAATAAATTTAACTAACAGCAAACAGCATAGTGGACTTTTTAAATGTTTAACGTTCGAGTAATTTCGTGGGTATTTTGTCGATATTTTACAAAGATCGTCTGCATTAACGTGTTATTACATAAAGCAAGAGCAAAGATAAAGCAATACTCGGTAAAAAGTGACAAAGTCGACTTTCCCTTTATTTTCAAAGACCTTGATATAGCAACGTATTTTTGGACCTTTCCCGTTTTGAGACAAAATGGATTTTACACGTCGAGGTACACTCCTTTGCTTAAGTGTTCGTAATTTTATAAATATAAAATGTTAACGACCTAAAAATAAATTAACTCGTTTCACAAGTGCGGGAAGTTGGTTATTTAAATTTCGAATTCGATGATCTAGTAGACGATATCGTTGCTAATTTACCGTTGCAAAAACACATTTTATCTGACTGGCGACGTATCGATGATTCGCGTTTCAACATCGCCAAGCTGAATTTCCCGCTGGATTGTCTAACAATTCACAGTATAACGAAGAAGGCATCGATCTTCTTCGTTGTAATATCGCCGAATCATTCGGTGAAAATTACCTAACGCTTTTGAAATTGTATTTATTCCACTGTTATATGTTCTTAGAAGGTGAAATCGTTCTAGTATCAATTTTTTCCTTCACCTTTCGCGAATACTGTGACGTAATTGATCGGAACCGTGATACGTTATTGTCATCGATCTTTCGATGAAATCTAACTGATTTAAGATAATGACAAAGAAAATGTAAAGGATGAACGCGAAGGGAGAAAAGGAAAGGAAAACCAAATAAAGTTCGATATATCGCGGAATGTAATAAATTTTGCAATAAATATATCGTCTACGTTCTTGAAGATAGCTTGGAAACTGAAAAATCTATGATTCGTGGAAATTGATATTTATAAAATGAAAATAATGGAGACGCGATCGTACGCGACGCGGTAATTTTTATAAGCTGCCAATTTTATTTAGGCGAAATAAGGCACTGGATGCAAGCCAATGGTACAAACGATATAAACTTCTATCACGATTCACGTAGAGCATCGTAAAAATATCGAGAATTGCGGTTTCAGATGGAAACCACAAGCTCGGGATAAATGCTTCCCTGTATCTTTTCCACGATATCTGGAATGTTTACTTCGAACCGTCTGTCTCTTCGTTTACCAGGATTTTTCTGTAATAGTAGCATCGATTGTATAAAGAGAAAGCGTTTTCAAAATCTTCGATGAAAAAATAACAACTTTTGCTGAAAACTTGATAACAAAAAGAATTCTTTCTTTTATACATATTATCTTTACGTATTCTTACATATATACAGGGTGGTTGGTAACTGGTAGTACAAGCGGAAAGGGGGTGATTCTAGGCGAAAAAAGAAGTCGAAAATATAGAATAAAAATTTTTCGTTCGAGGCTTTGTTTTCGAGAAAATCGACTTTGAACTTTCGTTCGGAACGCGTGCGGTACGTTATAACGGATCTCACTGTAGATCGTTGTCTCGATGGAAAAATTAAAAAAAATGTTTATTCTATATTTTCGACTTCTTTTTTCACCTAGAATCACCCCCTTTCCGCTCGTACCACCAGTTACCAACCACTCTGTACATACTCTTGACAATTTGTCCAGATGTGGACTTTCGGTAAATTGGTTTAACGACGTAGCGCGTAAACGTTTGTGTGACTGAAGAAACGTCGGTAATGACTGTATAAATGCGATTGCGTTGCGTTCGTTTTATGGGAATTGCGAAGAATTGGCAGATAATCAGAGTGGAAGATCGATCGAGCGTTTTCTTGTTGGTCGATCGGATGGCTAGTAGTATCGGATAGTATCGATGTATTGGCTGCGGTATTGGGACGATGATCTAATATCCAAACAAAAGAAATAGAATAGGATTTTCTTTGCGTATAGTCTGATTTCTGAACGAGGATTAGAAACAGAATTCCAAGTAAAATTTATAGAGAGAGATACAAGATGCAAAAATATGTAAAATATGCGAAATGAAACGCTCGTTACGATATTTGATAGATGAAACGAATCTGTGTTTAAGTTGTATCTCTTTAGCTATTCTATTTTACTTGGTGTATGCTAATCGATAGACAAACTCGTTACTAATTCAACTTGGAGCCTGTTATTTAGGATTTCGTTATATTTGTAACGCGATGTATACGAGTACAATATCTATTCGATTGTTGCCGATCTATATCGACGAGTATAATGTCTACCGTAGTTAAGCTCGTAATATCCCACTTATGATAAAGGCGGTTGCGTTAGACTTTCCTTTTCGAAAATATTTCTATATATTTTCTATAAATAACAAGAAACTGTGGAACTAATCGATATTCCTATATAAGTGGCCGTTTTAGAAAAAGGAAATTAAGTAGCCGTTAACGTACACCAACTCGACCAGTCAAGATTTCAAGGTTCGATAGCCATCGAAGGTGATAGATAGTGTAGTTTTAACGTAAACGATCCATAACCACCATCGTTTTCATCGCATTTGTTTATTTTAGTACTAGGCACGTCGTACATTGCCTTGTCGTGTTTGCATCAAGTCGGATTATTACTGCATCCTAATGTACAATGTCTCGTGAGATAGTATAGCAGTACCATAGACAAACGCTGATTATTTATTGCCGATGTACGGAGCAAATATGTTCGACGGAGGCGATGCTCGAGCGTGGAATGCGTGGAATGCGTGGCGATACGTAATTTGATAAAATGGTTTCCATTTATAGGACGTGTTCTTATTTTATACGACATATACAGTCCTATTTTTTATTCCTATTATTTACATATATTTGCATATCAACGATTTAACAAAATGATTATAAAACTCAATTCTCCGTTTTCGGAATTTTCGGTTTTTAATTAAGTTCGTTAGTTCGTAGGTATATCCTTGATATTGTGACTTTGCTTCGTTCGGAAATGTCGAAAGGTTGTGAAAGCCCGATCTGGTTGTAGGTTCTCGGTGCAATAACGGTAGGAAATGTGCGTCACGCTTGTTTCTGTCCCTCCTCGTGGACGCAAATGGAAAGTCAGGAATCACAGTTCCTCCTTCGCAAATAGACGGCAAGTGAACTCTGTCAGGTACACCATTCGTCCTTGCGGTCGTTATATCTACGTATTTCTACATAGTCAGCGAATACGAAATACGTTGTACCATCGTTATCGATCGAACATACTTAGAATTTGTTAA
The DNA here is from genome assembly GCF_024542735.1 of Bombus huntii. NCBI lineage: Eukaryota > Metazoa > Arthropoda > Insecta > Hymenoptera > Apidae > Bombus > Bombus huntii. Next base: position 606,843 of record NC_066248.1, on the reverse strand, counting down.
ATTCCACCTTCAAATTAAATTCGTTTCTCTCCCATTTGGATCATTGACAAATTGAAAATTTTGCATTGGCCGTAACGAAATTTGATTTTTTAAATATTTGAGAAAATACTTTCTGCGTCTAGCACTGTCGTAGTAGCATTTGACGAGTTAAATAGAAAAAACTCAGTCAATATTGATATACCCACTACTCATGTAATAGCAATTAGGACATCGCAGATAATCGTTTACCGTTATTTTCCTGTGTTCACTTTGAGTAACATTTATTATTTTTTTATTTGAATTGTCGCTAGCTGTTGACACATCTAAGTACATTCGACGTAAATTGCAACGATTGGTCGACGTTTGACTCGTAATTAAATTGAAATTCATATTTAAATAATCGATAATTAGAAGAAGGTTCAGCGCCATCAAGTGTCATCGAGGTAGCGAGCGTTAGAAAATAATCCTTCGACCAAACAATTGTATGGGAAGAGGAAAAGATATGGAATCGTCGAGAAACCGTTTGAATCGTTAAATCGTTGATACGTTATTAACGTGTAAAGGTTCAAGGTACCGAACGGTTACCTTGAAATACGTTTGTCAAGGTCTTCATTTTGAACAATTTTTTCTTATATACAGGGTGGTTGGTAACTGGTGGTACAAGCGGAAAGGGGGTGATTCTACGCGAAAAAAGAAGTCGAAAATATAGAATAAAAATTTTTCGTTCGAGGCCTTGTTTTCGAGAAAATCGACTTTGAATGTTCGTTCGGTACGCGTGCGGTACGTTATAACGGATCTCACTCGTTGTAGATCGTTGTCTCGATGGAAAAATTAAAAAAAAAATTAAAAAAAAAATTTTTCACCCTCTTTCCGCTTGTACCACCAGTTACCAACCACCCTGTATATAAGGGGTGGTCGATTTTAGTTTTCAAGCGATACACAGGACATACGATCGGTAATCGCGTATGCCGCGTGGAGCTGTCCGCGTGTTACCTCCTCGTAAATCTCAACAGGATCGTTTTAAACATCTTCATAGAAACGTACAAACAATGAAAAAGTAATAAAAATACCTTGATATTTCTTAATATCTCTTTATTTATATATTTTTGTAAAGAAAATGTAAAAATGTAAAATTGTCGTATCTTTACTACAAAACAAACGTAACGTATATTCTATTTTGGATACACTTTTATAATAACGATAGCTATTATTACTTTACTTTACAGAATATAACGATTACTGTAAGCTCGCATAGTTTTGTAACATGATATAGAAAATTGAAAGTAAGGTGTAGCATATCGATGAAAGTAAATGTAGCTTGAAACATTATACAGAATCATTGCTATACCAAATTTCAAAAATGGTTTACGCTCCAAATACGAAACGAAATGGTAGGCATCAGACGCGACCATGCATTACCGCTTTCTCTAAAACGTTCGATACGATCGAATCGCAAGAATACCAACGGTATTATCGTGATACATCATTGAATAACTTTTGTGATCGTTCAATGAAGAAATCGTAGCAGGTACCAGAAACATCAAATACATATTTTTATAGATTTCAACACTTTTCGTGCGATGCATAAAGTAATTCACGAAAGTGTTCGAACGTCCTTGAAAACAGAGTAACTTTTTTTTTAATTGTGCTAACCAGTTTGCGTTTTTTTTGGAGGAGTTAGAAAGACTAGAGTTTACTAGATGAAACGTAGAATCGAACTTGGTACGCGCTAGCTTTTGGTAACTGACAACTTTCGATGATTTTTCGACATCTATCCACTTAGCTCAGGCTGATTTTTAAAAGTCGAATATCTTTATAAAAAGTATATAAAATACATAAAACAGCGCTTTAGCGAGACTTTGCTTGACTTCGTACGACGATTTTGTTAAAAAAATTTGGTAATTATTGGGAATAGGAATGACATCGCCGATTTTAGTGATCTTCAAATATATATGTATCATAGCAAGATTAACATTCTGAACAACTTTTTTTATACTTAATTTTCAAGATGTCCGCAAAAAAAGACTTGTTCAAAATATTGACCTTGACGATATATTTCAACGTTATTGAAATCGGAGAGGTCGTCCATATTCCCAATAATTACCAAAAATTCTTCTCTCCATTGTATAAACTATTTTCTAGAACAACATCTTAATCTTTATGTACGAACTTCCTTTTCGCGAAAAAATGGCAGAAAATTTCCAAGATCGATAGGACCGAAAATCTCGTTATAGAAGAGATGCGTTGCATTTAAAACGTCCATCCCTTTCTGTTCACGTAGCAATCGTAAAATGCTTCGACGTTAATCTCGATCAAAGCGTGCTCTACCAACCAAGAGGAGAAGAAAAAGAAAGAATGATAGCGAGAGCAAGGAAAGGCAATATAGGATTGCGATATGAGCGTTGAAAATTTCAAATGCGTGTAAAATGTACATGTACAATGTACTTACGTACATATGTATCCACGCATCTATATGTACTTCGATCTGCATTTGTAGCGAATACACGTGATCGTTAAACATTTCTTAAGGCCCTGGAGCGACCCAACGCAATTCTTCCTTAATTTATCGAGTCTTGCAAACTTCGATGCAATCGCGAGCTACTGTAACATTTACGTTTCATTACGTTTACTAAACAGATTTTTATAAAATAGATTTGTGTTTTTAGGATATCAAAAAGCGGTAATGTTATAACGTACTTGGATGGTTTGATTCTAATCGGTAATTTAATACTTGAATTTCTAACGCGCGTGAACAAATTCATTTTACAAAACATAGATTAAAACGACCATTTCCAAAACGGTATATTTTAAAAAGAATTATTGAAAATTTCTTAAGAATACAACAGCAGTTTCCTAACTTATACGTAACATTTTCAGTTTCGTATTCGTAATTTAGAGGAAATTAGTATTAGAGGATTAGTATTTACAGAAAAATAGAGTATTGGCACAAGCACATAGATCCATCGTTTGCACAAATAGAACACTGTTACGTTATAATCGATCTACGATGTTATTTATGTCGTGTACGGGGCATTTGATCGTAAAGATATTGTTATATTTTTTGAAAGATTATACAAATTTTATAAAAGACTGTATTTTTCCCCTAATTAAGTAGATCATTTTTAACGAGTATATCAGCTACGTAAGGATGTATATTAGTATACTCTCTCATCGATATAATCTGTCATAACACGCTTCATTAAAAATATATGGAAATGAAAGTTGTATAGAGATAATTTCTAGGAAAGAAAGTATTTAACACTTCCGGTATTTAACACCTAAGTATTAAATACATCTTTGTAGAGAGTAGAAAACCATATGGCGTTTAGTGCAGCTATAATCCTAGAATTTCATTTCAAATAAATTTCTAACGTAAATGTTAATTAAATATACATGTAATAAAACGCATAAAATTACATCTATCCGGAGTGTATTTCGTTCTAATAACTTGAAACAGTTTCGACTTGTTCCAATTGTATAGAACGCTATACGCCATCGTCACAAATTTGAAATCACTCTTCCAACTGTACTCACGTTCAATCATCTGCTAATTTTATTATCAATACGTTAATGCAGCGAGTATCGATAATAACATCTGTTAAAATTTCTCATTAAACGATTTTCTAAGACGATAGATTGTTTTCTAGACGATAGATCTAATTGTTTCATTTGCTACTTCTTCAATTCTCAATGGAATGCGCAGTGATCCCAAATCGTTATCACCGACAGATCTTTGAAAACATCGACATTCAGCACGTTTGACGCTGATGGTTAACGTAATGCTAACGTCGGATGTAACCTCTATAACGAAGAAAATGTATCGTAACACATATGTATGCGTACGTATACGTGTTTTGTAAATTAGACAGTTGAAACTTGATAATTTCTGTGACTCGAATGTATAATTATTTCTTTCTAGTTACGATTATGATTATGCCATGATTATGTCCTAGTATGATTATGCCATTCTTCGTTAATCGTTCGTGCCGTATAATTCATCCAGGGAAACATAACAGATTACGATGCACGTATACCGTGTTTACATGGAAAAAGTGTTTCGGTATTAATTTCCATTAAGTACTATTTACTTGTTCTACTATCGTTCTTGTTATACTTCTCGTAAATATTACAATATCCCGATTACGTTAATTGTTCTCGTATTATCTTCTCGTACTATTAATACGTAAATACGTATTAGTAAATAATTTACTTGTACACACGTAATACAAATATTTGTTATTATATTTCTGTTCAAAAGTGAATCGTTATTCAAATTTTTTGTATTTTGCATTTGGATCCTCGAATCAGACTTAATTCAGTTATACAAGTATTTGCGATATTTCTTTGAACAAGGAGTATTTAACTAAAGCAGAGTACAATATTCGTATAAATAAGAAGTATGTACGTAAAAAGTAAATCTCCAGTTACAAACCAGTGTTCTCACGCGTGTTTAATATCAATGTTTAATGTTTATTCGTGGAATATTTATAAAATAGTTCAAAACAAATATCTCTTTACTTTGTTTGACGAGCAATAACCCAATAATCCATTTTGTATTATTAAACGTGTATTTCAGAATACTAATATTAAGTATATGTTCGCCTTTGAAAATCAAATCTTAGAAGATTATCGATATGGATAAGTGGAACACGTGTAGAAAGAACCAATTATCCTATGTGTTTAAGTAATCGCTTGATTAATGTTTCAGTAAGAAGTAACGTACGTATTTACACAGATAAGTATATAACAAGTCGACTGCATTCATATATAATTTCTCAATAATTGTAAGATATTTGTACAGAAATTTACATTACGGCCAACAAGCTTTCCAAGGATATTATATTCATTTCGTCATTTTTTGAAATCTAGGCACTGAAAGTTTGAAATAGTTTTCACTTCCAACACTCGTTCATTTCTATAGTGGATACGTCGGTGAAATCGGTTCGTCGTTGAATCACTGCCATGAAATATCGAATTTTCCACGAAGTTCGTGCAATTTTTACGCAAGATAATTTCTGCATTTGTTGTCAAAATATGCCATACCATGAAATTAGAAAAATTTATAAACTTGTCCTTAACGTATCATCGTAATATAAAACGATTTAATTTATTAACGATCTACACAAAATTCACATTTTTATGAACGCAAGCGAAGCATATACAAGTCCAGATATAACGATTTATAATGGTTTAAGGAGGGGAACCGATATAATTGAAGTAGTTGTTAAATTTTTGTAATAAGGTTGGCAATTGTTTCGATAAAACGAATAATTGGTTACGAGTTGAAACGTCTCGCGATGATCTGTCAAGTATCTCGTATTCTTGTCGAGGAAATTCTCAGTTCCCAGGGCTATAGAATCATTATCTTGTCTCTTCGGGGATGTAACGGTTTCATTGCGTGTCTATCATCGAACAAATCCTATTTTCGTTATGCGTAACAGCTCTAGTCATCTGACAAGGCTATTTCTTTGTCGTTCGAGTTTTTTCCTCGGCCGGGACTTTTCACAGTATGTTAACGTAAGTTATAATTGGCTTAAACGATTAATACGATCTTGTAACTAACTTTTTTATCAGTTTTGTAATTTGTTTACTATTTTTGGAATCTATATTTATTTGGAATTTGTTTTATTCATCGTGTATAGTTCTCGTCTGACGGCTTGAGAGTTTTACACGCGTCTCTTATCTCCTCTTCCTTCGTCCTTCTTCACCTACGCTTTCACTCTATATAGTTCAAACACTTCGCCTACAGATTACACGTATAGTAATAGTATGTATATTTCTACATTTACATGTCACGGTTGAGATCGCGGTTCATCCGATAGGCGCACGTAAAATCTAATTCTAGATATTTTTAAGTTTATAATTGTTCGTTCTTTGTACTTAAATTAGTAATTACGTAGTTTATACATACCTCAAGTATATCTATATTTTATGTTTTGCTGATCGAGAACGAGTGGTTCCAACGGGGTTTGCATTAATTTTAGTACAATTAAAGACTCTTCATATATTTAGTTTCTTTCGTAAAAATAAGCGCTACAGCATAGTTAGATTTTAAGCTACTGTATCTGTCAGATGCACCGCGATCTCTGAGATGCACACGAGCGGCACGACACCGGTTGCGATCCCGTTGCGGTGCCGCTATGCGATACGAGACTGGCTATGGATAGAACGTAGCTATGCACGAAGCAGTGTTTTGCGTATTTAGTATAGAAATATTTTATTACAGGAAATGGTAGAAAATACTATACGATGGTAATCTTCCGAAAGGTGCCATCGCCACGACGCTTAGGGGTTGAAAGAGGATGAAACAAACTTTTTAATTACTTTCGTACGAGTATCGAGTCGTTCGATGAATCGACAGCGGAATTCAGCTAAAGGATACCGGCACTGTAATGAAAATGAATAAAATATACATATCGAGCCTTCCAGTCGTATTCGTGTATAATCTTTTACAGACATGTTAGAATATTCGAAAATAATGGTAAATAGGTATTTTAAAATGATTGTCGATTCGCGCATTTGTTTGCTACACCATACGCGACTTACTAACCGCGGTCTTTCCGGCGTTAGACGTTTCTCTAAAATTTGTGTAGGGCTGTTCATGGATTTTCATCCGGGCTAGGTTGTTCCTATTTTCATCGCGATAGTTATCACGCGTTACATTCCATATTTTCGAATTTCTGCTGCTAACGATACGATGTCAAAAGAATCCAGTTGATGGAGAAAGGTAATTAACGATGCACGTTAGTAACGTTAAAACGAAAATATCGATATTATATTTGGTTGTTACGCTGTGCGACAATTCTGCAATCACTGCAATATCGTTTGTTCGGTTGTGACATCGCAGACTTGTATACATTGCATAACTACAAATAAATCGCACGACGTCGCTGACGCGAGATCGCAACGACACCGAGACGTCGCACTTGCGATATCGTAGCGGGATCGTGTACGTTGCACAATTAAAAATATTATCCTGCCGAATCGTACAACGACACCGCAACGATGAAGCGTTGCTCGTCTGCACAGAGCCTGAAGGAATTTTTACAAAGAAAAAGCTCCGCGGGGTTCAGTGACTATGTATACAAAAGTATGTATACGAAATATTTTATCGACAAATTCGTGGACTAAAGTAGATAAACGAAGTACGTGTAATAAAATAATACTATTTTTTAACATAATAATCGGACAAATTACTTAAAGTACACATTAATGAATCGGTATAGAAAATATGAGAAGTGAAAATAAGATGGAAATTGTCATAATACTTATATCGAAGTGAAATATGTATTCGTGCGACGACTATCGTCGAAGACAAATTCCTCGTGAAAATAAAAATACAGTTAGGACAATTACTCTCTGATACCTTTCCGGAATTCGATATTTACAGAATGTTATCTCTAATATCTTGCGAAATATCCCATTATGGTCCTGTTACACAAATATTAGTTTAGTAAATCAGGGAAGTTTACGTTTACACAGTCGACAATTGTATACCATTGTATGCCAGGAGTGTAAATATTTTTAATTAAACCATATCTGGTTAAAAAGGGTTAAAAAGGGTTTAAAACTGGAAAGTATCGAAGATTAATGAAATTAGACGAAACTTTATATCGCAGCGGACTCCCTACTAGGGATACATCTATCGTCATACGTGCAATTGGAAGAAAATATGCCGTTATATCGCAATGCACATAAAGAATAAGAATGAAAATATAAATAATGTTGCGTCATAAAATCATAAAGTCGTTTTCGAAATAATTGTGCCTTATAAACAGTAAGACGATATAAGGTTTAATATATGTAAATAGTTTTTACACGAATATACAATGGTACGAAAATTATGAAATATTGTATACGTAAGGGTATAAACTGTAACAGTAATAAGATGCGAATGTCATGCTTAAAGTAGAATTCACTCAACACGAATTACATACGTTCGTATGTTTCGTAACGTATGTTGGACAGATTAACAGTTTCCTTCAATCGGCGCTTTCTATTTTTTGCGTGTACGTGTTAAAAATTGGAATATCTTGAGATAGATTTCATTAAAAATTCAAAGGTAAATAGCAACTGATTAAAATAGCTTTCTCGAGGTTCTCTCGTAATGGGTCAACGAGTAGCTTCATACCTCCAACTCGAACGAAAGAACTCCAAGTTTACAAAATTTATGAAGTTCATCGATGATTCGATTGGAAGTCAAAGAATCGTACTTCGTTAAGGGATTTAAACTTTTTCCTAATTTTTAACAAACCATATCAACAAATATCTACAAATTCTGACAAAGTAGTGGCATCTTTTTTATCTCGAAACAATATTTTTCCTCTAAAACACGATTATATTTTATGTAACATAACGCGATGTTACATTATAACGAGAGAAATATTCCTTACTACTTTCCCGACCATATATAACCATTGTATATAGCACACAAGTAAATACTATGTACCTGTGTTAATTCGTAGTGAAAGTGTAAGTACTATTAGGAATTCTCCGTGTTGTTTGAAATTTCGTTTTCTTCAACCTTTAACCCTGTTACTATTATACGTATAGAGACCGAAATAACTTTCATATTTACACTTTCTATGATGTTGTTACGTTTTTATCGAGGTTTCATTTGTAGTATATATTTATTAAAAAATTATTTTCGTATAAGTAAAAATGTGGATTTGCGATTCATTTCTATACAGAAATATAGAAAAGTAATAAGTATAGGAAAGTAGGAAAGGGGTAGAACGATGTATTCAATACATTTAAAAATTAAACCAAAGAACATTTGTTATAAAGTATATTGAATATTTCAATATGAAAATCTTACGAGTTCTAAGTAGTTTTACTTTTTATCAGTTATAAATACATACTGCATGTGTCAGAATAACGTATCTAATTAATATTCAAATAATACTTATAATTATAGTTACAGGGAATGATACGTACGTGCTTGTATCTACGCTTCTTCACTTTTGTTTTCGCCCGCAATTTATCAAAATCTTTCCTCGTTACCGTATCTGAATCTGGCTATCGTCTCTATATTACTTCTTCGGATACTGCTTTCCTCCCTTCTACGTGTCTTTGATGCATCGTGCACAAAAAGCTTAACAATTTACTAACATCGACTCTTCTTCCTATTTCAGAAGACGACCCTGCAAAGACAGAAGCGTGCGATGCCTGAGCGAAAATCGCAGAGGATCGTTGAGGTTAAAGATGGAGAATAGCATCTCGTAAACGATCGTGAAAGCGTAATTCGAGCTATCAACTAACAGTAAAGAAGAGGGAAATAGGTTTGAGCAAGGAAGAATCGATCCCGATCGCGAAGAAAAAAGCAAACTATTTCTGTTAACGATGTTTTAAGAAGAGATCGCGTACATCCCCGGGAACAATGTTCGGAGAAGTGACGTGAAACGATACTTTCAAAACGTAACAAATCGTAGATCAACCGAAACAAAATTTCTACGGTATAGTGGCGATAAACAGAGCACGAATTATCCAATTACCTGAATTACCGTGAATCTTAATAGTGAGACTATTAACAGTATATTAACTCTAGCAACGGTATTTATCGCTTTCGCGATCTCTTCGACGTTTCTCGTAGTATAACTTCGTTTGGCGAAGAATAACTTCCCGAAGCCTGATCGGTATAGCGTTAGAAAAGTTAACGTTAGAAAAGCAAAGTCAGAGCAAGTTTCGAGAAAATTGTGAAATTTCTATGATTATCGTGAAATCTGATTGCTTAATAGCTCAAAATGAAGTTCTTCGGATCACTGTTAGGGATCAGTTCGCCAAAGAAGATGGGGAAGGAATACATGAAAGTAGGCAGAAACGCTCTATTCGGACAAAGAACGAGTCAACACGATGGCCTGTGCACGGACAAGGTTCCACGACCCTTGTCCTTCCTCGTTTCAAAGAACGGCAAACTCAAGCACGGTAAGCATATCGTAGCTACTCTATGATTTTCTGTATGGTTCCGTTAGATCGTGATGAAACGATCCGGTGTTTAAAAGCATTAGCGCGTGTATTGTACCGCGAAAGTACGACGATCAGAATCTCAATTCCGCGAGATAACGCGGTTGAATTTTTTTCCAAATTTAAATACGAGGGTGATCGTAATTCTTGCCAAGCTTTGATGAAACGACAGACTAGAATTGGCAGATCTTTTTTGAAGTTAGGAAACATCGAAAATTGCTTTTCTGGTATTTAAACGATATTATCGCTGGTTTTGGCTACCTTCAGACGCAAATCCGAGTATTTCTACAAATACTATATTCTTTTAAACCTATGCAATTATACCTAAATACTTAGTTAGCTACCGTCTTAGTCCGTTACTCTATATAAGAAAATTTTTAAACGTTTTTCCAACTAACATAAGCAATTATTAGAGGCAAATGCATAATTGTAAGATCTTCGTGTTTTATTAAAATATCGATATAAAAGTTACATATTATACATAGTAAACTTATTACGATAGTTTCAACTTTGTATTTTTGCGTAATAAATAAATTTAAAACAACACGTCGCGATATTAAAAAGCACGAAAAAAGTTGCTATAAAAATCCTTAAAAGGCATGTTACTCTGAAAGTTAAACTTCCTTCGAAGATGTATAACAGATTAGAGAGTTTTCCTGTTTCCACCTTAAAATCAGGAAGAAATTCTTAACGTTACCAGAGAAACTTGAATTATCATAAGAGGTTCTCGTTTTCTCCATGTATCGTAAGGAATGCGTTTGATAGTCGTTTTCGACTTAACTGTAATTCACTAAATGCACTCGCTGTATCGGCGTTGTTTCAACGAACTTGAAATTGATATTTTATCTTATTTGGAAAAAATTTCTCGCGAAAGATCTTCCGATATGAATACTATTAACTAAAAAGAATGTAACTAGAGACAAAAATAACTGGACTGTAAGTAGGTACGTAAACTGGTGCAAGTACGTATCAATAAAGTTTATTACATATATATAATATGCTCAATGTTATAATACGTATATGATATATATAAAATGCTCAAATTTTATTTATTATATATTATTCTACAGATTATTTACCAAATAATTGAAATTAATATTTATATTTTTGTGTAAATTATCTTTATAACTTATAATCTTTATAATATTATACAGTATTATATATTTTACCTCCAATTATAATAATTTCATGATTATCATAATTTGATAACGTTATTAATGAATAAACGAGTATATCTTCTTTGTAACGAACGAACGTTCCGACGATTGCAAAACTTAGAAACGTTCGTGATTATGGGTTAAGAGAAGTATTTCATAAATATTCGATACCACAAGAATCAAACCTATATCATCTTTTGCATAAACGTAAGAATGCAACATGGATGTACGGTAATTTAAGTTATTTCTTTAAGTTCGTTGGAATCTTTCTACTTTTTCAAACTTTCCATGCAATTGGCCAGTGGCTATTGCCGGGAATTTCACTCGATTGAAAAGTTTCGAAGAGAACGGGACGTCGCGTCGCGCTGCGGCGTTCGGATCGGATTCTGACCAAGCCATGCACCGACGTTCGTGACTGTAAAGCATGTTGGCTATAGTCAAACATAATCAGAAAGACGCGTAACATATACGATAGTAGGGCAACCCGTTCTACTAGCCTACTGCACCTCGAACTTCGTTATTGGAAATAGTTTCTTCACTATTCTATTCTTACATCGATATCGTGTCCTGTATTTTCGCTTATAGCAAATGCTACAGAGAAACCAGGCAGTTGTTTCTACAAATTGCGTTGCTTGCTTTTATGGGATTACACTTTCGAAGTGGCGTATCATTCCGAACCAGTTTTTCTCGGTTTTTGTCTTCCGCTCTAATAAGGTGAAAGCAACGTCTTCTTAAACACTATCGAACTAACAGAATCGTCAGAATGACGTCTCATCGTTGCTCTTATGGATTTCGTACTGTTGAAAATGACAACGTGAGTTCGCGCTCGCCATCCATATGCAGATGCGTTAGTTATAAGAAATAGCAACTAAAGGATTATCCTAGCTACAATCGATAGATTTAATCGATAGGCTTAAGATGCCTTTTTGTTTTTATCCCTAGTTTTTGTAAGCGCGTGCAATAAAGGTTTTTTTTGGCTCAGAACGGTGTGATTGATTTATCCATTCAATAAAATAATAGCTATTCTGATCTTACCTCCGAGTATAGAAATAACAACACGTACTTTAACTTTGATTTCTTTGCCACGAGTTTAGTAATATTATTAAAGGTTTTTTGTCTTTGCGATTGCTCATTGACGAGCTTTCTGGAAGAAGGAACCTATAAGAAAAAGCAGCGATTCAAGCAAACTTCTTAGTAAAGAAGCTCTAATTCTGACTCTCCAATATTAACTACGGTTAACCTGCCAATTATAACGGCTCTCTTACAGAGCTTTCTTTTCTTTTTTATATGTTGGAAATAAATATATATTTCATAATAATTCAACTATCTGTTGATCGACACCCCCGATACATTTTTCATAGACTTATAGACTATTTTTCCAGACATCTCGTCCCATTATTAATCCCAGGAACGTGAAACTGTTTTTGGTAGAATTGCATTAACGTCTTTTGACGTTTTCATCTTATCGTTTGACGTTGATGGCCGATGTTGTTTGGCATTTGAAGAATTAGAAGCTGCTTTCGTTGCTATAGTATCGATATCGCGAACGATACAGTGTATTATCTTTTTAATTACGAAATCAGAAGTTTCATTTTTATTCTTTTATTCTCTTTCATTGACTACGATACGAGATTAAAAGCAGGTCGTTACCTGCATTTGCCATATGCGAGAGATTATTGAAAGTAATGTCTTACGAGAATGTACATATACATATAAACTTCGATCTTGTACTTGCCAGAATGCTGTTCGTTTTTGTAGCGCAGTTTTATTTCTTGAACGACGAACGACGGAATCACGGTTTCTGCAACGCAATTGTGAAATACTGTTCGAAACGAGCGTTTAGGTACAGCGGTAAATTACACGAGTTGGTAGTGCGTTCTATTTTCTATTTAAATTATAAATCGTTTTTCAGTAAAAATAGGTTGTATAATAAATTTTACTTAAAACCCGTAGCTTCTTGCTTCGACTCTCACTCCGCTAGCTAGATATTAATTATAACGTGTTAGAAAAATTGAGTCGAAAGATTCGTCCAGGATCTGCGAGAGTGTCTCCCGAGGAAGAAAAAAACTCCTTATCCCGTTCCCGAAAATTGATAGGAAAGCCGTAAACCAAATACTATTCTGTAATCCTCGAGGTTAGAATTATATATCGGTAAGACGAAAATTGTTAAAAATGAATCCAGGCATGGGAATACGATAGTGATCGAACTCACCTAACTTCTTCTTTTTCGGATATCGAATCGTTTTCGAAGTAATTAGCGAAAAAATCAGCTGACGAATCGATCGAAGTTTGGACTATAGATTAAGTACAAGCAAAGTACTATAAAATCGGTATGTGTACTATTCGTAATATGGTAAGTTGAATAACTTAATGGTATTAGGTTTACAGATAGGAATAATGTAAAATACACGCCTATACATATTTGAGATACTATATTTGAGATTATCGTTGCAATGTAATTAGTAGAAAAAATCAAAGTAAAGGGATATCGCAGTAACCAGAACAACTACGATTCTTTTCTGTCGCAACTGTAAACGCTGATGTTTACCGTTATAAGATTACTTCATTCTTTTACAGTTCGCTCCAACCGGGCAATAATTAAGTAAATGAGACGCGTTATATAAGCAAATGAACGTCGTTAAATATCATAAAGGAAGAAAATACGATGTATCTTAGGAAATAAAAAAACGAAAATAGTACAATCGGGTTAATGAAATTTCTAAATAGGTACGTCAGAGATGAATCACAGAGACGATGGCACAAGTCGGCCATCGATACGGTCTATATCTTCCTTGATTTATTAAAATAGGATCGAAATTACTTATGGAACGGCTAGGTCTTCTTAAACTTTTTTTTTCGAGAAATCTCGATGAAAGTCAATATAAGATGACGCACATTATGGAAAATTGATGCTACGTCTGAACTTTGTAACAGAAGATTTCGAAGGATAGAACATCGTTAATGAACCGCCTTGTATTGAAATAAACGATTTAACGAGTAGAAAGATTGCGAATGCTTACGTATTTATGGAAAATTTTAGACGCACAAACGTACAGAATGTATCTAATATGCAAAGATATATAAGATACATATTCATAGTATGGTGCCCGCTATAACGTTTAGCGGGTGTAGCAAACCTCTAATTAACTTTTGTTTCCTTAGCTTCCACATTCGTAAAAATGCGAGTTTACATTAAGAATCCGCGGTTTAAAACCAACGTGTTTACAAATCAATGTTTAACGTGTACCATTGGAAAATGTAAAAATTTCACTGTTTTACGGAACAACGACCAAAGAATATTTTTCGAACGATCGTCGCTACATCCCTGTCTAAACCATCATATAGATCTTCGATCTAAATCTGTTTCAATAGCCGATAGCAGACGGAAACTTTCCTTGGCTGGGAAAAAATCGTCGAAGTTCTTCTCGCAGCGTAAACCCGATTAACAATTAGTCCCTTGCGCTGGAATGCTGTCAGGGTTACAAAACCGCACCTGTCCAAACATTTTTACACGGCGGGTTGCAAAATGTATGTACCAGGGCTACCGCGCTTCTAAAGCATAAGCCGGAGAGCTAGAGGGAGAGAGAGAGAGAGAGAGAGAGAGAGAGAGAGATGTAAGGCGCTTGTAGCGATCGAAAGCAAGAGGGATACCCACGTATTCGTGTACTTGGCAATTTTGAGATTACTTTCACTCTTGGTCGTTCAGAGAAACTCTGGAAGAAGTACGGTCCACAGTAACGCAGATATTTTTGACTTGTTCGACCGGCTCCGTCACGTATTCGATATTACGTGATTCATAGGCTATTAAGTAATCGTACTGATGAGATAAAAGCACGTAACATCTGTAACAACTTGCCGATGGTCCTCCCAGCGTTACAACCTCGCGTCGTGTTATTTCGTTTTTATGGAAAGTCGATTCACCATCCGTTTCGAGTAGTAACGCAAGCTCTTTGTATTTCTATGACGATTGACCATCGACGACTGAAAGAATTTGATAAGCCAATGCAAAGTCATATAACTGGCTATGACTATGAGGAGATTTCGGGGCTTAACAAAAAAAAAAAGTAGGAACAAATTAAAAAAGTACGGGACAGGTAAACTGATTCGACGAATCAGTGAAAGTACTACTTTCGTTAACAAGTAGAATAATTCCTTTCGGCAAGCTTTTGATTTTCAAAGGAAGATAAGTATTTTTGTATATATACTTCGTTTTTCCGCTACTGGTAGATTATTTTTCAACGATCGTCGTTGAGACGCGTTTGAAAGGGAAGAAGGAGGAAGAAACTCCGGTATTTGCAGTGTTAAATGGTATTATAGCGAAACTGATTAGCTCGATGTGTACACGACAAGAAAGAAAAATGGTTAGAGAAAGTACTTGCACACCATTTTGTCTATATTACAGCATTTAGTATTAAGTGTATGGACTTTCGTATGGCCATAAATATTTGATACCACGAAAATGATACGTAGAACTTGACGAAAAAATGCTTCGTTCGAAAATCGGAGTATGTGTGAATATCGTTCAGAACCGTGGAATATTTAGTTTTCGTGGAAAATGGATGTTCCTTTATTTCGTTATACTCGCAAAATGAGCAATAAAGAAGCAAATGACAGTATTCGATGAAAGAGAAGTAAAGTTTGCTTCGGTGAAGTAAAGTGGTTATACAGTTAATTACATCCTGATATTTCATCCGTGTAATTAGTATTAAATTGTTCTAGCATATCAGAATGAAATATTGTCGCTACGTATAAAGATAATTATATGCAAGCGCTACTATACTTATGAAATAATAACATACAAACCTCTTAGAACCTGTATATTTATTGGAATGCCGTATGAAATCTAGGGCATTTTAACGACTTTGATATTTTATACGTGGAATTATTGTAAAGCTTTTAAACACTACGTTTCACGGGATATTTCAGATTTTATATGTAGCAATAGATACACTGGAAAGTTAGGATTTATTTGAAAAAGGTAGAGGTCGCCTTTTACAACTTTTTTACGTGTAATATCTTGTAATTAAAATTTAAGCAACGTATTTTGGAGATTTATGCCAGTTTCGACCGATTTCGATAAAATGTCCAGCATGCTTATACGCGTATAAATGACTCCTATCGATATTTTCTACAAATTGGATACTCTTCCCCGTTTTTATTTTCCAATTATTTTACTATAAATCTGCTATTTCGTTCGCGTCATGTGCCGGATTTATACGTGTCTTAAAATATAAAAGGTATTTTTCATTAAAAAAATAAATAAAGTAAAAGTTGAAATTTTCCAATAGATGATGCGAGTACGTGTCGTAACATGTTTGTTGGCCAGCGGTATACATATTTTATTCTGATACGAAGGTAATCTGTGAGATACTCGTTTCATTCTTATTTCATTGTTTGCGCAGTATACGCACAAGAATGTTCAATCCAAACATGTATTTCGAGAAGTCGATATTTACGATCGCTTCCTCAATGTCAGTTCAGTGAAATATTTTCCTTTTAACCGAACGAAGATTTACCCTCAGCCCCTGACGTTTCCTTTTCCTTCTTGATCGTTATCTTGATCGTTGATACTTCCACATCCGTCAAACGTAAAGCACTTTTTGCTTTTTATTTCTCAAGAAATATGTATAGCTTCCTTTATCGTATATCTCTATCATTCATATGTGACAATAATATACAAATGTCACAACTTACTACCAGACTTTGGATTTTTACGAGTTTATGGAAAATTCGGAGGTGCAAAAGTACACACGAAAACGACATCTGATATCGTTCCATCGGCATTATTCTTCCCGATTAACGAAATAGGTAGCGTGTTGCAATCGAAAACTATTCTTTGTATTTTTCCAGGAATGCGTTACTTTTAAAGCAAGAGTACGATATATTACTACACTATGGTAACGCTATTATAGAAGAAAATAACATGCGATATTAAATATAGATATAGGGAAATAAGCGCAATAAAATGTACAAAGCAATTTGTACAATTCATTGCGGTTGCTTGTGATTTTGTTTTTTAAAAGTTCGAGAAATAAAAATTATATCAATGACCAATCAATAACTGATCTACCTTTTCTCACGATCGAGATATTTCGTCACGGTGCGTCGTTTACATTTACGTCACAGGAAATGTAAAACGATTCAGAATGGATGGTGCGCGTAAAAACGAAATACGAGCGAATTTATTCTACAAGAATTTCTCGGATATTGCCCGTTATCCTACTTTCAGGATATACACTTTTTACGATTGTTGGTTTGCCAATCTTTTGTGGCAAATTGCTTATGTTTAAACGGGAATTGGTAAATGAAACGTACATACGTACAAGTTAACCGTTTCTCTGTACCGTGAGGCCACTCGTTCTTAGACTCATGGACAGCAAATTTCTCTGTTTAATTAATTTGCGCATAGGCGAAGAATAAAACTGAATCGAATGATAAAAATGATTTAAGTCGGTTTGTGATAATGTATCGCTGTGACAGTAGCGAGAAAGCGAAACTATCTTTCTCTTAAATGATATTGGTAAAAACGATATTAAACGGTTAAATAACGAAAGTTTTAAAACGCTATCGACGTCTTAAAATAATTTTCAATTTTGTTAGAAATATACAAATAAAAAATATAAAAAATATAAAATTAAAATATAAAATATACAATTCTTCTCATTAACGATCTAGAGACAACTCTACAACTATATTTCTACTTAGGCGTACAAGATGTGACGTACAACTGCTTGAAGGATATTCCTCGTTACATTTACTTTTCTATAAAGAGCTGTTAACATTAACATCGACAACGAAATATCAAAGTTGCACGGCTATATGCTTGCTATTCATCTCGTGCGTCCTTAGAAATAACGTTCTTCCGTCTCGTGCCGGTTATAAATACATTAAGTGCATTTACTTCGTGGAAGTATTTACTAACCGTTAAATACGCTGACTAACGATAACAAATAGACGATTGACATCTAACGTCACTGCCACGCGTACTATTTCCTTAAAAATGTGTAAAAAGAACTAAAGTGTTTGGGAAGATTAGAAGATAATAGCTCTTAAAATCAATTAATTCTATATAGCTTCTTCGGAAGAGTAAATTTAATTTCGCTTTTCATTGTAACTACAATAAAAAGTTGTATGGTATAAAAATTTGTATTTTCGTCTATTGATAGAAAATACGAACGGACTATGGTTTTTGAAAGATACTTTAAGACTTTTGGAGATGCGATAGTTACGCGACGCGAGGAATAAAAATATTTATTCGTAACTTTTAAACTATACGCATGCATATAAAACACATATGTGTGTCATCGCATGACTCTATTTAAAAAAACAGCGTAAGTAACTGTAGCACATCTGTATATTTATTCGTCTCTTTACGAGGTACGTCTACCATGTATGCAGGATGTCACGCGCAATTAGGGCAAGTCGGTAGCATTAAAGCGGCAGAGGATAGAAAAAGCGATCGTTAGGAAAAATGAAATGCTTTCGAATGATGCATCACGCGATACATGTATCTTCTTCGAAAGTGGAAACGTTTCATAGATTTCAAGGTCACCTCAATTTTTTTAAATGGAACTATCTATCTTCTATATACACCGTACGTTCGACGTTTAATTCTCTATAAAATGTATTAACGCGCTTGGGTCGAAAGATAATTGATTTAACGTCAACCTTAAAGAGCATAAAGAAAAAGAAGTATTACGTTGTCTTTCCGCCTTAAAATCTTCCGTTTCGATCTTAGCCTAACGTTCGTGCCCCGCTACGACGACCAGGAGGGTAACCGAAAATCAGCTTCGTTCTTCTCTTTGCTTTTGCCGTCTTGTCGCGACACGCACCAGCATCAAATTGACGGAATTGCTTCCGGGACTGGCTCCAGATGCTGCCGAACGTATCGAGATGGAGATCGACGCTTCCCCGAGGCTCGTTTTGTCTGTCGAGTTTCTTTATCCTTAATGCGATCCTCTTTGATTTCGCTATCTCCTAATTGTTCCTCGCGAGAGGCAACAACTGCTGGCACTCAGGCCATACCGGGATGATGCGCGTTTCGTTTGATCTGACGGCGAGACGTCACGGACGTTGCGTCTTTCCGCCGGTCGTCTTTATGGATCGATGTTGACGCTGGCATCTCGTCGACGTAGCGGCTCGGTTATCTTGGGAGGCGTAAATCATACACATTTCCCAGGATGACGAGGTACCGCGGATTTCTTGCCGCTACCTTCTTGGATTCCTGCATGCTGGATATACCTCTCCCTCGGACGAGTTCTTCTTAGCGAGATCAACGTTCCGTGACACGGACATTCATGGACATTCGTAGAGAGTTCAGGACGCATAAATTCGGCTTGCAAGGTACTCCGATAATTTCGATTCAGCTTCCTCGTGTGGTAGTGACGTCATCGTTTCGTACTATGCTCTCGATTGTTTGGTAATCGTGAAACGGAAATGTCTCCGCACCCGTTAGCGTCTCTGCTTACACGCCGATGCTGTGGAAAATATTTTTCGGGAGATAGTCGTTCCTGTTCCAGAGGATCGCTATCGTCATTACGTTAGAATTATTCTACTAGATCGACGTTGACGTATTTGATGTCATACCGATTTGCATATACAGGTAGCGTTAAAAATATCCACGCACCTTTTAAAACAGAATAACTTTCAAAATTGCATCGAACGACTTGAATCCTTTTTTTTTTGTTATAGTCAGAAATGGTCTACGAAATGACGCGTAAAAATGTTTTGGAAGTAGAGTTAAAAAGTTACACTTGTTACACTGGCTGTATGTACTCGTATTAATGTCGTAGCAGCTATAGAGGTTCTTCTAGTCAAGCTCGTTTGTTCTTTTCTTTTCCCTCTTTTCTAATTCTGTTTAATTTTCTATTATTTATGCATATAGACATATTGTCATATATACGTTTCCACGCTCGATCTCCTTCGTGTTACCGAAATAAATCATTTTCAACGTTAATCGAGGTATAACACGAGGCAGACGTATGACATATATTATCGATAATCTGTAAGATATAGTAGCCTGTTACGTACCATTACTAAGAAACCTACCATTACGTTAGAATTATTCTAATAGATCGATATGATATATTTTAGCAGTAATATGATTAGCGAATGGTAGAAAATTTTTATAAAATTGGACGGTCGATACGGAGGGATTGTTTGAATTATAATAAAGCGTACAAACGCAACTAGTTTGGTAGACCCGAAGGAAAGATACCATAAAACACGAATGAACCGTAAATTTCATTCCTGAGAGATCGTTGGCCTTATATCGTGCAAGAAATAGCTGCAAACGTAGCTTCCGTTCAGCAATCCTTGACAAGCAAGCAATTTTTGCAAAGTACCGTGATTATATTCGACTTAAGGGATATTTTTAAATTCCGTTTTGTACGACTATCGTTGACTTCTTTCGTCAGTTTTTCCCTAAATCGTATGTAATTAAAGCTGCACGTAAATACCTACTCATCCTTGCCTCCATCGGCATTTTAAAACTTGAATAAATCTAATATTTTCGATTAAGAAACACTATGTAACGTCGATAACGAAAATCCATATTTAAAATGAACGATATTAACTACCATAAATATATATATTTCATAAAGTATAACTTTAATGTTCATATTTTATACAAAAGTATCTTGTCAATGAAATAAAGTTGACGTCATTGAACGATCGTTGAATAAACATTCGAACAAATCGCTTTCATATCCATTGAATTATAAATTACATTTAACATCTAATTAAAGTCGGATTAATAATCGAATTATCTATAAAAGGAAAAGCAAGGTGATCGAGTGTACTTAACTGATTGATTTGCTTCATGTACATAATAGCAATGCTGCGTTCTTCTCTTACTAGAAAGTACATTCTATTAACAATTCGTTTCGAAATCTACACATAACGAAATTATTAATAATTAAATTATAACAACTAGATCGAAGAGAAAGAACGTGCAAATTAATGAAATTAATATCGTATCTGCAGATGCGTTAACACTGATAAATATTTGCGATTCGGGTTGATTGAAAATTATCGAACAATTTATAAAGTATCGATAAATGATTATAAATTAAGCCTACGACACGTAAGAATAAGTTAAATTTAAAATAATTAAGTAAATTCGTAGACTCGCATCTATCAACTTACAAAAATACGTTTGAGAAATTTGTATAAATAGGAAAACGCTTCAAGTAGGCAAGCAACGAATAGTTACGAATAGAGTCGCGAATAAATAGTACTTCTTGCTAACAGTATGCACCTGGTGATTGTCGATAATTGCGAGAGTTCTTGCATTACAGTACTCTAACGATGATGATAGTTAAGAATGCGAAACCGTAGGAATTATTATAGGTGTTAGCAGGAATAATATGGTTTTCTCATACAGAACACGTAAGTTTACACAGCAGGTACGATTAAAAGCGGATTTTCGTCGTAAATCATTAAATATCGCTAAATATTCAGCAGAAATGTAACTAATACTGAAAGTATCGCGATAATATGACAAAATGTGTCGAGTAGTTTAAAATATTTTACGTTATTTATATATTTAGAAAAGAGCAACCTGTCATTTGTGTAATTTTTATAGAATTGAAATTCAAAAAGTTCCATACGTTCAAGGGCTAGCTTAGAATAATATTTGCAAGCGCGATCGAATGTTATGAAATAGGTTTTAATTATGTATGGATGTTGCAAAAAAGAAAATAGTAATTTCATCAAGGTTAGGTTGTTTATTAATAGATTAACAACAACGATAGATAAGAAGCATTTCAAGGAGAAAATACTTTTAACTTCAACGAGATAAAATTTAACGCTTGCTAAATCTTTGGTGAACAATCCTTAAACAGATCTGAAAACTTTCTACAAGATGGATACGATTTCTAACTTTTTAGATAAAAGAAGTGAAAATAATAATCGTAAAATTGGAAAATAAAAATAAACGATGCCATATTTTAACCTGATATTCATCTACAGTTATAGTTTAGTGTCTAGCGCTTAAATGATAAATTAGAGTGTAATAGCTAATAACATATCTAGAAGAATATAAAAACTAAGCGCAGCACGGCCTGATGATGATTATAAATATGATTAGGTACGTGATAATCGTCTAGTTAAATTATAGTATAAATTAGAAAATAGATGTCAGCGATCAACGGAAATTTCAATCACAAAATACTATAGTCTAATATTTCATAGTAGGTAGTATTATAGTTATCGAATAGCAACTGAAATTTAGCTTTCTGTCAAAGCTACTAAACATATTACAGAACGATTTAATCGAAATACTTATTTTTCGATAAACTTGAAATTGAATTTTGTCCCTTTTGGTCGGATGAAAACTTTACTTTAAAACAGTTATTCAGCTTCGAACACTTAGTTTCATTGCGAATCAAAAAATAGTAACAGATACGTGTAACGCCTGTTAATAAATTTCACAAAGTCATTTTCTACTCGTACGTTATACAATCTTAAACGATTGATTTGATACAGGAGCAGGGCCATGGTTTTCAGATAATCGTTTTCAGGTAATCGTACGAGACAATACGCTTTATACTAACCTGTTTTATAAATATCAAACAAGAGCCAAGTGTCTGAATAGAAAGAGTAACATTAGAGGACGTACTTTGAACAGCCGAATGGGCAAGGCTATCGAAGATCGAAAGACGGCTAACCGAGGCGCGTGTTATCATGACTCGTCAACTGGAGATTTTCATCTCCAGGTTGCCAGCTTTTCGAGGACACATAAGGAAAGCGAACTAGTAATCAGCCGCGGCGGTCGAGAAAGAAGAGACCGTAAAATTATGCAATGACTTTGACAATTTATACCGCTCGTGGTTTACGAGCCATAAGTTACTTTACGGTGTCGTTTAAATCGCCAAATATTTTGAGCTAAATGATAAAAATCTTATCAATCGTCTGTACATAATAAAACGAAATTCTTTTTTAACGTAT
Source organism: Bombus huntii (assembly GCF_024542735.1). NCBI lineage: Eukaryota > Metazoa > Arthropoda > Insecta > Hymenoptera > Apidae > Bombus > Bombus huntii. The sequence continues at coordinate 583,795 of NC_066248.1, read as the reverse complement.
AACGCATCCATTGTTTGTAGATATAGACTACCCCGTCGATCGTATTTAGATTTTTCTACTTTACGCTACCGCGCGTTATATAATTTTAATAAGCATTTTTAATCGTGCCCTTGTAGGTCTTGCAAGTTTTCACTGTACTTTGGATGGTCATCTTGCGCGAATACACAGTTCCGTTCGGTTAATCGGTTGCTCGTTAATTTGGGAATCATATTTTTTATGAGATTACCGAGACCAATAGATGGATGTCCTAATAATTAGAAACAAGAGTATACGTATATTTCGACATGTCGTTAATTTGCATAGTTCCGAAAGTCGTGAGAAGCGGAATTTAACGAAAACCTTGTAAGCAAATTCACCAAGATTTTATCAGCTAAACGTGGAAAAGTTAATTTCTAAATAGGTAAGACTCGATAGGAAATGAGGAGAAATGATAGGTTGATAATTGAATTGACGATACTTAACTACAATTTCATATCCATCGACAAAGAATGACAAAACTTAGAAATGTGAAAAAATCTGGTACCAATCGTTCTGATATTTCTAGCGTCGAGTATAAATAAGATTAGAAGAAAGATCGGATGGAATTCTTTAGCGGTTTAATTTCTTTTAAAAATTTAATAGAATCCATTATCTCTTATTCTCTGTCCTTCGATGTATAGGAAGATTTTAGCATTCTATTTATAGATGATGCTATTTTCACGATCAAGACCGAGAGAACGAGTATCGCACAACATTCAGCCGAGGGGCACGATTGATCTATGAACTCGCGATTACGCTAAATTGCGTGCTACTTGCCTATATAACACGTACGATTGCCGGAAAGTTATCACGGTTTCAGTTACCGGGTAAGAAAATAAGAACGTTGGAAACTCTTCTACCGTAGGACGTAATACATACTGCCGCGTCTTTCTAGCATCGAAGTCTCCGATCAACACGTTGCACGCTATAGCGTTTGCTTTTACATTTTCAAAAGTCTTGTCGAAGCTGTACAACTCACAATTACATAAAGCGAAATAAGTAAATTACTAATAATATTTACAAAAATTCAAGTGCAAGCATTTGTGGCGTTCTAACATATTTTCGATAGTAATAATTAAATACTAGCATAACTATATACTATATATGCTGTTTGTGCTCCTCTTGTAGTGCGCGTATGATCAAGTAATTTCATTTCTTACATAGTTATTCCTAGTCGATCGAAAGCTGATTAACTTTTACTCGAAATATTCTTTTGTCAAATTATCGGAAGTGTCTGAAAAACCGTGCTACAGCCTGTATATACATGTATATATATTTGTGCAGAAAAAATATGACATGACAGAAATTCCATTAAATAGATGACTAAGTATCTAAAACTTGGGATTCCCCGAGTCGCCTGATTTAAGGAAATGTCTTTGGAATAGCGTATTAATCCATTCTCGATGTGGAATCTCTATCGATATACGTGTATATTCGATGTACCCACCGAATATTTCGAAGCACAAGATTATCGAATATCACGAAAGAAAGAAAACAAGACGAATTTCAAAAGATCGACAAGAAACGTAACTTATGCTCGGTGACGAAGCGATTTCATAGAATCGTTACCCGCCCTTGAAACGAGAGTGAAATTTTTCGAAGACAAATCGAAGGACGAGCTCGTCGGTATCTCGGGTTTAAATCACGTTCCGCCTACTTATATACGTTGATATTCAGATGCGTTCACGAAAACGGTGCGTTCTTCGCTTTATTTGCTTTCAAATTTTTCACTTTATAGTGACACAAAGTAACATACATACTACTTACTAGACTATTCTAAAACTAGAAAATTCAAAAATTGTTAATGTCTCCGAGAACGAGCTTCGCAATTGATAAACGGTAAAACGTAATTATCTTGGAGACTGGACTATTCTTTGTTCTTTTCTTACTAATTTCTATTCACGATTAATTACGAGCTTTTTCAATTAAATTTTGTTCCACGAGATTATTCGCGTTTCGTATTGGTATCGTATTCGCTGTCTCGATCTAACGATTTCAAAATTTCACGTTAGTTTCGTAACTGAAACATCCACGATTTAAGAAAACCAGCGATCTTACGATTAGTTTTAATTTAGCATCGACGTATGTTCGATATTAGAAATATGCATCTGTAAATTGTAAACGAGCACACCAGGTCGAAAAAATTAAATGAACGGAAGATCGTACGTTTTCAACGTATTATCCTACTTTCATAACGATATACGTTGTTTTTAAAGTATTACGTGAATATAGTATCGTATCCTCGTTCCCAGAGTAACCTTTCACTCTAACGCAAGTCGATCCTGCTTCGATGATATGTCCAACTTTCCTTTCGGATACTCTAGCGACTATCATAAGTGTGGATTAATATTTCGGTACAAGTCAATCATTTATATAATTTTTCCATTACATATCCAGCTATAGAATGACTCGATAAGAAGTACCGTCCTTTAGTTTCAACGAAGCAAACGTTTTAACGTTTTAAGAAAATATCGACAACCCATTGAAACGAGAAACCACCGTTTACGAGGAATAACACTTCTTTCGTATTTGCGTCAAATTTAGGAAATTTTCCAACGATAGACAAATACGATCCGGTTGAAAATGACCCAAAAAGCACGGTGCGATCAACTTCGTTTCGGGACGCGTTCGAAGAAAGAGAGAGTGGAGAGGATGAGAAAGGTGAGGGATAAGCGAGAAAGGTGAAGGATAATGAGACACGGGAAAAAACGTGACTAAAGAGAAGTTCTAGGAAGGTATAACATATCGAGGAAACTTTGCCTGTCAAGGTTACCAGGGCAACGCTAATGGTCTGTCAACCAGCTGGTACCTTAAATATACGAGGAAGGACGTCATTTTAATAATTTCACAACGGTTGGGAAAAGTGGAATCGTCGGAAATATCGCGATGCTTATCGTCTGATAAAGCAAACGAGGCATACAAACTATGGCGTACATAGCGGACAAGTAAAATGAATTAAATTTTGTTGTCTCTATACCATGTAATTTAATTAAAAGCGTAAACAATAATAATATAGGAAGTATAGTGGTACGTTTGTAGAAGAGTAGAATCAAACGATCTAATTTTATAATTTAAATAATAATCAATAATAATATAATAATAATATAATAATATAAAGTAGAATCTTCCGTTGCTAAAACTTTATTATCCATATCTACTCGTTATATGAAATCGCTATAACATCCAAACGTTCTACTTTCTCGACGTAATATCTGCTAGTAAGAGACGCCTTTTTCCGTTATAGATAGCATTATGCGTACGGTGTGGTTTTCATACCTGCAAAACATCTTACTAAAATACGAAATATGAAGTTTTACTAAGAAACAGTATCGACTCAACGCATAAGAAACTATATTTCATTCTGTGATAGATGAATGTTTATTTCATAAACGACGAACATATACACTGTGCTACAGAGCAAATTTACCACGCAAAGTGAAGCAGCAAACGAAATATTGAGATTCGAAGATTCGAGGTACAAGAAGTATATAACTTTGCAGAGTCGCTTATATTTTGTATTAAAATGTTTACGTAATTCAACAGACAAAAAAGTAGGACCCTTAAATGTATAAACAAACTATCAGTTTTCTCTATTCTTGTTTGAATAACTGAAATTTAATGTTCCAAAAATGTTTGTTTCGTTTCTCAATAACTATTTAATTACATTTAATCGTTGCGATTTAATGTTATATTTAATATTTATTATCTTTAATCATTTTGCCTGTTTTGAGTATACGCAAAATGAAACATCGTTGAAAGTACTCGGTTCCTAAAGATTCGAGTCATCTTGTTCTAATTGCGACATAAAATTACGAAATGGTTACTCGTAATTTTAACCTGTTTCTACTGTATTAGGCGCAATCGTAGAAACTGTAGGAGTGCATAAAGCGAGGTGACATTATCGCTAAATCTAAATGTACAAAATGACACGCAACGTACATTATGAAGACATAGATACATTTAATTCTTATAATTATACATTTCATATTTAAACGTTCGTGTAAACTTTACGAAACTTTCTCTTTAACAAAATCCTTTTTATCGTATCATTAAATAATTGTACGATTCTCATTCGAATGTCACGAGGTAGTATTTTCAGGGCACGCTAAATGTAACAGGATTATCTAACGATACATCGTTTTAACGAGATAGTTACTATGACTCAGAATGTTATGTCATCGAAATTCATCGGAAGCTACTTTACATTATTATTTTACATTTCTTGAAGTAGGAAAAAGATGATATATACAAGCGATAAAAAAGAAGTAAAATTCACGCGAATTACAATATAATGCGTAAGACATATTAATGTTTTTCAAACTGATGCTGATATTTCGATAAAGTGATTTGTTAATTCGATTATTCTATTTGTTTGTACTTTGCAGGTAGATTGTCAGCGATTTTCATAGGAATTTTAACGCTTGTGATCGGTATCATATTGAGCAGCATTCCTTGGGTGGATTATATCATATTAAAGGTAGGTAATCACAGATTTTTTCATGTATGATTTATTATCGAATACAACCCGCTATAAAGTAACGTAACAAATACAAAATTGTTACCTTTTTTCTTAACATTAGTTTTTATATCAATCGGTTCTGCGAGTTAGCGCAACGGATAACGTTATAGATATCCTACACGAGGAACAGTCATATTTGTTAAAGCTACCTATCGAGTCTAACTGCTTTATAATTTTATTTGAAAAATGTAAAAAAAGATCAATCATTTAGCTAGACTCGCGGCTTCGTTGAATCGAGACATTGAAAACATCGTTTAACGAAATTTCATTTCAAGTTTATGTTTGCAGTTGGTATCGGTATCGGATATAAGTTAAAGTTCAAATAATACTAATGTCCAATGTTTAAATGAACAGTTCGAATGTGTACAAATCTTGAATTACTGGTATTAACAAGAACTGGAATTTATTTCGTGGCCGGCCTTGAACTTTCACGAAGAACAAGCTGAATTATATACATGAAATTTATAGGTTCCGCTGACAATATTAATTTCCGATTGTACTTTCCAATCGGTTTCCGTATTTATTGCTTCGCGGTATCGATTGTTTTTATCTTCTCCATCTTTGCTTTCGCTTAACTAGTTGTATATAAACATAAGTACATAAACTAGTTGTACGTGTTTAGCGTATTTGTTTTAGCTTTAGATTCTATCGAGTTGTTTCAACATCTATTCTGTGTACAACGTTGTATTTTTCCGTCTAGCAACTGCGATTATGGAATGGTTCTCTTTCGTTTCAATACTGGCAGAAGCCGGGGGTAGTTAGACTGACAAAAGTATACATATTCAACGTAACTAACGCAGAAAACTTTTTGCAATATAACGAGAAGCCAAAATTGCAAGAAATTGGTCCATTCGTATATAAGTAAGTACGTCGATGAAGTAATATAAAAACTAATACCCCAACGATACTTTACTTTTTATTTTATTTTTCTCTAAAATCTTAAATCTTATCCGATTTTCTCCAAAAGTCATAAAATTTAATTTATAAGTTCAACCTACGATGATTTATGTAATTGTGAATAATTAACTTGAGAAATACGATTGTTTTTATATCTCTTTTTTATTTTTATAAATATACAAGTATTTGTAGTTTCAAATCACAAAATACTTGTAGTTCTCACAATTTATAGAAACGGAATTGCACGCTTTGAATCCTCGTGGTATTTCGGTTCGATATTTTGATCGATACTTCCACGTAGTAATCGCAGTTCGATGAATTTTTAATTGTCTAATTAGTAATTATTTTAGAATGCTTGCAATATTTTTTTTATGGAAAATAATTTCGATCGATCTATTTATAAGTTTTCTTGTAAGAGGTCTAAAGGCAATTCGTTCTCTATATAGATGGAATTAAGTATGTTAAGATTCGAAATTTAGACTATTACGTATTTTTCGGCTTGTTTATATTGTTCGACCGAAGAAAATATTTTATTAAAGTATTTCAAACTTATAATTTACAGAGAAGATATGGAAAAGGTAAATATCGTTTTCCATAATAATGGTACTGTAAGTTATCAACACAAGAAGATATTAAACTTTGTACCAGAAATGTCGAAAGACAAGAACCTTAAAGTAATAGTACCAAACATTCCGTTATTAGTAAGTAAATTTTTCTTATAACATACAAATTTGAGAGTAGTGGAAAGATTTATTCTGGAATTTTATAATTACGCTTTAAATATATATCAATGTCAATTATCGATGATATCGTAAAATATAAAAATACGCCACGTCGTTAACGTTACTTTACTAAAATATTTTTCTTTTTTTTATACAATAGCTTTTATGAAGATATCGACACATTCGAAAATGCGTTTCAAAATCTAAACGATTTCAACGAAAGAACTTTCTATCTGATACTGGCGTGCATCGCATTATTTTTCAGACGTTGTCGACACAAAGCAAAGGACTACCTCGAATTATTAATTTGGGATTACACATGTTTTTGGGAGGAATGCGGATGACGCCGTTTGTTCCGGTAACTGCCGAACAACTTGTTTTTGGATACGACGATCCGCTAGTTAGCATCGCACATCAATTTTTTCCGAAAACGAGACGTCCCATGAGTCAAATGGGGCTTCTACTTGGGGTAATTACAAAAATATGCGATCGATGCAATTAAAGTACAGATAAAAGATATAAAATTGAAATATAGAAGATTGATCGTTTATTTTTAAATATGATTAATTAATTATTTTTTACGGTATTTTTTAGGTATCGCATAAAAGAAACGAAATGAATTTTTTTTATTTTTATGATAGGCATAATGACGATAACTTTAATTACAGAGGAATGGCACGTTAGAAGAAGTGTCCACTATTTTTACGGGGCATACGGATATGAAAGAGTTTGGATTAATAAATCGTTTAAACGGATTAGATCGTTTGCCATATTGGCCAAATTCACCTTGCGATTCCATTCGAGCTTCAGAAGGTAGATTTAACTAATTCAATCGTTGCTTATCCTATAGGCGAATTATTTATTATTACATTTGATAAATTTAAGCGCACCTCTAAACGATTGGATTCTAGACGTAATACGTTTAAGTGCTCCATTTATAGAAATTATAACGAAAAAATACCAACTGCTACAATTAATATCTTTTTTCTAGTATAACGTATAATAAATTCGTACGTTACGTTATAATAACATATTTATTACCCATAGGATCGTTTTTTCCACCCCGTGATAAAACTGGTTCAGATATCGTACATATTTGGGATAAAGATCTTTGTCGCACTTTACCTTTGCAATATCGTGGTCCGGTTAAAAAGTCAGGAATCAAAGCAGATTTATATACACCGCCTGATTCTGTGTTTGGACGTCCCAATGAAACTAGTCCAGAAAATGAATGCTTCTGTTCAGATGACATGTCCACCTGTCCTTTTAATGGATTGCAAAATATCAGTCCTTGTCAGTACAGTAAGTACTAGCTAAACTGTACTACGCGTGTAACTGTGATACCCAACAAACAAACTGAAAACTGTTTTTTGTTAAATTTGATTAATTCGGTAGAATATATCTATATTTTTACGAGCGTGTAAAAATCAAAAGTATCGTAAAATATTTTCCGAGAACGAAATTATCTATATAACACGCAGCAAACTTTCATTTTATTATTACTTAAACTACTATTAATATTTCAGCTGCACCTGTTTACCTTTCCTTTCCGCATTTCTACAAAGCTGATCCCAAGTTATTAGACGCAGTACACGGATTAAAACCAAATCGGGACATACATGAAACTTACTTTAAAATTCAACCGGTAAGTAATTTTCAAAACAAAAAAAAAAAAAAAAAAAAGAAATAAAAGTATCGTATAAGAAGACGAATAATATCAGATTTGTAATTATATGCTAAATGCAATTTAATCCTCCATGAACGAAATCTCTTGTTTACTTATAAAAGAACGAGGAAAAGATTACAATTGATTGTAATTTTTTGCTTCGATCCAAAATCTATAAACTGTTAGTCGTCACGAACGAATCGTTTGGTATCGCTGAAATGATAATACGTCGACGAAATACTATAAGATCGATGATGAAATAAAATAGAATTTAAAAAATAACATATGAATGTGTGTAGCTTATAAGCCACGTAACGTTAATATAATCGATATCTATAACGCGTATACTACAGCGCAACTTGTTTGATTTATAGAAACTTGGCGTGCCGTTGGAAGGAAAAGTGCGCGTTCAGTTAAACCTAAAGGTGGAACACCAACCATACATCGGCGTGGTGTCGAATTTTCCCGACATAGTATTTCCTATTATGTGGGTCGAAGAGGGTATCGAAGAACTGACACCTTCTATCCGCAGATGGATCTATTTAGCAACAACATTTAGCGACGTTGCTGCCCCTTGTACCTCGTACGGATTAATTCTAGTCGGTATAACAATCGTATTCGCGGTTTTCGTGAAGGCTTACAACAACGTGATGTTTACGCACGAAGCGATCGAACTAGGTAAACGAACCATAAGAAGAGGTTCCACGTTGTTAGTAAATGGACAGCACAAGTTATTAATTACACGAGAACAATACGTTTTGCTCAGTAACGATAACGACGAGAAGTCAGCAAGAATAGAATAAATGTCTAGCTGTAATAGTAATACGATTGTATCTGTAACGATTAAACGAATAGTATTGGATTCACATTCGGATGAGTAATCGCGAACAGCGGCGACGAGTAATCGCGTAAATCGCCTCGTAGCATAGGATTTCTAATCGTTTGATACTATAGACCAAAGTTTTCCTTCCAATTACCTGAAGAATAGTTTGATGTATATCGATTGCAATAGCATGGGTTTGGCAAACATTCGACGATCACCTACACATTCTTTTTTAATCTTTCTCTTTTCTTCGACCGTATCTGTGATTTCATCTTTTTATTTATATCGTCGATGTACGAAACAGATCGTGCTTGGACGAACAGAAACGGGTAACAAAGCGGTCAAAGAATAATGTTCGAGAAGTTTAGTGGCTACAAAAAGTATTTGCTTCTTTTTCCAATAAAGCATTTTTATCAGTTTTTTATCAGATTCTACATAGCATTTTCATAATACGTATCAAACTTTTATCCTCGTATAAAAGTACTACTAAATAATACGAAATATAAGATATTTGGTTTGTAAGAGTAGGCCTCGGTGTGATGCAGAAGGGTCTGTCTTAATTCTCCATCGAGCTTATTAATCTATACGCATAAAAAAGAAACTAATTTTTGGAATTTTTGTCAGCCTGTTGGTTATTGTTGCGTCGTATTTCTTAAAAAATCGAACCCTTTTATAATTTTTTGTTCTTTTCTTTTCTTTTCTCCTCTCATTTTACTCCTCCTCTTACAGGACCTAATCAAACAGCGTCTAAATGCAATAATAGATAGAGTGTTGTGCAAATACCTTTTCTAATCACTGTATATATATACGTTCAACGAATTTGTTTAACTACGATAGAGTACGCGTTGTACATAAAGTTACTTCTGCACGATAATTAACAAGTGGAATATTAGTACTATGTATGTATGTGTATGCTAGTTGTTAATAGCAAGCGATTGCCAAGACTCAATGAAGGCATGTAGGAATACGATTGATATTATCGAATAATATTAATGAATATGTTTGATTTTTATTATTTAGGGTTTTGTTGTTTTTAGAATCATAAGAGACAAAATCGAAGAGTTCGTTAAAATTTCAACGCCTGCGATTGGATCTTCGAATATTACTAAAAATAATGTTCCAAGTGAAAATCACATATAATAATATATATATGCATTACATTTTACAGCTGGCAACCAATAAAATTTACTTACTCATAAAATAATACTTTATAAAAGTAACATGTCACTTAATTAGTTTCGTTATAGGCATATTTCAGTAGGTCTAAAAGATATACTTGAGAACAACTTAAACAACGATCAAAATTTTTATGATTTTAATCGTTCGTAAAAGTACGTAATTTTGCGCTTTATTATATTTTTAGGTCGTTCGTTCAATTGGTAAGTGAATTATTGTTACTGATAATAAAATTTATTACAATTTTATATGCTATATATTCTATATTTTTGTTGAAACAAGTAATATGGGTTAACTTTATATCTGAAAATACGTGGATTAACATTAACGTGTGAATTTTTTAAATAAAGTTTTATTTGCATCACTGAAAAAAATAATTAACTTATCTACTACTATAATTATTATTATTTATTATAACTTAAATTTAAAAATACGCATTACAAAACACAATTAACAAAGTTATATCAGATTGTATTTAGAATATTACCGAGTGTGTAAAGAATTGTAAGCTAAACGATTCCTTTGTAAAAAAATTTTATACTTTAGAACATGCTTGACTCGAGCTGAAGTACGCATTTGGATATAGCACTATACAACGGTATCACATTTTAGATAAAGCCCAGCAGTTTATTATAACGCAAGGATAATATTATATTTACATTTTTAATCGACGATAATCTTCGTTCAATAAATTTTACTATTCTTGCTATGCTATAAATTACACATTACAAAAAAATGATGAGGTTTATATCACGTCAAACTTTTTATAAGAATATAAATAATAATATAATTATTTAAAAGTTATCGTACTAAATTAGATGAATGTTTAGAATTTTTTTAATGTTTAAATATTGGTGTTATTTTCCACATGTTAGTGGTAAGAACGTTAGCGTGAAAAGAATTTACATTTTTGAAAATTAATTCTGAAAATAATACATGTATATTTTGAAAAAAAAAAAAAAAAAACTCGGAAGAATAAAATATCATATTACAATTTATCCGATGGTGTCGAGTCTCTTATCTTAATTACGTTCTCGTATTCTGTAATTCGTCGATTTCGTAATTCGTGCTTAATAGCGTTTTATTATTTACATGCACAGATATGTTCTACACATCCTTAATAAGCTACCGATTGTGAGCTAAAGTTGCTCTATATAGATAGGTATTTCTATTGGACACGTGGACTCTGTAGCCGTTTCGATACACAGCAATTACGAACGAACGAAGTACTAATACGTTAGTTTTGCTGTTGAATAATTTATACAGAATAAAGGTGTCTTAATTAAGAATACACCTATAAATTATAATTAGTGCAATACACTTTTCTTTTACTTCTCTTAAGTTCTTTTTTAGGATTATAGATATTTTATAAATTCATTTGATTTTTAAATTTAAAGTATTCAAGCCGATCTTATCAATAATTTCTAAAGAAAATTATCTGAGGGGACATGTCGCTAGCAACGGAGGTATGGTAGTTAATGAAGTAGGCTCTCTTAAATTTAGTTTATGCAGTTCTTCGTCCGCTTTGTTATGTTTCAACTCTTGCTGAGTGTACAAGAATTTGTTCCACTCGTCGATTCTTGGATGCGCTAGATGCTATATTTACAGAAACATATATATTTACAATTTTCAATGTCGAAGAATAACTAGAAAGTGAATTAAGCGATATATCGATAATTTAAAGTAATTATTTACGAAGCTAAATTAGTCAAATACTAGATTAATAAAAAGTAATATTACCTCAGCAACATCGTACACCCAAATCTTTCCAGTATCATCGCCAACGGTTACGTGTAAACCGCTCGGTGTCCATGAAACTCTGTTAAGAGCCGGAGAACCATTGATCACAATACTAGCGGTGGGTACTTCAGTATCTTGATTCAGATTCCATAAATCTAATCGTCCTGAATCGTCTACCGCGGCAAACAGAGCTGGATGGGTCGGCGACCACGCAACGTCATAAACATAATCACCATTGTGCTCGAAAGAATATAGAGGTTTGCTCTCCTTAAGACTCCAGAGCTTAATCGTCCAATCGATGGACGACGTCAAGAATAGATGTGAGAAATCTATTCCACCTTGTACAGCATGCGTGCTGATTCCTGTAACTGGTCCTTGATGACCTTCGTAAGAATCTAATACACCAGCTTTTGTACCATGACGACAAGCTGTCGAACAAATACAGAGAGTTAGAACGGTTTGTAGGTTAATTATTAATTTAATTTCTTTTCACGAAATTCGTTTACCGGAATATACAGTTCCTTCTTCGCTGCCTACAACGAAATTATTAACATCGCCATGGGGGAACGCCAAACAAGTGGCGGCAATTGCTTTCGATTGTTTAGTGTGAAGCTCCAATGTCTCTTGCGGCTGTGACAACATGTCCAAACTCCAGGAGCACAGTTTGCCATCGGTCGATATGCTTATCAAATTGTGCGCGTTTTGTGCCCCAACAACGTTTAGACAATATACAGGATGCTGAAGATAAGAACTAAGATATGTATATCGATCATCGAAAGCAATCGTCGAGACAAGTCACGTTTACACCATCATGAATAAAATTTTCATCCTTTACGGTACATTTTATATTATTTTACAGATCAATAAAGTTAAATAAATGCAATTAAATCGTTATTATCATTCAACGTTAGGCGACGACGATATTAAAACAAAATTCATCTGGACTGAAATTTCACCGATGACAGTAAAGTGACTTTTTATCAAACGACTTACAGTATGCGCGCTTGCTGATAGTGGAGTACGTTGAATAGGAGTTCTCTTTTGCACTCTATTGTCCCAGAGAACGATTTGGCCGGAATAAGTACCTCCTAAGATTAAATTAGGATGAAATCTTGCAAACGTGGTCGACATAACCGGAGACTGACAATGGAAAATAAATTCCGGTGTTGTTTTCTTAAACTTTGTGTTCCAAACCAAACACACCCCATCGGGATCATTTGGAGTGTCATCGTTATTGTTATAGGAGGCTGCAAGAAGTTCCGGAAACTGAGGTGACCAATCCATCGAGGTCACACAACGATTACGAGACCATCGATCGCAGAAGAACCATCGATTTAACCACAAACGCTGATGACTCTTTTCGTCCCTATAATTAGCGAATGATTGGTGTACAGTAATTAGAATAATTAAATCCTAATGTTAAATAACATTTATCTTTACTCACATTCCATCTTCGCCATCCATGGTACCGGTATAATCGCTATAAATATTAACGGATTCTCCTAATGCCCTTTCCACAATTCTACTAGTACGATCAAGGAATCGTTGAAAATCTTCGGATAGTATAATCATTTGTTTCTCTTCTTCGCTGAGTTCTTGTACTGTAAATTAGTATTTATATAATTAATTATATAGTTTGATCCCGGTAAAAACTATTTCGATTACTTTCAACGAAGATCGAAAGAATATTCGGATACGAAAGGCTCCGTGTTGTATAATTTAAGACAAAAGGAAAATCACCTTCTTTAGGTTTTTCTTTTTCCTTTTCTTGCTCCACTTGTGTGACCGCTGGCTGCACTTCCTTAACCTGTGGTAAACCATGGGGAAGAATTCCAGGAGGAAGCTTGCTTTGGAAACCATCCATATGCGGCAAACTGTTCTCTTCGTCTTCGGCTTGGCCATCATCAAATGTCAAAACTGTGGTGAATAAGCTGGTTCCGCCACGAGTACCCTAACTTGGATATATCTATCTACCTCTGGCAAATGCCCTACTTTAAGAATTCGAATGTTCTACGTTGAAAAAAAAAGAAGAAAAAGATAGCTATACTATCTCGTAACGCTACATGATAAACGTCATTGGCATCTCCTACAAGATATATTCTACGTAAAATAATAATTGGAAGAACCTATCGCGTTAAAATCCGAACTAGGACAGAAATGCATAAAAGTAAAGAGCAAAACCGCGATGCATTCGTATATTTGTGCAAGTTGTGCAACTCTTATATTGATTATTACGCTTAACTTTGAAACGTATTAGCTACCATGTAATTGAAACGTCACAAAAAATAAAATAAACTTTTTGCAAATAAAGAAACTGTGAAAGCGTCGAGTTTAAGGGATGCAACTCTCTTTCAAAAGTTTTCGTAAAAGCGTATAAAAGTTACGTATGTGTATACAAACAATAATATAAGAATAATAACTGATTGAAAGATGAAAAATTATACAGATATTAGGAGAGGCGACTAGGTTGAATCACATGCATTGACATTAGTCACGTATGTATAAGAAGGTGGACTGCTTGTTGGTGGATTACGTAAATAAAAATCGGATTTTAATCTGAGATATTTTACGATTGACATGAAAATCATCCGAAAACATATCTCTCCACCCTTCGTTTTAGCATAAATGCAGATGAAATGGAAGAATGAGCCGAAGTAAATGAAAGATCGATCGATGATTTTTTAAGTGAAGTATACGTTACGTTATACTGTAGGTATATAAAACATCGATTCATAAATGCTTTCAATATCAGTACCCATTAACGAATAGAGCTCTCTTTTTTCTCCTCAACTTTTGAACATCGAAGATTATACAGAATCAAAAAATAAAAATACAAAAATTGTGATATGTTAACGCAACTTCCCAAGTCTCATGCAGCAGCTAGAGAATATCTAATTTATATAGGAACAAAAAAAAAATATTAAAAAAAATGTTCTAGTTCATATTTATACTTCAAGAAGAAAGAAAAAAAGAAGAAAAAAAAGAAAAGAAAATTGCCTCTAAGTGAGAAACGAAATGAAAATGATAACGATGATTTATTATATTGTACTTCGATCATGCGTAGTGAAATATGACGAATGATTGAACAAAACCATAAAATTGTATGTATGACATCTACGCATGCAGGACAAACGAAGCAAGTTTTTACAATTATGAAACAAAACCATAGAAAACTACTTAACAATCTGATGATTTATCAAGCAAGTTCGAGTGTAATTTGATAGTACAAGTTCCCTCCTTTCAGTGCATACAAATACAATAACTGAATAGAAGAAAAAAAACGAACAAAAAATTATTGGTCGAATGCAATTTTGTGAAAATGAATATAATCCTTGTATCGGTGATATTAATTAGGTAGAGTGAATCGTCTCTAGAGAGGATTACCTACCTGTAAATTCGTCCTCCCATTCTAAACCAGGATTTAGATTGTACTCGTCTTGAAGGAGGGAAAAGAAAATGTCAATCAATCACGTGTTTTATCATGTTAGTTATGTTTGTATCTAATTTCACGTCTCTCATAGAAAATTATTGATGTATGCCACGAAAATATATTTACATACATATCCTTCATGGATATAAGAAAACCTGTTAATTATTCTAAAAAAAATAGCACGCGAAATATACGCTATAAATAGCCTATCGATTAATTTTGAATCCATTAGCATTTTGATCGAACAGTTACAATTACGTATAAGATCTATTCGTTAATGTTTTCTCCTTTATCATGCAAGATACATCAACAATTAGCTAGAAAGATTGAAATGGTAATATTGGATTGGAGACGATAATATTAATTATAAATATATTTATATACATGCAAATAGTATAGTAATATACCCTATAAACATCATCATATTTGTTAACAAGATTATGCTCTAAAGGGATCGACGATAAATAATGTAAAACTTTTTCTGATCTTTGTATAAAATACCTATTATATACCTTTAAATTTGATTTTATAACAAAATTCGTCATCTTCGCAATATATACATACTGAATTAATAAATCCATTTCTTATAACATTTTTTTCTAATATTAATTTTTGCAAATTAAATCGACGATACACGTACATCTTACGAAATTGCAATCCCTTTAGGCTTTTCAACAAACTTCAGTTAAAAATCATCATATATACGTATACTGTAATCTCTTTATTCATTTACAACTACGTCGCTAATTTAACGATCTAAGGGAATAGTAATTTTTTAATAAATCGATTACATCGTAAAACGCAATATTACAAATTTTGGGAAATAAGTTTTTGTAGAATAACAACAACAACAAAAAAAAAAAAAAAAAGAGGGAAGAAGAAACGAAGACGAAGACGAAGAATATTGACAAAATTGAAATATTTTAACATAATAGACTGACATCTCCGACTATTATTAATTTACATGAATGAATTCACCATATTCCAATCCGTTTGAAAGATATGAAATAAAAATAGCTTTTATTAAAAGAAAAGTATTCGTATTATTAAAAGAAAAGTTTAAATAATACGAAGAGACGTTTTATCGGAAGAAAAATATTAATAACATTTGAAATACGTATTATTTTCACAAAATGTATTTCTATGTGAACAAACAATTTCTAATTTTTACTAATTCAATGAACTTTCTTGCTATATCATTTTCACAAAAAACGAAACCGTGCTGTTAAAAAGCAACATCTGCAAATCGAACTTTTGCGACACTAAAAGCTCAAGCCACAGAACTCGTTGCTGTGTGTTCTTTTCTTCTATTTAAAAAAAAAAAGAAAACTTTGTTTATACAATATTTACCAACTTTAACACCATATGTTACCCGCTCCCATGTTAGTATACTGCAGTAACCCAAGTAACTACGAAAACTATAACCGTGAAATCGCGTCGAGAACTCTGGAAGGTGCGTTAAGTTGTGACAAGATTTGTCAATGGATATTCACACAATAAAATATTTTTTGTTTCAGACAATCCCAGTTTCAAACAATATCGAATAATTCGATAAATTGTTTAAGTGTACTCTTTATTATAAAATCTTATCAAATATCAGAATGTTAAAAATGTCTATAGTTTACTTTATAAACTTTTATAGTGCGAAAAATTTGTATTAATGAAAAAATTGGCAAGGATTACTTAATACAGTTTTACCAGCAAATATGATTTTATTCTGTAAGAATTACTCTATACTATAATTATGTTATAATTCGAGAAATATTTCGGTTAATAGAAAACATATCATTAAGCGTAACAGAAATATAAATAAAATACAAAATTTAAATTTTTTACGATAGAATTTTTTAACTCTGTCTGTAAATGGATAGTTAAGTACTCCAAAGGTAGTCTACAAATTTTCAAAATATATTTATTTAACGCTAACGAATATAAAGGCTAAATATTTTTACTATGTATTTAAAGTATCGGAAACATGGAATTACATTTTGCAATTCAACTTCTGTACAATAATCTTTCGTATGTGTTCTGTACATTGTGTTTTGCATATAAATTGGTTTCCAATTTTTAACAAGTGTTTAGTATTATTATACTTCGAAATGTAAAATTTATACATTTATGCGTGTTTATTTCTTCTCATTTAAGTATCTATAGTGCATGCTTTCATAAATGTATAAATGTTAAAATATTTCCGTTTCAGAATCGGGATGTCAGATAAATTCTCAAAAAAATGATAAATACAGAAACTAAAGATAGAATACACCAATAAAAAAAAAATATTGATATAAGAAGTAAAAGAGCCAAAAAGTCCAAAGCAAGATATAAGGTAGCGAAGATATTCTAGATTCTGGGTGGAGAGTCATTTTGTATGTCTACAATACTGATAAATTTTATTCAAATATAGCTCACTTCGCTATTAAACTTTTACATGAATACTTGAGCTGAAGAGAAAGGTAGAAAGAAAGAGGCAGAGAGAGAGAGAGAGAGAGAGAGAGAGAGAGAGAGAGAGAGAGAAAGAGAGAGAGAGAGAGAGAGAGAGTGCATTCTCTAGCTTACTAGCTAATCCATGTAATGGTTCTCTTACCTTTAAAATTTATTATAATTTTAAAAATTTAGATTTTCGCATATGGAATTCATCTTTTACATATCTATTCCGTCCTAATGCTTTAAATTTGTATCTCGTTTACATTTTACATATTGTCAATTCTAAGAGAATAAATGGAATATATCTAAACCTAAATCTGAACCTAAAACTTGTTGAAAACCAAGAGAAATCATAACTTACCGTAATAGTCGAATGCATGAGCTGAGAAGAGGAGGGAAAAAAATTGCACTTAGTTACAATCTTTTAAGAATGCACTACACTAATAGCACCTCTCTACACTCAGACCATAAGCATTTTAAAAGAAAAAAGTTTCGATAATAAAATATCTAGAAAAAATCAAATAAAAAGAAAACAATATACGATACTTTTGCGCCAAATGTCTATAATTGAAATTGGATTAAATAATATGTTTCATTCTTACTAACTTATTTCAAAGCATTTATAGCATTTTTTCTTATTAAAATTTATATTGCACGTGCTCGGTAAAAATATATTTGCCTTTATAAAAATAAGTTATTTCTTATAATCGTTTGTTAGATACTAAATAGAACTGAAGTTTTAATCGTACTAAGGAAAAAAAGAAAAAGAAAAAACAAAAAAAGAATTTTATACGCTGAATGTAGTTAGGTGGGTATAGATTTGTAAATTTTTATATTGTGCTGTGCTGCGGTTCCTACGCGTAAGAGGAAACATACATATTCAATACTTCTTGCATTATTGAAGTACGATTCAAACAGTATAATTTCAATCTTTGCCGTAATTCAACACCTCTTAAATTTTGTACTGACTATGTTTAACAAGAAGTTATAAAACATTTCTTATCGAATGTGACTACCAATGGATGCTTTTAATAAGCAATATTCAATATCTCACTTACATTCCTTGTCACACTTATTTCCACCCCCCTAAGTTTCTCAGAAATAAATTTTGCTATAAATTGTTCGAAATAAAAGTTTTGTTAGAGTACTAGACAAGTTTATAATGCACTACATTTTGCACACTATAATAGGTAAAAAACAATAGACATGACATACAAACATTTTTGAACATAATATCCCTTTTTAAGTACTAAACAAAATACTAAGTAACTGGATTTCTAATATGTTATAATAATTGTTACAATTAAAACAATATTGCTTTCTACGAATATTCATATTCACAAATTATTAAAGCATCAATAATAATCATCTATCTGTTTGCTATAATAAATTTAATGCTAGCACATATGAGTCAAGGTATACTAAATTATTGTTGTAATAAACTTTAAATTTTCCCAACAAACAGGACGCCTAATGTTAATATATTGTATAACTTTAATAGACTGTTAGTATATTATTAAATTAAATTATATAAAGCATGTTAGAAGCCTATTTATGCAAACAAGTGGACGTTGTATATGGTAGTGATAGATAAAATATATATATTACAACTGCATAATGTTAGAAAACTAAAATTTTTAATATTCTTTAAAAATTCCTTTCTTCTACTTAATACAGCTGAAAATATTTTTACTTAACTCAACTTTACTCTCTATTGTACTCAATTCAGAGATTAAAATGGGAAATTTCTAAATTCTTAATATTTCAATACATCTATATATCTTGTATATCTATCTCCATATACAATACTTGTAAATTAACTGAGATTGTAGAATCAATCAAATATAATCATCGTTCGGTTCAATTTTGATAATATTCGATACTGCATAGAAATACGAATAGAAAAGTTGATAAAAGTTAATATAAATAGAAACTATTATCAGTTTTGATTCTACACTCCTCTGTTGCGAATATAGATATCTGTGTATCTACCTCTATTATATATTGTTGTACAACAATTATAGGAAAGGTAATAAAAAGAAGACAGAACATACATAGGTAGTTTGGTGCAGACCCACCTTTCCTGGGACGCCACCAGTCAGTCTCAAAGTAGCCTGCGGAGTAAGAGTGAGTTGGTGTTGTTGTTGAACAGGAGGAGTAGATGGTGTATGCAGAAGAAGATGCGGACAGTCCTTATGTCCAACACCAGTTGATTTGACCGTTTGTATCGCAAGACAATGGAATACGCGTATATTTAATAATGCCGCAAGTTCAGTTAGGTAACGGGACACGCATGTAACACGTAATATATCCCACATTTTTATACCAAATATCTTTCTTAAGTTTAACAATCATAAATAAAATAATACATTATTATTAGAAACGCTAAAAAAGTAAACTTTATTATAAAAAAATGTATTTCAACGAATTATGTTTTATTTTAAGAATGATATATTCAAAAATATTACTGTTTAGTATTTGAATAATTCAAAAAATTTGTAGTAAAGTAGGTGGTATAAGAAATGGAATTATTAAAAAACCCCAACTTTTCAACAGTTTTTATAAATGTTTATATAATTAAGAAGAAAATTCCAAGATAAATAAAAGATTAAGAATCATAACCAACTGAAATTGCGGTTTAATAAAACGAAAGTGAAAATAAAAAAAGGAAATAGTTTCCATCACCAAGAAAAATAATATTTGTTTCCATAACCCGATTTTGTTAAGTGTTATCCATTTCTACTAATACTTCTTCTACAAAGTATGTAAAAGTGTACAAATAAAAACATTACAACATCCACTATATAATTGTTAGAATACCCTTACATAATATACTTGAATATCACGATAGACTTATTATTTCCTCAATAACATTAAATTTACATTAAAAGCACAATCTTCTTTGTTATTATTCTTATTAATGGTAACAACAAAACATTATTAAAGATAAGTGAATTCACTTGTTAATATATGCAAAAACTGTTCAAGCAGATATCTTATATTCATGACTATAGTTATTCTTTTTTAAGTGTTGAAAACTGCTGGAAACTTAGTTCAACAAAAGCTAATACACACAATAAAAAAATAGACAAATAAAACACCAGTATTGCTACAAATATGTGACATGCTATTTTTAAGTATGAACAAACTTTAAGAATATGTAAGTTTCCTCATTAGTTAAAATTAATCATAAAATACAACATAAATAAGTAAACCAATTCTCATTATTATCACAATAAAATCAAGATCACAAATAAAATAATGTGACTGGTTGTGTGTTATTACACAATGTATGTATTATTACATCTGGCTATGGTATTAGGTACCTATTAATATTGTCAGTAATGGCATATATGTTTTAAAAATATACATTCTTATATACACCACCCACTTTACCATATTCAACCATATATAGGCATATGTGAAAGTGATAGCATTTTTCAAAATACTAAAAAGGTATCAAACATTTTATAATCCTTTGTATTCTTCTGTGAACATAATTAATAAATTTAGATATTTAATATCTTCTAATCTTCAAAATTCAACTATAATGATTTTCAATCTTTAATAATGCATAGAGGAAAACAAGCTATAAGTTAGGATGAAAAAATTATCCTTATTTACAAAAATCTTATTGTGTAGGATTTTTTTACTAACTTTACTAACTTTACCTACTATACCAACTAACAAATATATATTGATTTGAATTTATCGATGAATATACCGATCCAACCAAAATCTTGGTCACAGAATAGCTAATTTTTTATAGAAAAACATTTTTATAAAAACGTTTGCTTTCTTAGAACAAAAACGGATTGAAAATTCAATTAAAATCAGATAATTGATCAGCACTTATCATCGAATAACCCACTATCTTTATCTATGCCTAAATATTATGAGACCAAAATAATTCTAATCCTTATTGTTATTTTACAAGCTTGATAATGTTCTTTCTTGTGTCATCGGATTACATCTATTCATCAATGCATCAAACTATAGTAATAGGGAATTTTATTCAATTATAACAATTGTAAAGATATATTAAATGTCTTATATCGTAAATAAATGTAATCATACATGATCGAGTAACTACTAAAAGTTGATTTTTTTCTATAAAAAGCTGTGAGAAAAATTTTTTATATACGGATGGATCTACTCCTTTTGTTTTACTATGAAGAAATATAAATTTACATTTAAATGAATCTATTATGAAATTGACAATTTTAGAATACAAAGGATTAACAATCGATGCAATAAATAACTAAATATATAATTGTGACTGAATAAAAAATATATAATAATAACATATATTTCATTATAATCAATTCATTCTTTATAAACGTCAAAAAGATTATATTTTCTTATATTCGTGTGATATTTTAATTCGATTAAATTAACATTAGCGTAACACAAATATTAAAATGTTTTAAATGATTATATATAGTTCTAAATTCACAATTAAGAGCAACACAAAAGTGCAATTATTTAAAAATTGAATATAGTGACTCACCGTCGTGAGATGTGTGCGATGTTTGAATAGTTTGTGTTTGTTTGGTATAAACAACTGGTTCTTTCGGAGGAATATTGGTATGTGCCACAGAAACAATCGTTAGTTCCCGATTCTTCTTCCTAGCACTGCTGCTATCAAAAAAATGATAGAAATTAAATAATCCAATATATATCTTTATATAAAATATACGAAGAACTATCCAATATAATATAAATACCTCTGAGCAGAATTTATACTGGATGGCTGTAAACTAGCATCAGGAGTAGCATTAGCACTTTGTTCTGGAGTCAAAGAATTCATACTAGATAAACTGGATAAGACATCTGCGAACAAAATAAATTGTGTCAAAGTAATATCTATGAAACTAAAATAAACATAACATTAAAATTTAATTATTTACCTGACACTGGTGCTACACCCAAGGATGAAAGCATAGCATCCAATTCTTTCCGATGATCTTTATCCGTTCCTGCAGCACGAACTGTAGCTTCCTCAACCTTTAATACAAAATTTTAAAAGATACATAAACATGTAAAATGATTAAGAACATTAAATTTAAATAAAAATTTCTTACATCTTTCTGTTCTTTTTCTCTTCTACGTCTTTCCTTTTCTTCTCTAATAGCCTGAAGTTTGGCTTTTTTTCTTTCAAGTTCTGCTTTTCTGTCAGACATCATTGTGCTACTTTCTTAACACCTAAACAATATTCGACAATATAACATTAACAAAAAACTTTGAGGCTATACGAAGAGATTTTGATCATTATTAGGATTATAAAATCCTTGACAGGTTTCACGAAATTTATTAACGGAACTTCAACCGGATTTACTGCGATTATTGATTTCTGTTCTATGACGTCAGTTTTAGGTCAATTTTTGTCCCGTGATAAATATATATATATATAAATAATAAATATTCGCAGATATGAAAAAGCAAACGATTTAAAAATTGAAAAATGTGGTATAGATATGAGTAACACAATAATTAATATTCATGTTACAACGTTCTGCACTGAATTCAATGAAGAATGTCCATCTGTCATGTAATAATATTTACGCAATGAATTAATTCGAAACTTTCCATTTTAGTTAGAAAAACGTAGAATACATTCACCTTTTATCGTGCAACGTATTTCACAGGTACGAATGCCAAAAATGATTGTAGTTTCGATTTCTACATCATCTAATCGACCCGCCCGACATGCAAACCTTTTGCATTGCAACAACAACGCCACGGTATCAATGTTTGGTACTAAGTACTAACGGAATACTCGATACGATTTCCTGCATGTCCATATATGTGATTTGTAAATGTTTTCGATAGATGGCGGTAAAGAAATCTTCTATGGGCCGCTATATATATGTATTTGTATTTTATAAAATTATTCTTGTATTTAGCAAGAAAAGATAAACGTTAATGTTGAGATACATATACACATATATTTGCAAGCAATATGTCCTCGATAATTTTCTCAAAAAGTCCAAAATTATCTTTTCACAATTTACAAAAAAAGATCACGAATTGCAAATACAGATTTCATAAACATTTTTTCTAAATTAAGCATACTAGTTTTAAAGCTGTTGTAATATAATTGAGAATCTTGTTACACAAATAGAATCAACATTTCTTAAATCAGAAATATGTATGCACATATGTATATACTATGCGCATTATGGATGTCATGTACAATGTATGCATTTGATTTTATGATTCATATTGCTCTTTGCGCACTCTTGCGGTAGGAATAGAATCAAAATATTTTACGAGTTTAATTTGAACGCGTCGTGTGTGTGTGTATTCAAAATAGCGATCGTTTTTTTTTTTTCTCCTCATTTAACGAAGTTTTCATTAGACATCATAAGCAAGTAAGTGTCATTGACGTACTTTTAATACATTAATTGATACAGTAGAGTACTTCGTAGAGTATTCCCCACAGAAAAGTATTAACCTATTTATGTCGAAAAACTATTAGTTTAGTAGATAGATTAACTTTAATTTGTCAAATTCGGCGCATGAAAGACAAGCAAACGTAAACATACGTAAACGTAAACATAAGAATACTGCTCTGCGTCTTTTCCTCTTTTTCACACGTTAAATTTCATATAAACCTACGTATATGTTATATTACATATACATAAATATATACAAGTATATGTTGTAATATATGAGCATTGAATATAGGCGCCAAATTCAAATATTCAACGGTATATAAATAATTCTAACTATCGAATATGCACTGAATCGATAAAGTAAAGTTTTTAAATAGTATTTTTAAATACTAAAGTATAGCAATGTGTAAATATAAGCAATAATGTTTTTTGGTTTATACTATACTTGGTGGATGCTATAATATGTATATTATGTATATATATACTTGATGAGAACTTGATGAAACAAAAATTTGAATGTACAATGTATGATGCACATGTATATGATGTAAAATGTTAAATCATATATTAATTTATACTTATTTCAAATGTTTTGATAATTCGATTCTTATCGCAATATTGGTAATATTATCTTATACAGGATATTTCGATACGGGTAATACAATCGGATATGGGTGAATTTCTCATGAAAAAATAGTTCGAAACTACAGAATAGCGACTTTTTATTTGCTGCTTCATTTTTGAGAAAAGTAATTTAATTTAAAAAAGAATTTGAATTTCCCGTAAAAAATTCCTCCTACTCCTAGAATTCCTATAATAAACATCTGTAAGAATCGATTCTGGAACCGTTTTGGAACCGACCTAGAATCAAAAAAATAATCCACCGAGATAGAAAGATCCCTCGTAGCAATTATCCGAAATAAAGTTTAAACGCAATTGTTTAAAAAACCAAAGTCAATATCAAAACTATTTTCACACACAATCCCCTACTTTTTATATTTCATAAAAAGATTGAGAATAAAGAATGATGTTTTTTACAAATTCACACAGGAATTCACTACGTTAGCTGGTCTGTGCCAATACTGTTGTTCATCGCTATGTGTATATTCTTATTCGATGTAATAAACTGTCTCGCGAATATCACCTGACGAGACAAAATTCAACGGCTCATGATTTATCGTAAGACACGAAAAAAGAAAAAGAAACAGATAAAAAGTACATATTCGATATCACCAAAAGTCGGGTTGCTTAAAGAATCGCATGCATATTCCTTTTCGCAAAAGCGTGAAAGTCGAAAATTAACTCGGTAAGAAGTTCCGTAATGTACTCGACGTTACAAAGCAATTGCTATTTCAAGGAAATAGCGTAGTAGCAGGAAGGGAAAGAAAAGAGTAAGGGAGAAGGTTGATCATGGAGAGTTAGTTGGCTAGCATTGAGACACACGATCAAAGAAGTTTTCTAAATTCAGCCGCGAAATTAGCTTGACACTAATTTCACAAGGAAGCACGGGCAAGGCTAAGAAACCAGGAAAAAGATTGGCCAAGGGGGAGGCCATAGCTCGCGTGATGCTTCATACCGACTTCGCGTGTCGAACTCTGATTTGCTTTGTTGAATCAAGTGTATACCGGCTGCTATATCGCTCACAAAAGCGAATAAGATAGTGCATTTTCCCTTCTTTTATATCTTCTTACCCACTTCGACTTCGTTATTTTCGTCAATAATTAGATTCACGATAAAACGTCTGATTGTCAGTCACTATCTGGTATTTTAGACCTGGTACTATTAGGATCCCCATATTAACTCAATTATTTTAATACTTAATTTATGAAATGGTATTTCATTATATACGCTATTTTCAGTAGGAAAAAGGTATGTACAAGGTATGTTTGTCAAAAGCTCCAAAGAAATTACTCGAATAACGATAATTCTATAGAGGATTAAAATGTCGGGTAGTCTTCACACTGATAAATCAATGTTTTAAAAGTATTATCAATAAATACATAAAATTATCAAGTAATTAGATAAAACAATGAAGCAAATTACGTTTTCATTTAAATAAAACATAGCTGTAATTCGAATTTATTCGTCTTGAGTTTAGTTTATAGTTCGATATCGGTTTGATTATGCTGATTGATGTTTTCGATATATACATAATTTAAACGAACGGTGTTTGGAGAACGCAAATAAAGATTTATCGATATACATAAACCACGACGTATAAATGAAATTTAGATGCTAGATACTGGTTATAAACATTGTATTCGCATACATTGCATCCAATAGTCAATGTATGAAATAATTACTTGCCATATCTGGTACTTGATTTTTTGAATCAAATATTTTGAGTGTTATTATGATAGACAGAAATAAGAATGCGATTCGTTAAAATAAGAATTTACGATAGCGTCAACGAATGAGAAAATGAAAAGTATACTTATAATCGCTAGATGATAATTATTTATTACATGTAAATTTGTTTGATTTCTCCTCGATATAAATTTTTACGTACAATTAATTACGTACAAATACATATATCGCTTACTTATATTGTATCGGGAAATTAACTGCTTTCGGCGATTATAAAAATAACTTGCTTTCTGCAAATTCGGCGATTTGTCGGATCCATAGTGTTATGAATACACGTTGTTGGCTGTACCTATTACGTGTCCCGCAGGAATCGAATATCCCGCTAATATTTCGCTAGTCCGACAGTAATGGTAGATAGCCGAATATCGCTTTTCAGGAAAAGGAAACTGGAATTTACATGGATTTCCTTTCGTCGTTACGTCGCAATTTCTGTTCATCGTGTCGGAAACTATATAGTCTCGTATGTTCCCACGAACCTTGTATGTTTGCCAGATAAGTGGAAAGCCAGTGACGTAGGTCAAACTTTTGGTGGATTTACGGAATCTCAAATTCGTAGCAGCGTAAGCGGATCTCTGACCTCTCTGGTCAAACGAGTAAAGGTCAGTCTTGTCTGGTTTTCAGGCTAGGGGTGTAGGAAGAGGGAAAGTGTGGGATTCTCTATAGATCAGCAAGGGGACAGGGAGTTGATGGCCTCGAGAGAAAGTACGGGTGAACGAAGGGATGAAAGAGGATGGAAGTAACCTCACATTTGCCACAGACTGAACTGATGAACCACCTAGTGGATCCACACTAGTCCTGAGAGCTAGAAAGCAAAGTTACAACAACGTACCTCGTTTCATCTACCTTAGTTACTTCATTACCTGTCCTCGTTTCTACCCGTAGCCTTCATACTACGTATAATGCTTTTAACCAACGAGTTGTTCGCCTAGTTAATACGTCGTGGTATAAACAACGAGTTACAGTTCATCTTTAAAAATTTCATCACCGTCATAATCCTTCTATCTGTTTCTCTAAATACGTCCACGTGATGAGACGAGTTAGAGAATTTCCTCTTTCGTTTCGTGCAACGTTAATTTACGTATTTTAGTTAGTACATAGGGTGAATAATCGCTTTAAAATAAAATAGACGTTGAAGATCATTCCACCGCGTATTGTGCCTTAATAGTATCTGACTGGCTGTTTAAATATTTTTATGATCTTGTAACTTCTACACGTACACATCTTCAGATTTATTTCAAATTTTACCAATATAATCATAATAGTCGGATCTCGTAACAACGCTAACGAAATTTCAAAATTTTCTTTTCGCGCAAAACACGCAATGTATCTGTAAAAAATTTCTACCAATGTTGGAATACTTGCTCGAGACACTGAATTTCGTGTATAGAGTTATGTTAAATAATGCCAACAAACGATAGAAGCATCTATTTTCTCTCAAACGAAAGTTACTTTCGAAAAATATCTCGTATAATTTAGCTTGGTCACTGTTCATAATCGAAGCAAATATTTTTATTCAAGTTCACATATTAAGATTTATGAATCTTCGTTGGAATACGTACTTGTACTTCGATTCGTGTATTCAATCGACTCGATAGGCATTTATTTAACTCGAATCGTAAAGAAAACGAAATAGGGTTGAACAACATGGAAAATGGTTAGAAAAGTTTATCGGCGCTAATTCGTCGATCAAACGAGCCTCGTATGCTCAACGCAGTTTACCTAAAGGTTCGGTAAAATCAATACTCCGTAAGTTTCCTAATACGAAAGGACCGTTAACGCGATATTATCGGTCCTTTGAATACTAATTTCCACGGTATGCTGTACGTCAGATAGGTAATATTTTTTTTCCATGTTATCGGCTCGACACGTTAATGCGATGTACTTTTCGCGTGTATCAAAGATTAATGAAAGCGTACAGAGGAGAACCATGACGAATTTTTGATTAATAACGCATCAAATTGAAACAGCCGAGCTAAGAGATTCGGTAAATGCGTATATCGTAAACATAGCTGGTAGACTGAACGATGAATGCTTATTGCGAGAATTACGATTTTTTTCTAACTTGACAGTAAATATAAACGAATTACGACTCTTTTTTTACCTGCTATGTCTGCTCTCTATACATCCGATTACATTATGTACGTATACTGATCGCATCGTATTTACGTATAGATAATATCTTAATATTTCAAGTGAGAAATGCGCTTTATTTGCATCTTGGTGATATTACGGTAATTACGCTTTGCTATAGTGGAGTATATTCTAGGAAGGAAAAGCATATTTTATTCGCTATATCTCTGTGAACACCTCGAATATTTGTTTATACATGCATCGGCGAATAATTTGATCTACCTGTTCTATAACATATTTCTATTTAATTTACGATCACTAAGATCAAGTAGATTTTGTAAATTATATTACGTCGTATTTGTTACATTTCCATGGAATACGATTTCTTGACACTCTTTCCATGCATTTTACTTTATGAGCTAAATACGTATCGTTGACAGATGTGTAACACGAAATGCATATTCATGGAGAAAAAAGATAAATTAACGTAAAGCGCTGCATACAATTTTTAAAAGAACGAATAAACCAACGATAAAATTAAACGATGAAATTTTTCCTAAAGGTTATTATATGACATTAGGAAAATTTTATTTGAGAATATTTTTAACATGTTTGAACTGTTAATATGAAAGAAAATATGCCTTTTCAACGCTAGCGAGACATTTCTGAGTGTATCTTTGCACAACGCTGCAGGAGAAATGTTGAGTTTGCAAAATTCAGGATCGCCATATTTATCTCGTGGAAACGAGAATTTCAGCATATCAACGTAGGATTAACCGGTATCCTTACATGTTATCCCATGTACATAATACTCCAGTAATGAACGTTACCCATTAGTATCCAACAGATTTACGTTGCGAAAATATTTTGGTTAATATCTTTGAATTAATATACGAGTACGAATAACCACTTTAATATCTAAGTAGATATTTTAAAATATATATACGTTATGTACTGTATTATAAAACGACTGCTTCGGCACATTAAAATTTATATTCTATTTACGTAGAGGTAGTAGAGCTCTTTAAAACTGTTGCGTTAATTTTTTAAACTAATTAATATTGTATTTGATAACATTTTCTACGTATACTTTTAATTGCATTAAATTGAAAGAACAATAGACTTTAGTAGAATATAATTATTTACGAAATATATATTCACAGTACGTACTCAGGAATATTTTACTATTATAAATTGCACTGTGAATTAATAATATTTACTAAATGTCACCTAAATAGAAACTGATGCTATTATTGGGTTATCGTGAAAGTTTCTATGGCGTTTAAAACTATTCGATCCGATAGAATATTACTTTTATAGTAACATATCACAATCATTCTTATTGTGATATATTATTCACGGCTAATGCGATGTATTATTAAATTTTTAATTCTATTACTATTAGTATTAAAATTAAATCACTATACTAAAGATAGACTCAAGCTTAACATGAATTTAGAAAGATATTAAAGTAATGCCGTAACCATATTTAATTTGTAAAGGAGACTATTCGTTATTTATTGCAAGCATTTTGTTTAAGCGATATATAACGAACAGTTCGTTTCAAAATAGCATATTCTTCTCGATAATTACATAACGTACCGAGTAGTTTTTTCATTTTTTCCTACGAATTACATCAAACTAGTAACCACCTGAATAAATAATAAACTCAATGTACTTCGTTAAATAAAATCAATCAAGTATCGGTGCAATTTATTGCAATACGGTTAATTCATCACTAGGATTCCGAACTATGATTGAAATTTCAATTCAATAATGATTCCAACATTAACAGAAAGTACTTTCGAAAATTGGAAAATTCAATCCATTAATGTTATAGCCGTCTATGTTACCTTCGTACCGTTTTAACTGTAGATTTTAAGGGAGGAAAGACCTCTGCCAGTCACTTCTTGGATCTTGTATGCTCGGAGAAATGTCCAATGTCACCACTATTCGCAGACTTTCTTTGCGATACCTTGGAAATGCGACAAAATTAGCTTCTCCTTTGGGCGAACAGTTAATTAAGTTTTTTTTATCTTTCTCTTCTCTTCTCCGGTAGGCCAGTAGTACCATTAACGTCGAGACCAGTAAAATTTCTTGCATTTAATTGCTTGACTGATATATCTGATACGCCCCGTAAGCGTGAACATCGATCAGAATACCAGTTACGGTATTAATACTCAATGTCTATTCAAATCGTGTTTGAAACTTTTATTTTTATAATTATAATTTTACAATTATTCTACAATTTTAATACAGTTATTCTACAATTACAGAATAACAATTGGAAGATTCACATTTTTCGTACATTTTTGAACATTGCATTTTCATACACTTTTTAAGGATATTAATATTTAATGACAATTTGCTGTTTTACGAGGAATACCAATAATAAATGCGAGCAATGAAAAATAAACGATAAAGATAATAATATCTATATATATCTATCTATCTATATATCTATTAGATATAGATATTCTTCGTATTGTTTTCGTTTCTGAATTTGTCGCGTTACACTGTTATAGTTGCGAATAATTATTTATCTGGCTTGTGTTCGATCGATTGACGAATATTGTCGATTCGTTCGGACTCGAGTTTGGTTTAGAACAGCTTATTTATTGTTTAACGACGGGCCCATATACCGAATTCTCTTTTCTTATCCGATGCCTATGTCATAAAAGAAGCATACCGTTCGAACTGTTGACGATTTTAGTTTGGTTCGAGCGTTGATGAATGTCACTTTGCCTTTTATACATTTTATAGACAAAGATAGAAGAAGTTTCGAATAAATGATAACTCTTAATAATTACAAATTGTAAATATTGTTTCAAATTATATAAATTATACAGACATTACACAGATTATATAATTATATCGATTTAATTGCGTTATTTATAAATTATATTTTTAGATATATCCTTTAGATATTAATTTCCATGTAAGTACATATATTATATTAATTTGAATTATAACGAAAAGAATATGATTATTAATTGCTCGACTTATTTCCTTATGCATTCTATGTTTTATCTATATATTCCTATACGTATCTGTATCTGTATAGGTTCGTTGTGCGAATACAATCGTTTCCAAGTTCATGTAATCTTTTATGCCATATAATGTCCAACACGTGTCGTAATCTTTTATTTGACACATTGCACGTGCGCAACCGTTGCTGGATAAATTGTATTATCTGAAAATCCTTTCAGAAATTGCTTCCGTTGATCTTGAGCACGTGCTTTCAAAATGCTCGCAAATCAGAACAAATTCATTGGTTGTAGGAAATAAACTCACAAGAACTGTTATACGTGTGAAAAGTAAGCCTCGTCAAAGTGCGCGCATTTTCTTTATTGTTCTCTTGCTACGCGTTCCTTTTACTCTTCGATAATAATAAGAGATTTATTTTTCTACGAATTTTAAACATTCGCGTTGTAATCTCATCTTTTAATATTAAAATCTATCATTTTCTATAATCTTGTTGTTCATTTCCTATAAAGAAAGCAATTTATTCTTTATTCGATAAAATCTATATCGATGAACTTAAATTAATAAATTTATTAAAAACTTAATCCCAAAGAATGGTTCGCGTTAAACAGCTTTTTAACGGTAAAATTAAACTTTGACGAGTAGTCAGTATATTTAAAATAGAACATAATTATGTTTGAGAATAATTCTACGAACGAAGTGCTTGAAATAAATTATCTTGTAACAAAAATTCAAAGATAACTCGATCGGAAATAACGACGAGAAATTGGATTAATTGCATATAATGAATTTCCGGATGAACTGTATGAATTACAAACTTTCCTCGACAGGATAGGCAGACATCGCTCTTTTATCTGATCTTCTCTTAAAGAGATTTTCTTAACTCCCTTCTAAGCTTCTGTACACACTGAGGAACAATCTTACTTTCACTCTCTTCAATCGAAACTACGAGTCACTTAGGGGTGAATGAAGGGTGGTTGACGCCTACGTATGTACATACATACATATACGTGTGTACGTTGGTTCATTCATGTATCTTCTCCCGTGTGAACTCCTACTCCTCTGTAATCATATAAGCACGTGCGACATGGATGGTGAGACACACGTACAGCGACTGTTCCATGGTACATGGGACACGCTTGCATCGACTAACTGTTATTATTGACACGAGAATAGATCAGGGGTGAATAGGTTGACAAACGGGGATGAACGTTGGTAGTCACGTGTCTGCAAGTGACGCGTATGCTCTTATCAATCGATTCCCTTGATTGCACTCTATTCTTTATATTACGTTTGATTTTCACAATGGT
The DNA here is from genome assembly GCF_024542735.1 of Bombus huntii. Taxonomy (NCBI): domain Eukaryota; kingdom Metazoa; phylum Arthropoda; class Insecta; order Hymenoptera; family Apidae; genus Bombus; species Bombus huntii. The sequence continues at coordinate 551,250 of NC_066248.1, read as the reverse complement.
TTTCCTAATTTCAACGACGAACGACAAAGATAGCTAATAGCGTGATAGAACCGTCTTTGGATAGATAGATATTGTGTTTCGATTATTGTTAATTGAGTTTTGAATTTCATATTGAAATCTGTAAAGTGCGTGAATACAATTAGAGACGATACCTAAATGGAGCTTTCTTTCACCTCTTCGACGTTATAACAGGCGCTTCACTTTGGGTAGCTTGCATATCCTTGCACATATCATGCGCATTACGTATTTTTGCATATTTAAATTTCCAATAAAAGTATAAATATTCACAGTCGAGAATTTTATATTAGGAGTATAATATCTTCGCGTAATAGCTATAGTATTAAAGTAACATTTACTTACGCTACTTACATAACACACAAGTACATTAGTATTAAAATAACACGAAGATTTCAAAATATCGTAAAATCTGTAATAATTTTTAATAGAGTTACTCGTCGATCTTAAGGTTGGATACATATTGATTTTCTAAATTACAAATATGATTATAATTATAATTGACTCTACATATCATTTAGAATGCTTGATTTGAATTTACAATTGTTAAATATATTTAACTGCCTTCGAACTATTACATGAAGTACATTGATCGGAATTGTTTTGATCGCATATCAATGCAGATAGCAAAATAAACCAAAAGGGGATTGAAAGTCAGAGAGCCGATTGAATGTGAAATCAAGAGTTAGAATTGTCTAGAAACGTGTATATGTATGGATGTACGAGTATGCATATTCACATACGGACTACGACTAAATTCCATTTCATCGGAAACAACTATGTACATACGTGTTTGTAAAATATTGAAAATTCTTAAGTGAGAGTATAACGTTACAAATATTTGTACGTATACATATGTAAAACAAGCCTTTTATTTTTAAGATATATTTATTCTATAATTTTACATTTCTCGATATCGCAGCAGAGTATCGGTTTATCCTATGAAAACAGTCGATTACGTAAAATTTATTCCTGATAATTAAATTTAATAAGAAACGAAAATTAAATGGAATAACGTTAAATATAAATTTCTGATACTCTTACATCCGTGTAGTAAAGTTCCTATGACCTGCCAATGAACTTTTCTTCAATTTTCTTCATGATCTACTTACAAAGGGCTATTTATTCGATACAGTATTTTTCCTTTGGCCTACATCTTTTCGATATCGTAACGTAGCACAGAGGTTAGTTCTCGGACTTAATTTGTTTACGTTGTAAGAATATAAATAATGCCCCACATTAACCTTGAAAGTTGTCCTTTTTATCTATAATACCAAATCTCGTAAAGAAATAGATAAAATGTACGATAATCTGTAATATCCTTGACTGTATTAAAACACAACTATTATTATCCTGTTATTATCCCTTATACTTGTATCCTATTTCTAATAAACATTAAGAAACATATACATATATGTTATTTTTATAAAGTAACATTCTTTCGTTTATTAATACGATAATCTAATTAACACGTTCGCTTTAATAACGTTTATTAATACGATTCTATTCCTTCGTTTATTAAGACGATATAACGTAAAAAGGGAAATACCTATACTTGTCCTAGGTTATAGGAAATAGGTATTTAACATTTTATTTTTTTATGCAACAACATTCGCGCGAAAGTTATACAGCGTAGTGTTAGAAAGTTAATTGACTCGAAGAAAGAAAATGATTATTAAGACAAACGAATAAAATAACCAATATTCACGAATGACTATAGCTCGTGAATTATTAGAAAATGAATTATAAAAAAAAAAAAAAACATGTGAGATACGAGAAACAATGTTCTAGATATATTAAAGAAATGTTACGAACTATATCACCTAACATAAAGTAGGCTAAAATGACAAAGAACATCTCTAGAGAGGGTAAACGATAAAACCGCAAATATTTATTACTGATATAAGGGTAACTGAACCTCGCTATCTCAGCATAAAAATTCATCCACCTCTGAAACATCGAAACAAACTGCAAGTCCAATGCTGGAGTTGTAATCAAGTCTAGATGGTTCGTACTGATTGACAATTTTCCATGACCTCTTCACCCTCCAATACCCTTTTCTACCATCACCACTCCTCACACTATCCATCACTTCAATACCCCTCTTTTGAAATCGCGTTTCGTTTCTGTTGCATATAAAGCCGCGTTCGTACTGATTATTACGGATATACGAAAATTGTTATTCGGATTAACCAGAATTGTACAGCTTCGCTCCAATCGATGTTAATCGAATAAACGAAGCCCATACAGCAGTTAAGGGAATTACTTACGCTGAAAACGATGGAATATTTTAAAAGCCCGTTCGGTAAACGAAAGGCAATAAACAAATTGATCAGAAATAGGTTCTGCAAGCCCTTGAAATAAATATCGAAAGTAATTGAAAATAAACAAAGTTAATAGAGTTCAATTATAGGCCAAAGAGTTTATACATATAAGAAAATGTATTTATTTTTTAATAGATTTCACTTTTAAAAATTACGTACATAATATTTACTTCGACAATTCTCTAGAATACCATTGTTGCGTTATATATCGTCTTCCGAATGTCATAAAAATGTTCACTCGTTAAAAAATATGGTGGTCCTATTTAAAGTAGAACAAAAGTTAGTTTCAACATAGCAAGCATCAGTCGGGAAGGATCGATGCAAAATTTTGTAATTAGAAGAATATCTACGAGATACCTAATATTGATTGCACTTGACTTCCTTTATAATGAATTTATCGAAAATGAAAATGTAAAGGCAGAATGATAGGGTCTGGAAGCGGCTTAATGGAGTCAAGTGCTGGACGAGAAAGAACGAATAAAAAAGAAAAAGACGCGCTATGTCATCTGAAAATTGGAATATTCGTTTGCTCGATGGCAACCCCGCTTACTACGTTCGTTTATATTCGTTTAGAGATTGGTGTACAATCGGACGTTTCATGTTCTGAAGAGAAGATTAAATATGACGAAATTAATTAACGGTGGCGTCCATTTTTATACGACATATCGAAAACAGGTAGTCTCTTGATTCGATACGAAACTAAATTAAATTAAAAGAAATTACAAGCGAGAGAGAAAGGGGCAGAAGTTGGAATTTGTTTTTCTACAAATCCTTATAAGTATCTTAATTCCTTATCGTTCAAAAATTTTCGATATAAATTGTTGCGAAAGAACAGCATATTTATTTTACTTTTTATTAATCGCTTTTCATCCTACCATAATAGAAATATTTTATACACGTATTTCGTATTCGGAGCCATTGATAGAACTGCGAATCGACGAGTGTAAATACGACGTGTTTTTACAGCCCTTCGAAGTTTGCCACCTTAGACACAAGTGAGCTCTTGAGTAACAATAGCGTCAAACAATGGCCACTCGGATTAAGATGTAAATTAGTTCATAAGTCACAACATTATGCAATTGTCAGCCGCCACGAAATACCCATTGTTATGCCAATAAACTTCAAAGATTCGAGCATTAAATTACAAGTCGGAAAGGCTTTCCACTTTTATCGACATTTCTAGACGTTATGGTACGAGCTTAATTTCCTACAATAATCATGGGTGTATGCGAAGTTGTTATTGAATTACTTTCTTCATGAAGCAACCTTATTACTCTCATAAGCTTAATGGCCTAAATGAAAGAATGTCGTTTTATTATACGCCACGACATACTCTAAAGTTATGAAATATTCCAAACGTCTTGCTAAATAATTCGTAACTGTTTCGTTATGCGAGAAGAAACTGAGAAGCATTTTTTATTAACATATTTTCTCTAACTATATTATCAATTTGTCACAAAACTAAAAATATTAATGAAAAGAGTTATTTACATCCATAGACTAGTTATACAGCCAAAAGTTTCGTTTATTTTTAATTTACTATTTAACCATGATACTGATACGATTATGTATCAGAAAGATTGTTTGAAAAATGTAGGTAAACATTAAAATATATCTGTATTTATGTTTTATAACTAGCATCATTTTCAAGGGCCATATCTATGTATAGTAGAACAGAATTATTATTAGGATCCATAAATGACACGTTTTTGCCGCATTAGCTCACTGCTCGCCTATTTACTAAATCCAATAAGTTAGAAAAAGAATCGGTAATGAGTTCTTTCCATTATGTTACTTTTACGTTTCAGTTTCGTAATAACGTATAACTTCTGATTCTTGTAATTCTGTTGCTGAAAGCTTCCGGAAAATAATTCCGCATTCATTAAGGAGATATTATTTTAACATGCATATACGCGACGCCAGCGATTTACCAGTTAATTCATGGAAATAAAGTGGGAACTTTAGCGTTCATTATTTTCCTTTCGGGTCAAGGTAGAAACGAGCGCAGAGCTCAGTGTTATTGCTTCTGTGTCCCTGGACCCATAACTATATCACCTTGAGCGTCGCTATCCGCAAACAATTAGCATAAAGATAATAACACCGTGGAAACGCTAACGACAAATATTTCCTTATAAAAAGAAGCAAAAATTCAAAAGGTTTTAAATAAAAATACGCTTAAATGTACCTACTTCTGAAAATTTGAATGAAAAGGCGGTGCACATTCATGATGTTGAATAATATGTATGTACTATAAATAGTTGCATCGTTCAATCGATTCTATCTATGCTCCTAAGAACGCTTTGGAAAATTTACAACATGCAAGTCGAAAAGATGAAAATAATCCGACGAAATATTTGTATTCTTTAATCGTTTTGCAAATGTTATCATTATCCGAAATACGATGTTATTCATCTTTATCGTCCCTATGATTGAAAAACTTCTTAACCTTCTATACAGTATATACAGCATACAACGAATCAGACTCTAATAATCTGGCCTTGTTTCCAAAAGGACCGTATTGTACCTTAAATTAATGAACATATTAATCCATATAGCGAACAACGAAGGTACTTGAACGGCGTGATAGGAAATCATTCATCGTAAAAAAATTACACGATGGATCGCGATTTGTAGAAGCAACTTATATTTATACTACCATATGTAGCTTCAGCAAATGTACATAAAATTTGTAAAAAAATTCTACAACATGTAAACAACATTTATTACAATTAATTGTGAATACAAAGAACATGTGGCAAAAGTTTTCGAGCGCTGTGCTTTAATAGTTTGCAATTTATAAGCATGAATGTATTTACTTAAAAAGGCCTGACTATGAACAAATAGTTTTCTCAATGTTTCTAGCAATACCTACTCGAGAGCAAATGGAAACGAAAAGTTAACATCTGTAACCGGGAATGTCGAATGGGAAGAAATTGGAAACAAGTAAACTGGAATGAAAAATTATTATTAAATTACGTAAGGAAGGAAAATTGCATAGAGCAATCGTAGCTTTTCTATACAGAATTAAACGAATGATCCATTACATGATAAAAATCACGATCCGAGCGTCGAAAGAAATTAGCTCGAAGAAGAGAAATTAGTTGTTCGTGAGGTAACGAAAAATTCCTTTTGTAATATTTACATCGAGATTGGCATCGATGATTGTTGCAAACTTTAACAAAGAAGTATTCGCAGAAGTTACGCCAAAGAATTTTATTGAAAAATAATATTGCCATCGGTTCGATTAAATAACGATAGAACAAAAGGTTTAAGCAATTTCTGATTTTATTTTATTAATATAGCCCCATTTTGTCAACGCTTGATAATCAAACATTAAGTCTTTTTTGTTAGCCGACTAAATGTATGTCACTGTAACACTGATACGTATTGAATTTTTTGCTGCGTTGATAGCAAAGGTCACGTGTCGATATCTTTGACACATAATAAGACAGTAACGTAGTTACTTGCATTTAATGTTTTTCATACATCTTCTACACGTGTGTAAAGTTTAACGTTCGGCTCGTGATTCTAGATATAATATACGTATATGTACATCGTATAATTTCGCATATTTTAATCGCCTCGTCTAATGCAAACATTTCATGCGTTTGTAATCTGTGCTCGAATCTATTGTAATAAATTTCGCCTTATTCATATACTGCATTATAAATGCTGAAATTAATATTTTTATTGTTGAGTTTATTAGATTTTATTTGTAGTTAACATTATTTTAACGTTCGCCGTTGGTGAAATAATTTTTGAATAAAAATGATAAAAATAAATTTGGCACGGCACTGCAGTACGCTAAATACAACATCGTACAATCATCGAATAGTTTCAGTTTGAACTGGCAACGTTTGCAAGCTCGTTCATTGATCGATTTTGGTGACTTTGGTTTTTTGTATACGTAATCCCAGTTTCCTTCGCTCAATCTCGTGCCATGCTGTCGTTGTATAGAGCAATTATAATATGTATGTATGCAGGTTTACGTATCAAATACACGTATTTCATGATTTCCATGCTATAAGAGCCATAACTACCAGTATAACATAATGAATACACATAATTAAAAGTATCGTAACTAACAGTCAACATTACTGTCATTTATCTTTAAAGTGCCATTTAAATATGAAACATAGAAAGCATAACTGTCGGTATAACAAGTATAATGTAGTAAACATATGTCACTGTTAATATTCTATTCTAACAATCAGTACTACTACCACTCTCTCGCTTCAAAGTTTCATTCTCAATAGAGATAAATGGAAATATAGCAATACAATTTACATGAAAATGTGGTATGTTTAGTACTTGTAGTTGTCACGGTGCACACTTATGCACGTCCAGAAAACCAACCGTCTTGTAGTTGCGACCATTGCAATAACGAAGTAAAAACTGATGTAAAGGAGGAAAATGAAAATGTATTATCGACGACGAAATTGTTATATAAAGAAGACAGCGATGGCGATGGCAATCGTACTATTTGCGCTCGAAGTCGCGATTTCAATGACCGTACATTCCCAAGCGTTTGTCATATGTTATGTTACAATCGATGTCTCGTATTGCGACTTTCTACTGTCACAGTAAATGACACGAAGAAATATGTCGTGATCGCATATAGAAACAGTAAGTAATAATAATGAATCACTCAGTACGTAATTTGATCAATGTGTTTTATCGATCTATAGATTACTACAAACTACGGGACGGTGAATGTTGAAGGGTTCCATGGAACTACGCTGTGACGTCATGACGTTAATTGGCAGTACCACGAGGTTAGTAAATTCTTCGCAATTTAGCAAGCATCGATATGTAAACAATTTTATACTTGAAATTACCATATGTATACTTTACACAAATAATAATAGATATATTTGAATGTGGATACGTAATAAATTAAAAGTAAAACGACGAGACATGTATTGCCTATGTTACGAGTGATTATCGGGAATGTAATATTATAACTCGAATAGCAATATTCTTTGATTATTGTACAATAAGTAACAAAAAAGTTATACGTATACGAGATTATAGCGAATAATATGTTTTGGGTAAATGATATTTTTAACTGGCAATGACCAAAATATTTTATCCTTTTATTTATTTTATCCTTTTCTTTAAATATTTTGATATATAGAAGTTACCTGTTACACTTAGTCATTTTTATCCATAATATATGAGTATAACTGTTATACAAGATAGTGTTAACATATGCGCATTATACACCCATAAATATATATTAGTATCGACAAACATTCTATGTGAGCTTAATTTTGTATAATACAGATTAAAAATTATTCTATGTTAATAAACAAATGGTACACGGTATTTTCACGTTTTACTAGTTCAATATTGATATTGATAGATATTGCCTCATCTCATTTATATGCAGTAGTTTTTCCAAAGAAACAAAAATTAATGCGTAGATACACAGAGTGTTCCATTTCAATCTATTATTGCAAATATTTCGAAAAATATATTATACATATAATAACGCAAAACATCTTTTTCCCTTCGACATATTTTCTGAAATATTTATATATTATATTTTTATATATACTCTAACAGAAAATATTTATTACATTCAATGCATTATACATTATTTAAAATATATAGATTATATGTTACATATTTCTCGGAAAGAAACACAGCTTGTCTCAAAGGGTAGAACATAGTTCCTGAATCGGTCGCTATGGTGCGTTTTGAACGACCCTCTATTCTCGCTTATGAAAACAAGCTGTAGCTATAGTAAATACCATGGAACGCAGCGAGAAAGCATACTTACCTGGCGTAGAGATTACCATGATCAAGAAGGTGGTTTCTCCAGGGTGAGGCTCTTCCATTGCACTACGGTCGAGCTGACCTCTGCGAATACCCCTAATGTGGGTATCTCGGACGTACAATTTTTGATAGTCGGGACTGCGTTCGCGCTATCCCGGATAATTAATTTTCAAAATTAATAAAGTTAAGTTTTTATGCAATTCCTTGCAATAATTCATTGCAAGTAAGATTTACGGAAAGTAAGTGAATCGCTCTCGGTGCTGCACAATTTTAGTAAGTATGTAGTTGAAAGTTGAATTGGAAGAGAGAGGCGGGCTACTATGAAAGTAGTGCATTCTAACTGTATAATAAGTATTACTGTATTCTGTAATAAACAGTAGTCGAATTTCTATCGTGTACGCAGAATATACTCTTATCTTTAAATTTGCAGTTAATTCGTAGATAACTTTTAGAGAAATATTTACAAAATTAATTTAATAGTAAAATTAAATTAAGTACAATACGTTAACAACTAATGGATTAAAATATAGTTCAGAAAGCTCAAAAGTGCCAATATTAGCAATGTATAAAAACATGCTATATCACACATACAGACCATTAAATTCTTTTTAATTATTAAATATATATTTTCTTTGAATCTTCAGCATGCTTTATTTACCGTTTTCTTTCAGTCAAGTAGCATTATCATTATTTTTTTTTTTTTTTTTTTTTTGGCACATATGTAGGTCCTACAATGTCATGAGATTTAAAATTACAGCCTACGAACTAATTTGTTAATATATATGTAGAAATTTGTAATTTATATTAAATATAGAAATTTAAAGATGTACAATCTAAAACAAAATCGAAATCTACAAACACATTTTGAGAATGTACGTAAAAATTGAGAATTATTATGTATAGATGGTCCTATACATGGTTCCAAGTCGGATCAGCCTCCTAGTTCCAAAAATCGCCGTTATGCAGTGCTAGCTACGCGTACGGTTTCTCGCAGTTACGTTCGGACTCTATGGGCATAAGTAACTCGAAAAACGGGACGAAAGCATACTTACCTGGCGTAGAGGTTACCGTGATCAAGAAGGCGGTTCCTCCAGGGTGAGGCTCTTCCATTGCACTACGGTTGAGCTGACCTCTGCGAATACCCCTAATGTGGGTATCTCGGACGTACAATTTTTGGTAGTCGGGACTGCGTTCGCGCTATCCCGGATAATATTACTGGGAAAAATATTCTTTTTTTACAGTTGCAAAGATTTTGTACATTGTTGAGCAAAGTAATTTTCATTTGCTCTTCTCTATTGAAGAATTATTTATTAAGGGTATATTCTGCATTGCGCTACTAAATTCGCTACTAGAATGTAGAAGTTCAAATTAAAATTTGTAACCAACTTCAGAGAACAATGTTTACCTCTTTACCAATAATGACAAATTTAGAGAAGTGACGAATAATAGTTATAATCTTTATTACGCAATTATTCAGCAGTAGAATTTTATTGTCCGTTCATTCATATTTATTGTATAAAATAGGTTTAATTCTTTTTTTTTGTAAAGTAGCATGAATGTTCATTAGTTGTTACTACTTACTCTGTTAGTAATTGTTTCTTTAGTGCTTAACAATGAAAATAAAAAAAAATAAAAAAAAGAAAAAATAAAAATCTGTCGTTGCTACTACAGTGAATTCTACTTATAATTGTGCGCCCGTATTACAGGTGTATATTGGATTAATTCTGAACGAAACATATTCAAACTCTGTTTTCTTGAAAGTCAAGCATCCTTAAACGGAAAAACTTTATTCCATATCCTTTACTTATTCTCGCGCCTGGAATAACCACTTGCTGATTGTTTACTCATATCCGGCCGATGATTAGTCAAGTTTAAATACTCGATAAATTTTCAAGCTCTATTTTCTTGAAAACTATGACTGGGACAAACAAAGGTATTCTATATTATCCTCTTACCTTTTTCTTATAAGGAATTGCCTCGTGTTTGCCGATATCCTTGTGCCTGTATCGTGAATTATGTAGCTTTAAGCAACTCGATGAAGCATATAAAATCATTTTCTATTTTACGATGGTTCAGTATTACATCTTTAACTGTAGATCCAAAGTTAACGATAAACGTCATTTGATGGCGATGAAAATAAAAATTCTTATTTTTCGGGTTGACTTGGAATTGACTTTGAACGAGTGGTTTGTCGCTGATAACCATCGGTAAGCTGGTGTTGCTTTGAAACGACACAAACAAAACGGTTTTTTTTTACTGTAAAGATGGTTATTATGAGAAACGAAGTTATTCCAGGATTAAAATTGTTACGTTGCACTACCATGTTTGGCTTGAGCTGATTTATCATTAAAAGTCACATTTTAAATAAGCAATTTACATACATAAGATACGTAAGATCTTACAATATACATATTACTATAATTTTTATTATTATTTATTATAAGTAGTATTGTTCTGAAAATCGGTTAGTAATGACCTTAATGATCTACGATCATACTGGATGTAGCTCTTTTGTTTATATGCATTTTTCGTTATACAATTGTTTATGACTGTTTTTGGTACTTTCTTGTGTGATTTTACAAGTCCATTATAATTTGTGACGAGCTTATACGTGAATGTTTTAATTTTCCTTTCCTTATTGAAGTAGTTGCTTTCCATTCCTTCTTACGAACATGTATTTAATTCCTTTTGTTTCCGAGAAGCTGGTTTTTGTACTGTATTCTTATAATTCTTTGTTTTACGATTCTGTTAGAACTAGGATATTTTCTTTACATACGTAAGTAACTTGCACGATGTATAATATTTATACGTCGTATACCGTTGTAAGCAGGGTCTAATAACAAAACTATGAAATTGAAAGAAGAAATAGTTAAGAACGTTCAATCGATTCAAACAACGAAGATTCTCCCTGCAAAAAATTGTATTTATTATTTCACAAAATTGTACATCGTGTGTTTGTTATTTATTAAAAATAAAAGTAAAAATTTAAAAGAGTTTTTAAGCATAAGTCCGTGTGAATATCACAAATAATGGCTTCGTAACTCTATGTTCGTAGTTCTAAAAAGTATAAACAGTAGGATCTATGTTTGAAATCGAATGTTTCAGTTATATGTTCTTAGCTTTTTGTATTTCGTGTCTCGTAATCATTATCTCATTCAAACTACTTATCGGTCTAATAATGTTCTATAATTACAATGCCAATATACAAAGTGATTAAATAGTACCTTCGTGTCTCGTTTTCGTACACAACATCTGAACACGTGCATATGCCTAATAATGATTCCACATTCAAATGAACATTCCGAATGTTAATTCACGTATTTGTGCCAACAATAATAGTGAGCCAAATTATAGACAGTAGAGTACAACTTCCAAGAAATTCATACTCCATAGTTTGTAATGCGACATGCAGTCGAAGGAAATTAGTCGAAATAATTTTAAAAGTTTTCGGCTACTTCGAGAGCTTGAACGAAGTTCAGTTCGATTTAAAAAAAGAGGAATATATTATATTTTATTTATGAAGTAAGCATGCCGCATATTTTTAACGAAGCTGCGTTAATTTTATCGAAATTCATTTTTTCGTTTACATTACACACAAAAGTCAAATGTTTTACAAGTATACAAATTATTCAAAAATGTTTCGTTCGAACATTTAATTTTATAAATAAATGCCAATATTTTCATTTTCAAATAAATTCCGTATATGTATAGTAAAAGTATCGTAACAATTTATAACAAATCTATTAACATATATTACACAAAGAAAGTTAATTAAATCTAATCTTCAAAGTAAAGTTGAATTTTGCTTGATACTTGTCATCGATAATTGTTTCTTCGGATTACGTTAAAGATTACATTAGATAGTTGCTTGAGTCGTAAGATCGAATTACACGTTAGTTCCAAATATCACCGTTACGTAGTGCTAGCTATGAACATAATTTCTCGCAGTTGTAGTTGCACCCTATGGGTTTAAGTAACTGGAAGAACCGGAAGAAAGCATACTTACCTGGCGTAGAGGCTACCGTGATCAAGAAGGCGGTTCCTCCAGGGTGAGGCTCTTCCATTGCACTACGGTCGAGCTGACCTCTGCGAATACCCCTAATGTGGGTATCTCGGACGTACAATTTTTGATAGTCGGGACTGCGTTCGCGCTATCCCGGATAATTAAGTTTTAAAAGTGAATTTTATTTTAGCAAGCTTCGTTGAACTTTGTTGTTTACGCAACATAAGTATTCTTCGTAAAGTATATTGCGGCGTGTATGTGAATCTGAGAAATAACGTATCGTAGGAATTGGTGTTAAAGTTTAAGAAAATTCACCTTCGTATTACGTCGACTACGCATCCTCGTAAAAAAACCATTCAACTTTTATCCAAAACCTCTTTCGTTAAAATCATTATTTACGCAATAATGGAAAAGTGAGTTCGGTTACGCGTCCCATTCTTTACATTATGATTAACAAAATGACAATCATTTTTTATGATTTCTGAATTATTAGATATTATAGCTTCGACATAACATAGAACCAAAATTTGGAAATTCCTTTCCGAACACAGGTTTTTAATTACAAAACTTTTTTCACACTGAAAGTTTAAAGATAGCAATTTTTCTAACAAGATCGTTCAATCCCAATGTAATTACAATATCCGAGAAACCCCAAAGATATAATAATAAATCAACAGAATTAAGGATATGTACATAGAGGTAGAATTTCGTAAGTTCCAACTTGCTTATAAGGAAGGATTGGATTAATATGATCGGTCGTATAACAATTATCTAATCATCCACTTGTGATTATACTGCGATGTAACCTGTAACAAGTATTTAGACTTCTCATTAGGAAGATAATTAGAAGGGGGTACGAAATGTAAGATCACAGTGTAAAGCACAGGTGGCAGTCTCTAGTTAAACGATATGGGAAGCACATGGCCCGTTTAAGCATCCGTGTGAGGGGCTGTCGGACGTTTCCGTATGTCGGCCGCTCGAAACGTGTTGGAAGTTAACAGGCCAGCTGGTCTGGTTTAGTGGTGGTTGATGCAGGTACGGTTTGGATAGCAGTACGAAGGAAAGGAATTAAACAGACGCGGAGTCCTCGCAAATTGAGTTGAACGGGCCCGGAATTTAAACATTCAAATTAGCCTATTTAGCAAGTCAAAGGGGCTAATGCGTGCTCGTTGATTTTGCATGCTCTCAGATTCTAATATTCAATCGATATTGCTGCATCTTTTCTTCGTTTTCCACTTTTATCTTTGCCCTCGTACTATGTAATTTCGGCGCAGAATTATCGTTTCGCTCGTGTTTGCGACCCGTTTCCTTTCCGATCATATACCAAGATAAATGTAATATTATTTTCACCGAACAGATTTCCCGAACGTCGGATGTTCGTTTAGTTCGAATTAGAATTTCTATCGAAATTTGAATTGTATTTGAATCGAATTTTGGATCGAAATTTTTCGGATTATTTTAGATTTTATCTCTATTTTAACTACAGTTTTCGTCGTTTATGTATTATTTCCACTAAAAAAATGTTACTGCTATCACCTTTGCATTTAGTTTTACTTATTGCTAGAGATATAAAATTGTATTTGCTTAATTCTTCAAATATAGCTCTGGCGAATAGACGGCGAAACGAAAACTTTATTAAACCCGGCTGTTGGTAATCAGCGATATTAAAATTTTAATCAACTCCGCTTGAGCTTTTGTATTTATTTAAAAAAAAAAAACGAAATATTGTCCTGTATTGTCTGTTTTATGATTACGAATAATTAATACGAGTAATTATAGTTGAGTTTATGCTATATTCTTTCCTACGAACTAAATATCTCCATTTATATGGCAGGTTTACTCATTGACGCGTGTCGTATTTATCATTTTGTTATTTTGCTTGCGATCGCACGGAATGATATAAAGATATAAAATTCATTTTTAAATAGCACAATTCAGTTATGTTATTTGTATAATTGTACGTTGTTTTATGCATACGTAAATAATTATTCCAATTAAATGGCTGCTTTTTTACGCCTTTCTTCTGCTGATTTCGAGGTGGAGGGTTATTAGTCGATTAATCTCCAAGATGACAAATAAAATTGCGCCGAGGAGACCGCGGCTTGATAACGCGTGGCAAAATGCAAGGCTATTAAACTTTAGTATTTGTAGAATTCAGGAAGGGGTAGACCGCCCCAGCACGAGCGGAGCATCTCGATGCGATACGCTATGAACCGTTCGAAAGAAATGGTGCTATTAGCGGAATAAAGCATTTTCTTTAAAAGTTTCTTTCTATGGAATCATAATAACGGTATAAGAAAAATTTCGTCGATTCAACGAATACGCCCATCGAGTTGCTTTGTTACTGCTCCGTAGAAAACAATCGTAATATAAACGACCAGACAATTTGATGCTCGTCAAGTTTTAACAACTCGATCGAATCGTTCGAATTACGATCATTTTAGGAATTACCGAACACGTGGAAAGAAAATGTGGTACGAATTAAGGATGTTGGAAAATGTATTTTTGCGTGATTTTAATCTTTGTTATCGAAAGGATACGAAGAAGGTCTAATACTTCAATACGCTTTTGCCTCTAAAAGAGATCAATTTAACGTAAAAAAGTACTATTTTTTATCGCAACACCTAAGATATAAATTATAATCGATGTTCTTTAAACGTTCCATTATCTACGATTCACTATCTTTATACGATAAATTATCTACAAATATTAACTACGATATTGTCTATGACGACTTATTATGCCGCGTCATTAATATCAATTAAAGAGGAACCAATTAAGTGGGAAGGACGGTTGAACGCATCGATCGAAATGATCGTTTGTATCTAATAATATTTGCACCGAATTAATACTGGTTTGATTATACGTTTTATGTATCTGCATGGCTATGTCAGCATGACTATACATAGCCATACAGTGTACTTATAAATATGTAAATAACTTCAAAGGGGATGTCACCGGTAGCTTCGTACGAAGCCAATAAAACTATGTAGAGCAGGATCCAATAAAATCCGTACTTCTGAAACACACGTATGTCTGCTCTAGCTGGTTTCAAGTAGTAGTTACAAAATTTCCATAGTTGATCGGTGCCTTTGAGAAATCAAGAAATAAAGACGTCAGGCAGCAGTTTGAACGAAAGAAAAGGGAACCGGTGAAACGTATCACGGTATATACGTTACTTGTATATTTACATACATGTCTGGTGCGCTTCCTCGTCTTTCATACGAGTGTAAACAGTAACTTATTTCGGCACTTGGATAGCTTATTCCGTCTATTCGATCTCTCGTTAATGCTATTTTTATCCGAGGCACGGCAGATGTTAATATTTAATGTCATAGTTACATAGACAATAAATATTTCGCTCGCGAAAGTATCGAACAGGTAGACAAATTTTAGACGTATAGGTAGATACATCGTATATGCTTCGTACGCATTGTACAGTCGCGTATAATAGTACAACGGAAAAAGCGAGCGGAAACAAAAGAAGAACGTTTCTTCGCCCGAAACTAAATAAAACCGTATAAAATCGATAAAATCGTCTCGAGTTTGAAAATTTCTCAAGTAAAAATAGTCGACTTTCTCGATACTTGCGTGATCTCTGCGACATAGTGGCGTAGACACGCTTGTACTTGAACGGGCGTCGTTACAATGAAATTTCAAAAGCTTTTGTATAACGCTCTCGTGTGTCATCGTAGATACAAATATGTATGTAACTTTAATCGAAAGTAACGGAAAAGTGCAAATATATGTATCTACTATTTTCATACGTAGCTTGTATACGGAGATTTCTGCGAGGAAGAAGAAATAAGATTCAACAAGAAAGATTACCAAAAGTTACTTTCGTTTTTATTATAATATTTTTTAAATAGTATTTTATTAAATTTTTGCGCGTGTTTGGATCCATTTATCGCACAACAGACTGTTTTCACCTTCTTTTGCTAGGTTGATGAGCCAATATTTTCACCAGAATTATCTTCTATGTACGTATCATTGAAAGTGGCATCCATGGGCTCTACATTCTTTTTTTAGTAGTGGAATACTATTATATATATGATTCGATTTGTAGTGATTTTTGAATTTTATTTATCGTTTATTATTCTATTCAAATTACTCGGTAATCAACTAGTTACTGGTATTTGAGGCGTAAAAGTATTTTTAAATTAAAATTTTATGTTTACAAGGAAAATAAAGGGAACGATAACTTAAATAATTATAGGCGATATAAATTAATAATAAAATTCCAGATTCTTTTCTTTTCATTCCATACACTTATAGTCTTAAGGTATTGGTTAGTGCTATTATAAAGCAAACCTTTGAAATATCTTCGATTCATAAATGGAATGTGTGGCTCGTGGTCTATCGTATCGCATTTCTTCGATAATTTCCTGAGACGAATAATGCAAGGTAATGGAAATAAATTCGATATCATTCGTTCACTCATAGATTTTTTATGCGCGTAGATGGTGTAATAAATCATTTCAAATAATCTTTACGTAGCTACTTCTCTTCAGTCCCCTGTGCAAAATGTTAAAAAATAAAATCATGTTTAAATCGTGCTTTTTTCAGTAACGTGTAATTGTAGCGAAATAATATAATTTAAATATAGAAAAAGAGGAGAGACATATTTTTTGAAACGTATCGATGGAAGAAATGCAAGAGAAAATAATACAAGATAAAAAATTGTCATTAATATCGATAAAACGTCGTCTCAAGATATCAAATTTTGTTTCACTTATCGTAAGCGTTACTCGTTACTAGCGTGTTTTCTTTTACTTAAATGTAAAATTACAAAGTGAAGTACGAACGTTATTAAATATTTATACTTTATTCTCTTTTATAAACTCGAAATGTCATTCTTAACGTTCTGTATAACGTTATTCGTATTATCTTCTCCCATGGGAACGCATTTAGTTTCTATATTTAAAAAGCAAATGCGGTTATAACGAAAATTAACCGTAAGTTCTATTAACGGAGGTTCCATTCGTCGGTATATTCATATTCGTGATTAAAGCATCGGCGTGTTCTTCAAAGCGAGCCCTCTATTATCGGATGGTCTAACTTACGATAACGACTATTCAGCCAAAACAAAACTCATACACGACCGTATTACTACCGTAGCAATTACTTTTCTACCGCTTTAAACGCAGTGCGACTAATCAGAATTTGTCAAATAATATTCCGGCGCGCGGCATCGCCACGGATTCATAACGAGTAACGCGAAAATATAGGAAGGGAAAACAGTGACCTGTTTTTCGGTCGATCGAGACTCGAATAATATTACTCGTGCAGGCACGATCGTCGGAGAGCGTTGGAGGAACTGGGTAAAATGTAGCCGTTTCCAGTCGTGTCGGTGGGAGTTACGAAATTGTAATTCCGTAGCTTTCAAGTGGTCGTTCTGCGGCGATCGTTATCGATTCGATTATTCGACGGCTGTTTTCACCGTGTTATCGGCACGAGGCAGGGCGCGAAACTCGAGGATGAAACGCGAAAAACAAGTTAGGTGGCTGGTAGCTCACGGAAGGGGACATCTCTTCTCCGCACGCCGGCGCCGTTTCTCCAAAGGATTTTGAGTAAACAGGACCAACCAAACTAAACTCGCCTGCCGTTACTCGTTCTTACTCTCGCCGCTTACATATCGTATTTTCCCCATGCTCCCCCTTTAAAGGGACGAGCTATCGTTTGTCTGACTCGTCTGTCGACTAACTAACAGCGCATAGTAATTCTGGCAGAATCGTTTCCGACCGATGCCGAATGATCGCTCAACCGTTTTTACTTCTCATTGTTCCGATAACACCACCGTCTCCGCCATCGTCGCCTAACCCTCCTCCTATTACGAAAGGATTGCTGCAAACGAATGACTCGAACGTACGACTTCGTCGCGCGCTACATTTTTATTATCAACGATGTGTATATTGTACGTGTGAGTATTTTATACATATATATAGGACAAATTTGTTATACTTCCGATAGTTAGAAAAACGATTATACTCGTACAATGTATACCTTGAAACAAATACGCTGTGTAAAATTGCACGCGCAAAGTTGTTATTTAACGCGCTGCGATTTCCTTTAACGCGATCAAATGAAATTTCTGCAAATCAAGAGTATCGAGTTTCAAAGTCTTTTCGATTTCTTTTGAATGGAAATTCTTTGAGATTGCTTTAATTTCCGTTCTTATACAGGTAGCGCGGTATGCAGCATCGGAATGTAATTTACTTTTTCGATACGTAAAATTCACGAAAGGTTTAGAAATACGTACGCGGAATGCGCGCAATACCTGTACATTTAAGTTTTGGAATTCGAACGATGTGCCGTTTTAACAGATCTTAGTAACTTGGGTTTTTGTTTTTTTTTGTCGTATTTTCACAAAGTATACATTATATTTCATTTCAATTTTGAGCAGCGTGTCGTAGTAGCTTAAAAATACGTCGTTGCATACGGTCGAAAGAAAGGAATAAATGCGACAGGCAGTGAGAATAATTGCCAATGAAGCTTCGTCAAAGCGAAGTTCGTCTGTCCGCGCAGTAAGGTAAATATTAATTTCAATCATTTACGAACTAATCCATATACTATGAGAATACATAGTAAACAAACACTAGGTCGATCGAACATTATCGTTATCTACTTCCATTATCTATTCCAGTTATTTTTGTCTTCGACCGTATACATATAAATAACTATATATTACTACGACAATACGTATAAATCCGGTATATAAAATGAATATTTTACCGATACGATAAACATCATTAATAGCTATATAATACGAATTTGATAACGATACACGACACAATATATTTTGTTTTCTTACGATTGCTTTGTATCGTTTATATGTATATCAGCCGAGTTCGATAAAATCGAACGATACATATTATGTAAATTGATTAATTTCTAAAAGAAGAAACGCAATTTACGTTAAAAGAAACAAGATCTGTTCTATCGGCAATAGTTTCTATGACATCAGCTTTTCTACCTTACGGAAACCTGTCCATTTGTTGACACGTGTTATTACTAAAAATAATCCGATGAGAAACACGCAGCTCAAATGATAATCGTAACGATATAGAGTCATGAGAAAAGTCAGTGTTCGACGTTACTGCTTTATTCTTGCGCGCTCTTTCTTCCATTGTGTGGTTATGCAATCAGGGGCAATAAAGACGCAACTATTTGAAGGAATCATGATTGCCAATTGCCATGGCAAGCTCTAAGGGTACAACGTTAATGTTCGTTTTCCATGAACCAAATAACTCTCGCTTGGAAAGGGGACTGATTGACATAGCGGCTCGTAGCACGAGAGTTACTCCGACAAATCGTAGAAAGCATACGGACGAAAGTATCGTAGAGCGGAAGCTTGCCGTTGCGTGCATTTGCACGGACTCCTAGCGTTAGTAACTTCCGTTGTTATTGGCCTGATCATACTTGTGCAAAGAACCTTTCGAGGGAACGATACCGCTTACTAATTATGTCTGTAATCACAGCGTCGTTATAAGCTCTTGACACTCGATAAATTCGCTTTTTTAAATATACAACGGATTACGAAAGTATTTCAGAACTTATAGGATACACGAGTTTGTTAATATAATATCGCTTAAAGTCGAAGTACTTTTTACATTAGTAAGGAGTATTAACGTCAAGAGGTTGTTAATAAAGCGGTAAAACACGCTTCTGTAGTAAGGTCGATGCCCGTAATAACGCACGAGGAAGCAGAAGGCAAACGCGTTGACACCGTCCGATGGTCGCATCGTAAGAACTGTAAGGTTCATCGGTGAAGCAGTAGAAAGGAACAATTTCATAATATCCCCTTTATGACGCGATAAATCATCAGTAGTGATGTCTCGTGAAGTCATTAAAGTTTGATCTCTGCTACATCTTGACACCTTACGGAGTAGCTTTTTTACCGTACACAGAATACGACACCTACGAGTACGATAAAATCTTATCGATTCGTGAGATATCATCGAGTAATTTATAACGTATTTGTAGAAATAGCGAAATTAATCTTTGCTCGATTAATTACCTATCTATACGTTCGATCAAATGATATTCCATTAATCAATATACACGTTTAGTCTTATTTCTGAATTTTTATTTTATTCGATATCAAACAAATATATTTATCGTCTTACCTGCCTTTCTTCGTATTTATTTATGCCGCAAGAGCTACGTCTTTGTGATTATTAATAATTATCTTTGCACATGGGTTGTTTGCAATTTATTATCCATTAAAGAGAACCTGTATATCTTGCGGTAATTTGCAACGATTAAACATTCTCTTTCTTTAAATTTCCTCTTTCGCTTAAAACTATTTTCTGTTGTGTAATCTATCGTTACGATGTCGTGTATAGTAGTTGGAAAAGGTGTCGAGGATGAGGCGTTTGATCGTTATTAGACAGTTACGTGTATTGTACGGTGGATAGTTTAGTTTACTTAGAGATTAAGTGAAAGTGTATTAGTCTAGTGCGACCGATCTTAAGTCTACTTAATACTACTTGTTCCCAAGTTTAATCATAGTTTTACTTCTGCTTGGTATTTATTGTTACATATACCGCGGTTACATATATGTAATAGACGATGATATAAGATGAATAAGAGATCGAGGGCAAGGGTGGACCGAGCCGCATCTTTTCTGCGAATGTGAGTTTACGATTAATGTTCATTCGTTTCAACAATGTGTATTAATTAGAGAAAAGCAGAGATTTAATCTGGAAAAGACATTTTTCTGCTCATACTTGTTTTAGACAAGGAATTAATAGTTCGCTTATGAAGATTCAAATCACTTAAATAAAACAAAATTGCTAGTTTCTTGAGTATCGAGGTTACTCTTAGAGTTAGTATGTTTGCCCAATCCCTCGGATAATGTCTCACGTTCGTCGATACTTAAATATTTAACATTTACTAATATTTATTCGAATATTTTTACTTGAAAAATTTCAATACCACGTTGTTGTTTGATTTATCGAAGATTAATATGCTTTGTTAATTTTGCAAGTTTTTAATAGAAAGTATAAGAAAAAGCACGTGGGCAGCATAGTTTAGGTATCGAAATCATTAGCTCGGTTGTACAATAGTTTCGTGAGTCCTTTTACTTCCGTATGGTGGTTCAGGGTGGCACGCAATAACCTTTGAACGATTTCTATCGCGTGGCACCATCGTTCGCTATCTTTATCAAGAATTTCGATCGTCCCTAATCGACCAATTATTTCGCGGCACTTCAATTTTTCGCAATAAACCACTATCGGGATTCTCGAGTCAAAGGCCGCGTACCAATATAACGTGTACCAATTTGTCGAATCATTAAGATTTAAAAAAGTTTACGCAATCCCCAGATATTTCATATACAAATATAAATCAATGAGATTAAATATAAAAATATCAATATAATATAATATTTTCTGATTGTTTCTCAACAGTTTGCACCGTTTCATCCGTATTCGTATCTTTTCATTGACTTCATACTTTTGTTATTGGTTTGGCAAATTTTTTTCCGATTAACTTTTTACATTCAATCGCACCAACCATTGTATTCTTTTATTTTTCAATCCTCCATCAACATCCGACGAACCTTGTCTTGCTAATATAGACAATGGCGAGGGAAAGAACGTGTAAAAGATAGATAATTTTACGAAAGGAGATTGCAGTCGATAAGAGTTACAAATTAATATAATTTGGCATGCTCCGCGATAAACGATTGCTACTGATGTAAGAAAGGATATCTGATATAAAGGTTACTAATATTCACGTACACTGACAAGTAGCAATTTTAACTGTAACTTTACATTGGTAATATAGTATTATATATAGCGTATAGGGGGGTATAGTCTAAACAGGAGGAAAATATAAATTTTTAGGCTTTATAAAAAAGAAAAAAATAACAAATAATTCATATTTAACCCCTTAAATGCTTAGTCCGTACGTGTGAAATTATCCCCATATAGCTATAATATTAATTTCGGGTAGATACAGGCAATTTCTTCCTGCATGTATATATAGATTTGCAGTATATTTCTTAAGATTACCATTTTCTTTCTTTGACGGCTTATTATCTCTAATGAGCATTTGCCATGACAAAGAGGGACAGTTACGATTGCATGTCACGTGAAAATCTTCTTCGCCTTTAGCGAAGTTAAATTCTCACCTAACTTGGTTGAAGCTAATCACCGGCAAACCAGGAACGTGCGTGGTTAACCACAATTGCACGCGACATGTGACAATTGACAACAATCTCTTCATTGATATATGTAGCATATTCAACGGAAAAGGATTGCTAGAATTCGAAACAGGAAAGTGCATGCATTTTATTTAATTTATTAGATCGTTGCATCGGATACAATTTTCACATTTCCTTCGCGCGTGCTAGGTTTTCTTTGTCTTTTAAATTATTCCAGAGAACGTTGCAAGGTTTTCAATTATCCAAATTCCTTTAACGGTCGAACAAAGATTTTAGTTGAAACAAATGAAGTTTTTAGACAAGAGTACATATCATTAGTTTTATTAACTCTTTGAGAAGAATAGAATTTTATTTTCATTTTCGATGCTTCGAATTATTTTAATTCAGAGTACTATTGGAATACAATGTCAATAAATTTTTGTAAGCTGAACGCACACGAAGCACAGTAAAGAGCTTAGGATTAATCTCAAATAGAAATCTTCATTTTTAACTGATTTTTCGGAATGAAATATCGAATCATCGCAGTAAACTTTGTTACGAATCTCGATTTTTTACACTGCAATTTTCCTGTTACTTAAGCGAACAGAAAGAATTTCTGTATTATAAATGAAAAGGTGAAAAAAACCGAATCTACGTACAAAGAGAAAACCGAAGCCCGTCATTTTCGAAGGTTTTACTGGTTCTAACGAAAAGTTCAGTGGAGATTAAAAATTTTTACGTAAATATAAAGTCGTGGGTTGTGGCTCAAAGATGTTGATGAACAGGAGGAGTGGTTTCTATTTGCGACGGTGTTAAAGGAAGCTAGCAACTGCTGACACGGTGTCACGACATTTGAATATATCCGAACACAGTCGTATACATAGGTCGGAGTTGTTCGTTCGTAATCCAAATACATATCGAGTAAATATATATAATGAGACTCTACACCCTACAGAAAATGTCGAAGCAAATGACAAACTGCGTAGTCGGGCATAGGCGTGCACGTGGGTAAAACTCCCTTTGATCATAGTACTACCACGTGAAAAGGGGGATGCGTCGTTGTTGTTAGCGAAGATTAGCAGTTTATACTTTCCATTTCGTATCAAGCTCGTGCAATTATTTCGGCGAGGGTTGCATTCTTTAATTCGGATCGAGTCTCGCAGATACTCAGGTTATCGCGAAGAAAATAATAATTATATTAAATTGGATTAAAGATGATTGAATTTTAACTTTGCTTCGACGACGCGTCTTTAATCGACGTTCGCTTGTACGTTTAGTCTTGCTAATTGAAATTAAGCGGGAAATAAAAATTGACGTATCTTGTTATTTTTGAGTAAAGATTAGAACGAATTCGATCTACTTTCGAGATCCGCGTGAAACATATTTGCGATGCTATGTGGCTCAGAGATACATATTTCGGCTATTCGGTTCTATTTCGTTGCAATACCACGATATTTGTTCCTAGATCTCGACTTAAAATAAAAATTGGAATAATTGGAAAGGAAATTAACTTCCAAAATTGTAGTACATCGGTAAAGAAACGATATTCGACGAATGTAATGATATCGTTTATAATACAAAACTTACTTATCAAGTATAAGAGAAGAACAAACGAAAAAATAGCAATTGTAACATATTACAAATACTGTAAAATACTGGAAGTAAGATAGAAATTATCCATTTCCATTATTATTAAAACTAGATGTGTCCAACCACTTTATTAATGCCAGACACTTTGTTCGTCGCTCGCATCACGCTCTGTTAGTTGCGACATCGTGCAAAATTACGCTAATCAGAAATAGTGGGAGTAGAAAGAACGGGGATGTTCCTTGTTTCGTTCCAGTAGACATTTCCCGTATTTTTTTTTTAACCAGTATATCGCAAGTTTTTAACGTTAATCGATGCAGACACGTTTGCTTTGTAACTTTTTCCAATTCGACAGTTCCGTAGTTTTAGTTGCTTTCGATAAAATGGGCTATGCGAGGTAAAACCACTAAAAATGGATACTCCTTTTTCTTCCTGTTCGTATTAGCTCTAGAATTGCTTTTGTTACATTTGGACTTTATATCGGCTTAAAAACGGTTTCAACGTCGATTCTTTATTTTAAAATTTGACGATTTTACCATAATTTAAATCGCTGTATAGATGCCAAGGTCGACAATTGTTTCGTAAAAGTCTATTTGTACAGAATGAGTTCTATTCTAGTTCTTAGCGGGAAAGAATATGCAAATAATATCGTGAATATGTAAATAAAAATGGAATACGGTAATGGTTATTTTTACCATTTATTTCTATTTCTAAATGCAAGTTTCAAACCGAACAGAGATGTATTTTTTCTTTTTCGAGCGCCATTTCAACTTTTCGATTAAGGAGCTTTGAGCGTGTTTTATAGTCGAGTAATCGAATTATGAAATTCTTATTTATCACATATTATTCTTATTTATAGCATAGAAAGAAAAGAAATTCTTCAAGAGCCGTTGTAATTACGAATCGGAACAAAGCAGATATTTGGAAAAACTACCCTGTCCGTAGAAAGTTGTGCCCAATTGTAAAAAGATCGCTATAGAGAGAATGTGAAAAGATTACGAGTCTTCAATTATGATATTAAATTGATATCAGAAAATACGCGATATAATTTTATTAATTCCAGCATAGATGCCAACTAAGTATACGTGTATACATCGTTGTGTATCAGAGAATAATCTGAAAGTAAATCTCTACCAACACGCGTGGTTAGTTACAGCAACGTAGTGAATGGGCTCGCTGCCAGGATTCCCTTTATCAATGTTGGGCCTATCAGAGAAGGATAAAATGTTAAGTAACGAGGTCAAGCAACTTGTACTTTTTATTTAATTACTATATGCGAATCAAATTTTAACGCGTTATGCGTGATTTCAAAGTTTTATCGAAATTGGTATCTCGACGATATTAAGCGTCACGATGGAAATGGGAATGTTTAAATAAACATAAATTCAAGCATTCCACAAGTATCGTATAAATTGATTTTGTCAAACTAACTGTCGCTATTTTCGAAAAAATATTCTTTTGGTTTGCCGGGTAATACGGAATTGACGAAATTACTAAAGGTGAAATTTATTTTCCAAATTTTATCGTTTGAAATTTTTCAGTTTTCAGTTTACAGAGCGCAAATTTTCTACCATAGATATACGTATATTTTGGAAAAAATGATTAAATAAAATATCGTTTTTCTAATAACAGACGTATCAATCGTATATAGATTATCCATTTTATAAGCTTCAATTTTTAAGCTTGGTATTCTTCCGTACAGTAATGATTTTTTTAAGTAAACATTTTTCAAGTAATTCGCATGGAAAAAACAGACAGAAAGTCACGTGCAATTAATAGGATATCTATCGAATTGCAAATTAAGTCGAGTGAATAAATAATACGTTGAAACAAAGTTTGAAAGATTGAAATTTTTTATTTGCTCCGCGATATTATATTTTTCGATAGGTTTTCAAATAAACAACGTTTTTCAATGACACTTGCTTTATCAAATAAGAATAAAACACGTCGCTTGTATAATTAATTTTTTATTAATTTCGTTTAATCCCAGATACGTCAGAGGGAGTATTTTTATTATTTCATATCTTATAAATCGCGATATGTTATGGTCACAAAGCCGGAGAATTTTAGTTTACGAATACGAATTGCGTTGATTAACGCAATATTTTTAATTCGATTAAATACAACGTGATTTCTACGCAACGTATTGCATAATTATTTTTGTACATTTCACCGCAATTAGCAATTTTGTTGATAATCGTGCATACTCGATGTTAATGTCGTGGTATTCCAACGTTTCGAAGTAATTCTTTATGAACTCAAAATTTTAAACGAAATACCGTAATATCTCGCAAACCACAAATAATGGAAAATAACCGTAAAAAATGTTCGAAAACAACGAACACCGAGCTTACGTGATATAGATATTTAGGTATTAAACGTTTCATGCAGAGGCGCGAAGACTGTCCGAGAGCTACGAAATAAGAACAACGTATCGCGCAAATCCTTTAGCCAACACTCCGTATTAAAATAACGCCATATCAAAGAAAATAGCATCTAAACGTTACCCATTCGATATCATATCAACCTGCCGAACGTCCATCGGACAAATTGCGAGGAAATTATATGGGTTAATAAAAAAAAGGTAAAAGAAAATGTACGTTCTATTTGACTTTGATTTCAAGTTGTAGCCATTTCCGTACTACAGTAATATAGAGGTAGGTACTATGCTATAAGAGGCGCTCAATGTAGATACCTTCAGTTTGAATGTGTGAAATGTTAATTTTACTACAAAGGGAAATAGAGAGCAGGTTTAAAGTAGCTTGCGCCGTTGAAATCGGACTGAGATTGGATTCTTTGAAGGCCAAGAGAATGCAAGAGAAATAACGGAAGACGTCGTCCGTTCTGTGAATTTATTTCACGAATATAGATTTCGACAATTCAAAGTATGTATGTGTATATGTTGTAGAAGGAGGATTCGCGGCAGTTGATCGAACAAAGAGAAAAATAAAGCTCCAAGTATTTAATATTTGTGTACGGTATACGAACGTTAGTAATCTTTGTATCGGATATTTTTTACCGCGTTAATCAGTTGTTTATATCGCGGTATATAGAATATCCCACAGATATAGATTTAAAAATAGATTTAATCGTATAAGTAGAAACGAAGCGTGTATCTGCAACAATTTCATGTATTTTTGCGCATCGGGGTGTCTGAAAGATGCAACTGCACCGCCTTTTTAAATTCTATCCTATACTTGAGCAATGACGAGAGAGATTTAATCGTTTGTTATAGACTTTCTCTATGTGAGGGTATTGAGGGATCGCTTCAACTTTATTAGTATGAGTTTTTAAGCGCTTCCGACCATGCTATTTAAAAAATCGCCGTTTCGATAAATATCATGCTATTTGTAATAACGTTAGGACAGCGCAGTAATAAGACAAGTGCGTGTAAATTCAACGTAGAATACGAACGAGAGAAAGGAGAGTTAATTAAATTCACGGCTTTTATAGGGTTGTAAATTTAGCAGGATCAGTTATTCATCAAAATAAAGAATAATAAATTAATAGAATATTTAGATCATAATTATTAAATAACGTAGAGTATATCGATACATACGTTTTAAATCGATATAATTTTTTTGTCGTTAAAAACCTTTATATACATGTATAATCGAAGTAAATTTGAAATAACGGCAAAGAAAGAAAAATTACTGGAACATAAGAATAGCCGTAACTTGAAAATAAAGTTAAACAGATCAGATTTTTCGCAAGAAATGGCTTTCACATGTTACGAAACACCTTGTTGAAAATGACAACGTGAGTCCGTGTTTGCCATCCATATGCAGATTCGTTAGTTATAAGAAATAGCAACTAGAAGATAATCCTAGTTACGATCGATAGATTTAATCGATAGGCTTAAGATGCTTTTTTGTTTTTATCCCTAGTTTTTCTAAGCGCGTGCAATAAAGGCTTTTTGGCTCAGAACGGCGTGATGGATTTATCCAGTCAATAAAATAATTACTATTATGATCCTATCTCTGAGTATAGAAATAACAACATACCTTCTGTGTATATTATCTATTAAATTCGTGTTCGAGTTGTTTAAGGTATAATCAAGTCCCGAGCTTGAACGATTTCCTACATCGATTTAAATGGAAAGTTTCTTAGGAGATCAAATTTAGAAGGTCTAATTGTAGATCCTGTTTTCGATTGTCGTTATATTTTATGAGAATCTCTAGAATAGTTCTCTGGCAATGTTAATTCCGAGTACGTGTTTTACATTAAACCGATTGACACTGATTTGTTTCTCAATAAGGTCTCGAGTACTAATTTTCAGTGACTACTTTCTTTAAATAAGTTAATAAAAGAAACGTGTTTCTTTAGTTTTGCAACGAACGCACCTTTCTGTATTTTCGTTACAGACTGTTCAAATACGAGTCAATCGTGACACGGAAACGGTCAAATGATGATTGTACATCAGTTTGAAAAACCGTGCGTGGCCGTGTATCGACGTTGTAAAACTTATCGTACGAAAGACAAGGAAAACATAAACATAAAAGTATCGCATCGTCTTTTTGTCTTTTTTAATTATTCGGATTTCCAATTTTTCACAAGCGTTTGATCGTAGCGTACCTTTCGTAAGCGTCGATAAGTGCATAAATACTTATAAACGGAGATGTACGTCGTTTACGATTTCAACTTCTCAATTCGTACGTATAGCGGAACATCCATTTACATAGACTTATCGGAGATCGAGCAATTTATACCTCGAAATTCGTGTAATAGGAGTTCACCGCTTCTCTCCGATACCTATGATTTTTGGTTCATTTAATGGGAATTCACATTCAAATACGTGGACTCGATCGACAGTAGTTGATTAGATCAAGCACAAACTAAAATTCTGTTCAAAATGCTTGAGTTCGTACAAACGAGATTCTAACGCGTAATAACGGAGGATTTTTCTCCGTTCGTGGGATATTTAAGAACGCGCACAATATACGGAAATATATAAAACATCCAAAGTATAGTAATCGTTATAACGTCTAATAGGCAAAGTCCTGTTCTTTTAATTATTATTTTCACGAAGATACGAATTTAAATAATATTTACGTAAATGTCATCTAGCGATCAATTGTTCCCAGAAACATTCTTGTCGTCGAGAACGAATCATCCAAAAATTTTCACTTCTTATATGCCGAGGTTAATACGTATGTATTAATAAGAAACGAAATATGTAATGTTTGAAATTATAAGAAAAAAAAAAGAAAAAAAAAGAAAAAGAGAAGAAAAAAGAGGATAGATCATACTGTAAAGAAGAACGATAGAAATCTAACTCACTCTTCCGTCTCATAACTATAGGGTCAGAGTATTCTTTTTCTATAAAAATTGAACTCGCTGGTGTAGAACGAAATTGTCACGACAAATCATTAAATCACTTAACCTATCCGGAACGTATACAGACATAGATCGTTTTAATCATGGATCTTTGTGAATTCGAGTTACGATATCTTGTTTTTAAAATGCGTTTGTACATACTGTTACGAGTGATAATATATTATACGCTCAGCTTCGTTTTCGTTTCATCGTTACAAAGAAATCGAATCGTTCTCGCTAGCGAACTGACGAAAAATCTTTTAAGGAGTTGAAAACATAAAACGTGCGCATTAATACGAGAGCTATTGCTTTTTATTCGGCAAACATCGTCTATCGTGTAATGGGATAATTAGAAACGCGTGATTCGCAAAGGTGACGGGTATACATAGGACACGAGCCGATTGACAGCAGTTTCTTCGAGCACGTTGTCGGAAGGGGATGAAGCATGGTGGCCAAGTGGGGATGAACAGGTCGCCCCGTGTCGGGGAGAGAGCACTCTTGCTCGACTGGGGTTGAACCGTTGCCGAGGGAGGGGGATCCTCGTGCGCTTAGGATATACAGAGAACTCCACGAACTCGGAACTTCAGTCTGAACGCGACGAGCGTTACGTTCGTTGCGCGTGTTTCGCGTTAAAGTGAAATCATGTGCGAGAAACGTGGTATGTGCACGAGTAGACGACAGGTGCCTCTTCTAGTAGTGACTACTTTGTTAGTTGGCGTGCGCCCGGAAATAGTCGGTGAGTATAGAAAACGATTCGCATGCCAATCCGTTTTTCTTTGCTCGCGACGCCACGATACCGCCGATCATCGTGCACGCGTCCTCCATCCTTGCGCTCTTCCCAGTGTGTCGGTCAGTGTCGATAAAAGTTAACCCTTAGTGCTCCGGCGCTATCACCGGCTTCACGGCATCCTTCACGCGCCAATTGTCCTCTCATCTTCCTTTCGTTCGTAACAACGGATATCTCGGCCGATCTTCTTAGTTAAAACGTCCGAAACGTATCGTTTCGAAATCTACCACCTTGGCCGTACTTGACTATCGTACTTGACGATTATACCAATCGAAAGGTAGAAAGTATAGTGAACGTATTTTCAAAAATATAACCGTCTTGCTTTTAGAATCAAAATTTTTCGTTTCGAAAAGCTATATTACCGCTCGAGTGTTACTCTTTTCAGAGTTATTGAAGCGGATCACGCGGAAAAAAGCCTCGAGGTGCAAAGGGTTAAATTTACTTCGCTGTCGTTACTTTGCACGACAGATCTTTTCTCTGCGAATCTTATCGCGAACGGTGTACGCCGACTAAAATAGGAGAAAGATGTGCATATTGTTTCGTCGTTCGGATCGGCCGGAGGTCGTTGACACGACACTTTCGACAAGTTTCGAAATTCTCTAGGAGGCTCTGCCGATTACGAAGCAAGCGTATCGTCCTTATACACGTTGACGGAATCGTGAATCGGAAACTTTAATTCTGCTTAATTATGTTCGTGCATCGTCTAATGCCGAAGGTTCGGATGGTTTGATCTGAACGGAGGCTTAAACGCGACGTAACGTAGAACATTGCGAATACCGAAAGCGATTAATTGCGCTGAAAATTGTATATCTCATCGTACGTGGACTGTAGAATGTTGAACCGTCGAGGTAGAAACAGCTATGCATTTTTTTCCCCTTCAAACGGTTATTTACAAACAGTGTACGCGAAAATGTAAAAGGCGCTCATTTTACGACTGTGATTGCGTTTACGATTTTGCGCTGTCATTTCGAGTGTTTATTTCGATCAGACAAACGCGGTCGAAGAACGCACGGAAGAAACTAATTCTTATACTTGTTTGTTGGCTAAATTGCCAAATCGTTTCTCCGATACGACGTAACATTGAAAGTAACGACAAACTGTTAAATCCAAAGATACAAAGTTACCAAGTTTCGTAAAAAATCCTACGACGACTAATATCGTTCGAATGTTTTTTCGTTCGAAGGATTTTGTTAGTACGGGATCGATCGACTGCGTATTGAATTTTTAAATTGTTTCTCCGTAGGAAACGATAAACCCGATATCTCTTTCTCCCTGATATTCGCATGTTTAAAGAAAAGAGTGCAATATCGTTCGATTAAATATTCTTAATTTGTAAAATATTTGTGGAAATTTACGATTTTTATGCAAACTTGCTTTGTTGTATTTCTTTGCTGGCAACTTCATTTTCTCCGGACGTAGATTGCGTCTAATCAACGTTTAATGGATTAATATCGTTTATAGTTTCTCGAGGCCATCGTTTGAAACAGAATAAACATTATCCGGAAATCCGAGAGGGGAACAGAAATTGCTTGGCAAATAGCTGGGATAAGAGCGAGGCAAAAAATCCTTTCATAAATTCGTTTTCCGTGTCTCTTTTTCCGAGTGTCAAAATTATACTCCAATTTTTTGCTCGATATAAAGAGAGAGAGAGAGTCCGTTTCAATCTTGATGGTGCCACGTATTTCTCAATTATCTACAAAATTGAATCTTAATCTGGTCCATGCAATCGAAGCGCACAATCTTGCTTACCTACGTAACGTCCATTCACAATAACATTGATACGAATCTTGATACGAAAATTTAACTGACCTGACATTTCAATAGCAATATGCAGTTATTTATATTTAACGGGAATTTACTTTTTCCCAACTGGAATATTTCATTCGCGTTTCGATCAACGGTATGATTTTAGAGAATTTCACGGAAATACAAATATTAGATATAGAAAAAAGATTCTGTTTTTCTATTCTATCTACTCTTTTACGTATCGTTACGTATCGTTAAAAACGAAGCGTTCTCTGCCATTGTTACTAATAATAGAACTACAAGTTTCGACCGTTTTTTCATTTTCACCACGTCTTTCACATTCGCACGTTTTTCCAAGACGTCCGAATACGAGGTAACGAAGTATATAGAAGAATATAAACTTAAAAGCAGAAAATTTGTTACGCCTAATACGTACCTAATACACGATGGAAAACGATTCTATTTCTAACGAAGGTATTTTAAAGGGAAAATCGCTTTGTGGTTGAGAGAGAAATTCTTCCTTTATCAATTTCATTATTTTACAAACATGAAAGAGAAAGAAGTATACACCATAAAGAGAACGTGGACACGCAGAAATTGGTTGTAACAGAGGTATAAAGCGATAGGAAGGATTGCTTTTTATTTAACATCGTCGACGATTTACTTTCTTGTCGACGCGGCTACGGGAGTCGTATAAATCGTAAGTTCAATTCGCACTCGTTTGAAATTTTATTCGCTTTATGACGTCCATCGTGGCGTAGCCCAATCCATTGTACGAAGTTTGACAGATGCGTTACGCGGTATATAGTAAAGTTGCGATTTCGCAAATATTGCCGTGTCACGTAGCTACTCCGTTTGGTTTCGCCGGATAAAATGCGAAAACACGTGGAGGCATAATGTCGAAATATTGAGCAGGTCAATTTGTACGCGTCCCGCTCTCGCAATGGCGCCGTTACCCCGCGAAATTTGTAAAAATTATCCTGATGAAAGCTCGCTTGTCATCGTTATTCGATAGTTTGCATACAGGTTTCTTGTTTGTTACCTTTTTTACATTTTTCTTCCTTGTTTTCCTTCTTTTTTTTCGATAGAATATTTTGCTTAAACATACACGCTCGATCGTTTCTTAGTCTGCTAAAAAAGGTGAAATATAGGAAAAAAGAATTATTCGAACGAAAATCGTTTAGTTGGGTGTCGATAGAGGAAAATATGTCACTAAAATTGGATTTTTTTGTCCAAATTCGCACTTTTCCCAGAGTTTTATTTTATCTTTATTTTTATAAATAAAATTTTATTTTTTTAGCGAGTTCAATGTGCTGGATTTTGAATAGGCACCGAACCAGTTGGGAAACGTAACATCGATCGATTGTTTATGAAATATCGCGAATAATCGAGTTAAATACGAAACGAAATTTTATGAAAAATTTGTTAACAATAATCTCTTTTTTCTGTGTATTATTTTTACTTCAATCAGCTTCCATAGGTAATGTCGCGTTTACCTGTCCGACTTATCCGTATGATTTGGTAAAATTGAGCCTTGATTTATGCTCTTCTTGTTTCCCGTATCTTTGAGATAGTATTTCAAGTTCCTTAATATCTTCTTTTATCCCACGGTACGCTGAATATATTCGTATTATTCGTTTTACGCCTCGAGTCACTTGGTTGGTTTAAACAAATTTTTTTTAATTTTCTCTTAACGATACCAATCTTGAAAATGAAGAGCTTAAATCCGCGAAGGAGCTAACAAAGATTCGAAAGTTTCGGTAGAAGAAAATTCATGCCGGAGAACTTGCGGCATAACTTGTTACGATTTTGATGAAACATAGTAGGTACATCCTCGTCCATAAATTACCGAGCATTTAGTTAGCAGACGTAGAATAATGGTAAATTAATTTTACACTTGCAAAATCAAGTTGATACTTGTTAACTGTTTACATTGCGAGGAAAATTCAATTATTCCACGGAATTTGTAAAATCTCGTTATTACCTCGATGAATACTTTGTTTAAATTCAGCCACTGTTTAGTGCGTTATTTTTATGAAAAGTTTCTACGAAGAATCGTCAAATTTATTTCGATATCAAAGTTATTTCGATCATTCTGGTCATTCCAACGTTAAACACGATGTTGAATGTTAATGAGAATCTTTACTTTTGCAAATATTTTAATTCTTCCTATATTTCTCGTTTAGCGGCAAGAGGTAATGAAAATTAACGCGACAAAAGATCAATTCGCGTGGCCAAAATTAGGACGTTTTAATTAGCAAAATCTCACCCTCTTTCATCGGGTACTTTAGTTTTTCATTTGCACGCGTTCGCTTTCTTATTATTTATTGTGGCGTAGTGTTTACAGCAACGTGACGTTTAACTTGGCGAGTACTAAAGCCAAATTAATTAGAATTAAGAAGGAAAGTTTCATTCGAAGCGCGTGGCACGTTTATGAACGATCGCCCTGCAACTCTCGTTAATTTTTTCCCTTCCATTTTCCTTCTTTCTTTCACGACAATTTATGGTGCAACGTTCGCTTCCGTGTTTCTTTCCTCTTATCCGTCGTGTTAATTCTATCGACCTTGAAACGTGAAATAGAAGCAAATTAAGCTCGCATCGACAAATATCGCGTTACAAATTGAATTGAAAAGTAACGCTAAAGCTGTCAAAATGACGGTTTTCGCTCGTTTGTTCGAATTTCCAGTTCTTGTTTGCACAGTTATTTAAAACGTGCAAGTCTTTTTGCCAATACCGATGGATATTTTTATTGAGACAAAAACACGTTTACGCGAGGAGCGGAGCAGAAAAATGGTCCAAGCACATTCTTTTTCGATCGCAGTTTTTTAATTTCACAGGAAGCTTAGAACCGGTAATCGCTACATCGTAGACAATTCGGTGTGATTTGGTGTCATCGATGTAATCACCGGTAAGATACGATATCGCAACTACAAGCGAGCAAACGCGAGAAAAACGACATTTTCAAAATATATTCGTAGCCGCAAGGCATGTCATTTTCACTTTACGTAACATCACGAAGGTATCACCGTCGATGATTGAAATTTTTGTTTTAATTGATCGCTTATGGTCGTATCAATCGCTACAGCAGGTTATCGACGATTCTCTCGAAATTGTAGATCGAGTTTCGACTTTTACAGTTTTTCACTCTGAGTTGAAAAATATAAAACGTTAAACTGCCATAAATAAATTATTTGCTGTTAACATAACGACATAGCGATAATATCAAATAATACGCTGATTGATAAAATTTAAAAGACGATTAAAAAAGACACATATGTAAGTCGTATACATTGTTGTGTATAAGTTTGAAGTTACGCTATGTTATAGAGGGACGACGGGTATTATAGTAATCGTTAAATAGGTAGTCTCGTTAAAGAAGAAGTAAAGACGAAGAGGAGAAGAGAGAGACTGGTAATAAATCTTGACGATTTTCTGTTAACGGATTGCGATAGTGCAGATTTGTTTCGTATAATTGAAAATTACTCGATGTCGATGAAGTCGGAAAACCAATTTGTTTGTTCAGGATCAGTGTTTGACCGGACACATTTATTACACGGAGGAAACTCTTTATAATTATCGGTTGGTTTAATTACTCGACCTATGGTGAAACGCCGATGATTACGCGGTATAGAATAGAATTTCGTTGAAAGTGTTATAGAATTTCCTTAGAAACATTCTTACGCGA
Source organism: Bombus huntii (assembly GCF_024542735.1). Lineage (NCBI taxonomy): Eukaryota > Metazoa > Arthropoda > Insecta > Hymenoptera > Apidae > Bombus > Bombus huntii. The sequence continues at coordinate 515,859 of NC_066248.1, read as the reverse complement.
CTTTACATTCTATATTTTTGAAAATATAAATTTCGATCGATGTCGACCAGTCTTTTTTATTCGCCGATTTCATCGAAGTGACAGAAAGGAGTTTGCCCTTTAAACGTAATTCAGTTATACGTAGAATACGAATATAACGATACGATTTGAAAGTTTCTTTATCGTTTTCAGTCATTTGATAGATGGCTGTTACTCGATTCTTGGAAAGGGATATTTACAGCGTATAGTAGCTGTAATAGTTGTATATGATTTCATATGATATCAATATGATATCTATACTATCGTTAATTTTACAATCTCTTATTTATTGACAATCGCATTTTGAAGAAAAGTAAATTTTTAGGTATAAGATTATCAGTTAAATTAAACTTTTTGATATTTAGCGACCTGTACATACATATAATCAATTTTATTAACGAACGTCTAAGAATCAATATTTTCTTGAAGAATTGGGTTGGAAACTAATTAGGTCGAGATACTAAAATTTACATAGAATACGAATCTCTAATAAGAAACATAAAACCTGCTATTAGAACTGGAGAGGTCGAGATTTTCAAAACGTCTGAAAATACGTTATTTCAAAAGACCGTTATAAGACATATTTAGGGACATACCATTAAATATTTTTTATCACGAGACTTGCTATTTTCGATCTTACCGCTGGAGGAATTTGCTAAATCGTTAAGTCGAACTCTAAGCAACTTTTACAGGAACATGATAGTTACGAAAGCGGCTTTTTAAAGTCGTTTTTTTTTGTCGTTCACTTTTTAACTCATTGAACAATTTTATGCAGTTATACGTTTTCAAGCAACGAAGTGTTCTGCTTTCGTCGATTATTTGTTTCATCGATATACCGTGAAATAATCTCGAACAAAAAGGAACAACGCTGATTAGCCTTGCAACGCAAGAATATTTGCAAGCAAAGAAAAATATTTCGTTACAACGGAATAAAATTACAGACTATTATAGATTTATTTAACGCAGATTTGCTCAATTACACTCACTTTTCATATTCTTCGACTGTTGTTTCTATGCTTTTCAATCATTTCATTCTCGTAACTATCATTCGTTCAGTCACTTTCAATCGCTACGTTCATGCAAATCAGATATACTCGTACTCGTATAATGATATTTTTCGTATAATAATATCAAAGACGGAAGCCATGAATTTCAAGCCACTTTTTCATGTTATATCAGTTGATGGTTCATATCGTATTCGTATCGATGTAACGACATTTAAAATGACGGTAAAATGAGAATTGTCAGTTTCATCTCTTACGTATTTTTTAACGACAATGATATACAAAACGTCACAGTTGTATGAAATGTATTGTTGCAGTAATCGTCGTTTTGAAACAATGAATCATACACTAATTTTAATCGAAGGGAAAGGTCAATCGCAGTATGTATTCGGTCCAAAATATCGCTGAACACTGCAAAATGTCACGACCTAAAAAAGCGTTCGTAATTCGTTGATTCAATGATTATCTACGCTTTGAAAATTTAACGTAGAGATACGTTGATCGCTCCGAAAACCCCATGTACGATAACTACGAGAATGAAAATTGATTCAACGATTAACCATAATAATCAGTTCGGCTTAATAAACGGTTTGATAAAATATCGTTCTCGATTAAAAATATCGAATGATTTGCAAAATAGCACAAGTTCAGGCTTTACGGTTTTTTTTTTTACAAAAAAAGATGATTGTTCAACAATGTCAGAAATATGAAATTAACGAAGATGTATATATGAACGATACTCAAAACGACGCAGGAAAATTCGATAACAAATTAAAAAAGATACACGAAACGACTGATTTTTTCGAGATATTTATCGGTAAATTTGTGCTGTTGGAATTCGTGGCTGCGATTACTGAAATATGATTCAGGATGTACACACATGCGTTTATAGAAAGCAGTAATATCGTAATGTATTCAACGTGAATCGAATTTATCAACTATTCAGCTTGCTTCGTTTTGTCGATTTAAGAAACGAATTGTTGTATTCTTAGCTTTTCCATTGTTCTTTCTACGATGAGATACGTGGGCATAAAAACTTGATCAGTTTGCATTAACGTTTCGTATGTTCCGTGACTGGGGCACGTAGCAAAATTTCAGCCCGGGAACATCTTACCCGTTACGTTCAAATTTATTACTCATTTGGGTATCGTTCTGACAAGTTAAAGCAAATAAAACACAACGAATTGGGAAAATGGGAAATGGAAGAGTGTCGCTAGACGATAAACGTCGCCTTAATAAATTCTCTTTACCGACAAAATTGATTTAAACTATCAATTATAGCAAAATGCAGCGCGAAATTGTAGATCAATTAGGTTAGAATAGGAAATCCTATGAAATATTGACGATGAGAGCCGGTTCAATTTGCCAAGTATATAAATATTCTACGCAGGATTTTCACTCGAAAATTTGGATTGCATTATAAATATTCAATATTCGTTTATACTTGTGTAATATACGAGGTAATACAGCATAATGTGTGTACTAGAGTGGTGGGAAGTATTATCTAATATTAATATTTATGCATACGATGCGTATTATGCAAATAATTCTATGAATGCGGCTTATTACGATATTATGAAACGCAGTGTATCGTGATGTACAGAAAACGGAAAACATTACGCGTAGAAAGTACATAACTGAATTTGTCAAAGTTCTTCTCAGCGAGTGAAATGAAAATTTAGCTAAAAATAATAAAGTAAAGATCGTAATTAGAAGTAGAATATATTCGATATTTCTCAAACTACGATGTTTTCGCTGTTTCAAATTTTTCTGCTCTTTAAGCGATACCAAGTGTTCTACCATAAGATGCTTAATACCTTCGGAATTTAGCGTGTAAATAATTAACGCTATCTCGGATTAACTTCGTTTAACTTTGCTTTATTGTGGCTTAATCTTGATTACATGCTTGGTAGAGGCGTGAAAAGTGATAAAAAGACTTTTAGCAACATAGTCGAGCTAGGATTTAAATCAATACCGATTTAAACCACTAATTACCCGCTTATGAAAAAAATTGAACGAATCGCTATTTTTACTAAGAAAGGACGACATTTGCGAAATGCTTGTGTACATTTGATACGACTCAAAAGTACTTTTCATTTCGAATTTTCTTTAACATTCGTGACTTTTTCGAAAGCTCTATTTATACTCGTAATTTGGGTACTCTGTATAATTAGTACGCATACTACGCATAATAGAGTTATCGTATGATGCCTACCGCGAGACGCGGCTTGGACTTCAAAGGAACATCCAACGTACAAAAGTGATGATACACGTCATTTGTATAAATGCCAGCTAGTTCCACGTAATTTCGTTTACAACTTTCGCGGGGCCTTTGTGTTTCAACAGCTTCAATTATAAAGTAATCTCGTGTAATTAATTCCATTGTCGAATATTTCAAACTCTTTATTTCTCATTTTTGATTGCGTTGGTCATTTAAAAATATTTTTACAATATTCTCCTAACTATTTCGGTATTATTTTCGGTTTTAAACGTTACGTTTATAAACATCAAATTGAAAACAATAATTTTTTTATGACTATATATTCATTCACAGATTATTTCAATGTGCAATATCTTTCTGCTTACAGGTATGTAACAGATTCCTGATATACACGTACTATTAGTACGAAATTCAGCCTTGTTTCAATTACAAATAGAAAGTTCAGCCACGATGTAAGTACATACTTCGGTTATTTTATTTCACGGTAGTGACTTTTTTTTCATAAAATGCCAGCAATTGAGCCGTATACGAAGTCTCCAAATAAAACGCGTTTTTAAAGAAGCGATCCTCGCGAAAACAGGAAAATAAGTCCGATAATGAAATTTATGAAATTATCTACACGTGCAACGAGTACTGCATTGTATGCATGGCTTTCTCAAATACGACAGAAAGCTTCAAATTTTCCAACTTTTCATACGTATATGTAAGCGCGATTTTAAAATACTTTAATTTTAAAATACTTTAGCGTAAAAACGAATAACAATAACATATTCATGCTATAAAAATGATAAAACGCGGTCTGTCTATTTTCTTATGCCGATGTTCTGCAGCCTATTAGTAGAAATAAAAGTATTGGGAAACATCACGCGATAAATGTTATAATTTGGATGTAGCAACAAGTACAGATTATGCTATCAAACGATAATATCAGATATTTTAAAGTTAACTAAATAAAGAATAATGGAAATTTGAAGGAATTACCACTCGACTGTGGATTCTTATGCGTTTTTGTTTTTTTTACACAAAAATACATAAAGTGTATTTAACTCGTGATAACGTTTAATAGGTGAAACGAATCTCCGTTTAGATTCCATTTCTTTAAATTCAGTTCGCAAAGATACGAATTTGAATAAATATTCGCAGTGTAATCGTTATTAACTTATTAGCGCGAGTTTTATCAGTCGGAACGAACTCTACGTTCTATACGTATAAAAATCGGTGGTGACAACCCCTTAGCTATTTAGAAGTGCTCTGTTTGCCGAATTAAAGTAGTGAATGGGATAGGTCAAGGAGCAAGGGTTGCAGTTAATAACGCTATCTCGATGACGGTATAATTTCATTGAAGGTCAATAGACAGATGGTCGGTCCGCAAGTATCATCGAGATCCTTTGCCCATAAAATTGATCAAATTCTGAGATACGGTGTACCGGCAAACGCTTTGAATCCAATAAAGAGGATTAAGTGTACTGAGCTGTAAACACGGTGTGATTGAATTCTAGGGGTGACGAGGAAACGCTCTCTCTCTCTTTCTCTCTCCCTCTCTTATTCTCTTTGCCATCTCGTATCCATTTTTTTCTTCTTGCTTTCGTTCTCTTCCCTCTTTCGTTTCAACTCGCTTGTCTTTAACCCTCGATGCTACTCTCTATCTCTATCTTTATCTCTAGTTCTGTCTCTCTCTCTCTCTCTCTCTCTCTCTTTCTCTCCTTCCCTCGATTTTCTTCCCCGGTGTCTGTTTCCTTAGATTTCATGGCGAGGAACAGTGCAAGGACGTGACGCCGCTGCGTCGACGTTTCTTAACTTTCATTACAACAGAGAATGTCGTGACATTAACCTCTTTTGAAATTGAGTACCATCTGTATATGGGTCGGATGTCTCGCAAAACTTGCGCGTATGCTTCAGTTCGAAGTTTCTCTTTGTTCGAATACCGATACGTTGGGGTTCTTTGAACTGAGAAATTTTTTATAGATTTATGGGCCCTTTTTCGATAAATAATTTCATCAGCTTACGCGAAAAAAGTTCTGTCGCTTCTTAAGGCTACTTCTTTCGTAATTTATAGTTTTCGTTCATAAGTAGACCACGGATTTTTACGGAAATTCATATTTTTGCGAATATATTTGAAAAAGTAAGAGCTCGATAGAAAATTCTTTCACCTGTCAAATGTCATAGAAAGCGCTATACTTTAGATACTTTGCTTAAAGTTTTGTCGTATCTGTGTGCGTTCTGCGCAATTTTGCATTTTCGAATTTCAACCAACTGCACTTTTATTTATCGTGTGTACATATACGTATAGCTCGTTATTATAGGGGTTCTTGTCGAAACGCTCCGTTTTTCCTAATTTACGTAGAAGGAGAAACACACACGTTGTACCTTTACAATACGTTAGTTTATTTATACGATGGTATCGTTACAAGTAACAAATTTATGTTTTATATTTTATGGAAACAGGACAAATTTTTAAGGATTTTTAAGGACTTCTTCGTTTAAACACATAGTTGTCGATCAAAAAAACAAAAACCTTCGGTTCAATTCAGTGATACGTATAGTATAGTACAGACACACAGGCATTTATGATAATTTGAATTATATATTGGTTTCGTCTGTATACAAGTTTACTTATAAATTATTTATATTTACCTAATTATCGATTGTGAAATTATTTCACGAAATTATCGTTCTGTTGTATTTAGATTGTAAATACACACACACACACACACACACACACACATATATCGATGTGATTACATTAAATGTTATTTGTCGTTTCCGCGTATTTTTCTGATTATCAACAAAGGAGTTTATGGCAGTAATATTTCACCGTGATTTGTTCGTTCGCTTGAAATTTACGATTATAAATATTTTACAGAATACTATTATCGATGGATCGATATTAAAAATACAACTCGGTATGGTACATGTGCTCAAAATTACCATACGTTAATTACGCGTATCTTTGTACGAACGTACTCGCTTGGTGAAAATATTGAATCTGCTGCGTACAAGTGTTATGTGTTGCAAATTCATCTTGCTTACGCGAGGAGAGCAAATACATAAATAAAAAATCGCCGCTCTTCTCCAGGATCACAGGGAAAAGCAAATTGAACGTAGAGAGAATATTCTATCGGACAAATTATATTATTTTCGTGAAAAATACGTATTATACGTATTTACGAAAATGTATCGGATTAATATGTATATTCGTATTGCGATTACTTTCCGTATTCGTATCGCGACACGCTAAGGATGAAGTTTCGAAGTTGGCACTTCTTGCGAATACGAACAAATTCAACGAATCGCTGAACGATACGTTTTCGTTTAAAAACGTTCGACGTGAAACATTTTCATAATAATTTGTTTGTAAAATATTACTTTTCTGCTATTCTCGAATTCCCTCATTAAGGTATCTTTGTTAGTTCCGAGTGTCTCCGTTTAATTGCAACGACGGTTGAACGATCAAAGTAAAAATTAATATATCGCACGATCGTTTATTCCAATAAAATATTAAGGCATTTTTCCGAAAGAGACCTTTGTTTTTTTCTTGTTCAGCGTGCGATCGATATCGCTACAATGCCATCTGTTTTATTTCGTTTTCAAAAGCGAATTCTAGTCGTGGTTCGTTAGTTCAGCGCTTAAACGCTAACTAAACAAACTCCACTCTACAACGACCGACAACTTGGCGAAAATCATTTGGCTACCTGTCGCTGTATGTTACATATAAACGTTTTACCGCGAGTTCGCTTCCTGTTTTATTCCTTATTGACTGTCTAACATCTTTAAGAGGAGACTTTGTTAAGGTCGGGGTAATTATTCTATTCTCTATTCTATCTTCTATTTTCTAGTTGTATTCGTTCGTTCGAAACATATTAACGAACATGTAAGTGACAAGACAAGTGACGTACCGAAAAGTATCTTTAAAATGCTCGAAGATAATAACGCGTTCCTACTCGACTATATTTTTGTTTCTGTTTGTTTCTGTTCATCGTATCTTTGAATCTTTCGAGATGAAACGAAATTTGAACGAAGCGACGCAAGTTAAAAACATGCGTTTTTTTTTTAATTGCAGCGAGTCGTTTCCTTGAACATAATAACGCGTTACTTCGTTAACGAAATTTGTCGGTAAGGAGAATAATACTCGTAAAACAGGATAAACTGTTGTATTTTTTCTTCTATTTTTAGTTTATAACCCTAAGGAACCATAAAGAATTTCCTTCTAGTCATAACTCGAAAAACACGTTTGCGTCACGTTTCTAACAAAGGTGCGGTACGTGCCCAATATTCCTCGAGATATTAATTCTTTTGGGTGAAATTTTACCTTCGTAAAACTTAATTAAATAATTAGAATAAAAACTTTTGTTTCAAATTTCTCAACGCACCACATACTATTTGGTTCGGCGTCTGTGAACAAGATCGTCTCGCTCGTAGTAACGACGTGATGTACGTATAAAACGAATGGTCGTAGAAGATGGCCGAATTCTGTCGATGCAAAAACATTAAATTCGATGGTATTGTTTTGTTTATGAGGTCGAGGAAAAACGATTTGAAGAAAGTTAGCTCGGCTTGTAAAACCGTTTATCAAGATTTCCTTTCCACGATGACATCGACATTCTTTGCACGATTTCCCACGATTTCCACGAAGCTCCCAATCGATGGCAAACTGCAGTAATAGTTTCCAGTACAAGAGAAGTGCTCTGTGCCCTTAAACTTACCCCCATCTATGCCTATCATCGGCTATTACGAGAATTCTGTTAGCTGGAAAGTTTCGAAGTGGTAATTCCCAAATGTGCAATTATTCGTCACATTGACTATCAAACCGTGTTTCGTGCTCCTTCGGATTCGTTTGAATTCGTGCATTTTGTATGAATTATATCGCGACAAAGTTACCTAGTCTCTTGTTATCGAAGAAGAATTTTTGCATACTAACAAAGTTTGGATAGAAGAAAATGTCACTGGAACACTTGATTCGATATCCATCGAATCAGATATCCGTTTCTTCGTTTCATTTCTACGCTATTCGACATCTTTCGAACATCTACTTCTTTATTTTCTCTATCGACATCTTCTTTTTGATTTTCGCCTATCGAAAAAATTTGCTCGAAGCAACGGTCTTAGGTATCGACTCGTACCGCTAATGGTATAGTAATAAATAACTTTGTTGTAACTTTTCGCAGTAATCTTATAATTTCTATCGCCGATTATAAATGTTTTTTAACCAGTGTTGGTAATTTCACTCGTCGTTACATATCACGTTCAGGTTCTTAAGCTATTAGCATGTTCCATGGTACATCTACCGGCAGACTATCATCGTCTAATGTATTCAACGCCAGTTTTCTTGGGCATAAACGTATTTCGTTGTCGCAGAGGTGCAAATCATAACTAATACGACACTTACTTGTACGTGAATTATGTACTTGTACTCAGTGGCCTGACTGTAATTTCGCGAGGATAATACGAGCTATGGCCCAGTAAGATTTGAATATCCGCAAGTTCGCAGTAACCAGCAGTGATATCGATCCTAGGTTAAGGGACCGCTGTGCACGCGATCGAATTCTGTAACGCGATTCGCTGTCAAACCTGGTCTCTCCTATCAATTTGTGCCCGGTATAATTCATTCAGATTGTAAATTAACATGAAAGTCAAACATATTGCGAAGTCATATTAGATGACGATGACTCGGGATTTTCGGCAGTTTTCTACACAAATTCCATTATTTCGCATTTACCGTCAAAGTGTATTTTATGATATTTACAACGTACAATTAATCATAATGATTAATTGCTTCCCATGTGATGTGATTTTCAGTGCATATTCGGTGCATATTCGGTGCATAAGTAATACGGATAATACGTTTGATTCTAAATTTCGTTTAAATTAAGTACGATAGTAAAAAGGGAAAGTCAACGACACGAACGGTAGTACAACTTGTTAAAGCTACCTCCTATAAAATATTCTATGTATAATTTCTATTAAGAAGCTTTGCTTTGTATTATCGGTCGAGAGAGGATTAAGGCACGTTTGTCAGAAACGGTTTTTCATCCGTGGTGTATAATTCGAAGTAAAATGGCTGCCTGATGCGATAGAATTTCATCGCTTTATCGGTTATCTTAGCGAACAAATGCCGTTTCGAGGTTTCTTATTTCGCGTTGCTGATTTGTTGTATAACTCGATACCGACAATTTTTCTCTCTAAATATAGAACATCGCATGATACACCTACGACCTTATAATAGCTTGCTTTTCGGTATCTGTAAGCTTTCGCTCTGCCTGACCGAATCTGTGTAAGACCCGAACAGCTTGCATCGTGCGTTGCATTTTTCATAGTAAATACTAATGTTAACAACAACGAAAGCATGAAATTTGAAAATTATATATCGTACGAAATTACTTTTAGCGAAACTCGTTTATCGATTAGCTTTAACGAAAGTCATTCGCGTATTAAATATTAATCTACTTTTTACCAGTTACTACATCGATGTTGCTTCTTTTCGCTTTTTTCATTATGTACAGCGTTTTTTGCCCCTTCTCTGTATAACTTTTACGGGAAGATGAGTAACCCGAAGATCGGTGCTTGGTGACTTTGTGTAACAGAGACCTGGCCGCTTCGTTTATCTTTTCCCTTAAAATCTGGACAAAAGCGAAAGAAATATCGCGACTTGGCTTTGCTCGAGCAGGCGCCTAAGATTTACTCGTCTTACGTTTCTCGCAAAAGTAATATTCTTTCGATCGATTCGTTTCCATGTTGTACGACGAAAACTATTTTGATAAAATGGTTCCTCGAGAAAATGAATATCGCAAAAAGAAACCTTAAGAATTACGCGGTAAAACATTTGTTTCGCTAAATTCTATCCGTTAAATCGATATCTCGATAAATATCCGTTGTAAATTAACGCGTTAAACGCATGAGAAAATAAATTCTGAAAACGGTTATTTTTAACGATGCAATTTTAAATTATGACGATGTATTTAATTCGGGAAATATTAATTACGTATTATGCGTATAGTTCGATACTTTGTTCGATCGTAGTCAGTATGGCAGTTAGCGTCCAGATATAACTTGTTGCAGAAGGCAAGAGCGATGCGATGTTACTTCTGAAATTTCAGACGATTTTAATAGGTAGAAAATAACACCACACATCTGCCTACTGTCTACCATACGACAGCCGCTTTATGTTCTTACGTTGCCACGTTTTCATGATCGCTTAATTCACTACCTGACTGAAAGAATATCGTTTTCTTGTAACCAACATTTCTTCTAAATTGAAAAAATACTGTTCATTTTTACGTAGTAAAACGAACCTTTCTTCGTTCAATGTCTAACACAATAAAATACTCGTAACTTTGTTAAGTTCTAACTATTTTGCTAATCTTAACAATTCCTGCGGCAAAGCATAGATAAAAAAATAAATATCGTAATGTAACGTAGTTGGGGAGAATTCGTACTCTTGACGTTTAAAGCGTGAAAGGTATCAAAAATATAGTTTTATATAGGGTGTCGTATAGCGAATAGCGAGCCGCAGGAAGCGAATCTTTATAATAAGGAGCATTATTTATAAAGTAGTTTTTGTAAATATTATTCATAAATCTGGCGAACGATTACAATTACGAGAAAGTAAAGATTGGAAATAGGAAAACTCGGAAACGCGAGATTTTATAACATTTTCAAGCTAATCTTTCTCATATTTTTCCTTCTAATTTCTTTTCTCTGTCTCGCGATTAAATTTTATAATACATCCCTGTCATTGAATCCCATTCCTTGTATTCTCTTCATCGATCTGGGCTATCGTATTCTTTTTCCAATCTCGCTTCGCATACGATTACATCGTATAAAAAGATCATTTTCATCTAATATATTTTACGATTATTACCACCTAATGTCCAATTGGTATCATGGATTTTGTAGCAATCGTAATATTTAATAATACGATTTTCGTACCACACGCGGTACCGATTTGAAAATTATCGATAAGTATAGATGAAAAGCTAATAATTAATTGGTCGTAATTTAATTAAAGTCTCGTTTAACTCGTAAGGAGTACATACCGCTTAAGACAGAATCCGGAATATGATATAACTAATCGAGGAACCATACCGCTGGTTCGATGCGATAGCCACAACACTCGAAAAAGGTAAACTTTAGAGGGGAGATGTTTTGAAATTTACAAAGAAATCTTGGGGCGAGTCGTTTCAACGATATTGCAAGGAAGTACAACCTACCACTGCTCGTAGCGTCACGAAACAACCGAAGACGAGCCAATCTGTTGTAAGACTAAAGCCAGGTTGGTAACGGTATAAGCACTAATTTTCCTCTCTGACGCAAAACCAATGGCATCGTAAATATAGCGTTTTACACGATTGACAAAAGTAAAAAAGTAATAATGTGTAGATTATGTGTGTCTATTCGATAGAAACAAATTTCACGTTTTTCGAGTAGTGCCACTATCAAAGCAAAGCGAATGAGCGATTTGCGAATCTAGAGAATGCCAGGAATAAACGAATATTTAAATAGCAGGGAAACGCGGCGAATAAACGACGAAACATAAATTAAAAGGAATAAGTTCGAACACAGTGGTCAAAGTATCAGTGAAATTCCGGCAACAGGTTTGCTTTTATTCGAAACATTTAGCTTTTGCCAAACGTCGAATCGGTAGATACGCATTTTTGAGTAAAAATATTTCTGGAATGGAATTCTTTACGTTCTTCTTTTTCCGCATTGTTTCCATGTTTATGCTTTTTTCTCGTTTCGTCGACGATGGAGAATATTTGAAATATTTAACTGGGTTCGTTTGAACGATTCCACGTTCACTTGGAACGATCCAACTTCATTTTCATTTGGAAGAATTAAAACGATACGAAATCCGAACGAGATACAACGGTGAATTAAAACCTGCGTACATTGCGCGATGCGTTATAATTAATGACGTTTGGAAACAGCCTCGGGATTCGTTATTGTTGATTCTTCGTAGCCAGTGATTCGGCTTCTGACAGAGTAATGCAAAGTAGACGAGAAAACCGAATTAATCATTCGTATCGGCGCTTCGGGGCGTTTCTGTTTATCGCATCGCTTTTTTTCTTCCACCTGATCGAGTTAATTATATCACGATAGGAAGCGGGACTGGTTCCGATCCGTGTCGATACTTTATTTGTTCGTGGCTGCTCGTTAGAATTTTCGTCGTATTTGTAAGCTGAATATCGTTATCGTCAACGCGAACCGCCTTCCGCGCCGCTTGCTTCGTTTCGAGCTTATTCGTTAAAAGTATAAACGCCCTACGAATATTTATAAATGCGAATCGATATACAAAGATGACGGGAAAGTACATTTAGCGATAAGTATATTTTCCTCGATTTTAACGTCGCTTTGTTACCGAAAAGCAGGATTTTCGATACAAAATAGCAGAAAATGAGCTAGTGTTAAGTATCGGAAAGACGAAAATTTGAAAGTTTCTTTGCGATCGTGATATTTAGCGTACTTGTTTTACGAGATTTGGTAATATCGATGGTTACGAGCCACGATTGCTAGACAAAGATCGTAATATGTGGATTATTGAAAGTGAAATAGCAGTTTTTCGATCGATTAAAAAATTATCATGTTAATTCGTTGTACCAGTTTCCGTATTTCTCGACATTCCTCTAGATCGACAGCTATAGTTTCCTTAAACAGCTGACTCTAGTATGAAACTTTAATTCGTTATATTTCTTTAAAAAAACATTCGGAAAATGTTTGGGCGTAGCTCGAATCTCCGTGTCTGTCAAATTATCCTTTACATTTATACGTACGTAGACATACGATTTGTATCAATTCGTATATCGTTTATAAAAACGTACAAACACGACTAATTAATGATTCTAACCAGTTTTCGGAAGACACGATCGTTGGAACAGAAATGTCCAATGTAATAAGGTTTGATTAGGTGAAAATAACGCGTGCAAGCTTGTCGCTCATTGTCGGATAACGCGGTTATCTATACTATTTTCCGAAGATGAATATTTCCGATAATGACACGTACGGCAAAGAGAAAATAGAACAAACAACGTGTAATTCATCGGTGATGGTAAGCAGAGGCACGTCGAGTGATTTCAGCGTGTGCTCGGTGAACGGGAGAATAATTCATAGATGAAACGCGGATCCTTGTGCGGCTGGTATAAAATATGTGCCGCTGGTATTGAAGCCACAACTTGGCGGGTTTATATGCACGTCGCAGGGTATACATAACTCTATGTGGCTTGATCGAAAAAGAAAGAGGACGGCGAAGAGAGTGAAAAAGCAGCTAGCGAAAGATGCGAAGAAAGACATAAAATTTTATTCTCGTGCAAACGTGGATAAACTGACAACGGACGACGGACAGTTTCCTAGATCACGAGACGACTGTATCGAGCGTAAGCTTTCCTCTTCCTCCTTCTCGTAATCATCGCAATATAGCATCGATGTGTTTTTCTCGAGTGAATACGCAGGGTTACGAAGAGTTACGAGGAATTTGAAATGCTTCTCTTGTCGAGATTATTAACGACTCGGTACGACGACGAGCATTTTTTCGTTACTGCGATTTTTCCGATGATTTCCGAAATGTCGCCTGGACGCGATATTAACGAGAATGAGCATCTTCGAACATTAACATTTGCATCTTCGAACAAAAGCATGTTCAGAATTTATTTTACACGAAATAACGCTCTCTCTTTTATACCTTATTTTTGCCTCGTAATTTTGTTTAATCTAGACGCATAATTAATTAACTACCTTATTTATTGTTATCAATTACAGTATAATTAACATAAACGATCTGCTATTCTCTCGATCTAATATGTATTTTCTCGTGCATTGTTCTGGATAAACTTATCGTTCGAACTATACAATTTTATCGTAGACAAGATATCGTAAGATGAGATAAGACGAGGCACACGCATAAAAGTAATAAATACAATATTCGACGATGCCTTGATTAAAGTAATTAAAAACTCGCATGATCGCTGTTGGAGTAACAAAAAGTTACCACCTAACTCGTCAAAGATCGTATTTTTTATCGACTTCGCAGGTAGGAACTTAAGACACGGGTTTGCAAACTTTAAACGATGTAGCGTTGTAAGAAATTGTAGAACTGAAAAAAAGTATCTTAGGTGAAAAACGCACGCAGGATAAAGTGATATTCTATGCGCGATAAAACAAGATGAGCATAAATTTGTCGGTGAATTTGCACGAGGAGGCTGAGTCCAGGCAGGCGGTAGGACTTAGCGATAAATTTTTATGAACTTTCTAGAAAGGTATTGATTTATTTCCTCGTCCAGTTCGTTTTATAATTGAACGAGAAAGAAGGAACGCGAGATTATTTAAAAGAAAAGATACCGTTTCGTTTCAATGTAAATTATGACAATTCAACTTTTGTTTGCTTATCGTTAATTGAGTCGTTATTCGTTAAATTGTTAAATTATTTTATTCATCGTTCGTCATATTCTCGCAACCACGTTCATCCGCTGACTTACGCTCTTTTATGCTCTACTTGCATTCGTATCCTTCCTTAACCACTATCTTCGGAGAGAAGATAATTTTTAGAAATTTTCTAAAAATATATAGCCACTTTTTATGTTTAGGTTTAGGTTTATTTATTGATAAGTTAGGTTTAAGAATTACTTCTCACGGCTTTGCTAATTGCTTACCTACCTTCCGAGAAATTGCCCGAGGTGACCAGATCCGATGCAAGCGCAAATGCATCGCATCGTAGATCGTCGAAGCTGTTCGAACAGCTTACGTGGATTTGTCGGCAACATCGGTCAACTTTTCGTCAAAAGGAAGAAAGGAAGAAAGGAAGAAATGAGATATCTAATGGTGTGTTTCGAATATATATTCAGTGCGACAAGAAATGCTATTTAAATGCTATTGAATGCTATTCATCGAATGATATCACAAAGAAAATCAGTTTTGTACGCATGCATAGAATTAACGAAACTCCTTAGAATTAATGAGGCTCCTTCGAACCTTTAGATCTTTTTTAACACGTCTCTGGCGATTCGAAGGTGTAAAATCACCCGTCAACACCGTGACAAATAATCGTTGGAAAATAACTTATTAACATATTATAAAGGTTAACGCAAAATGCTCGTCGAAAAGTTTAAACGATCGGAGAATATTTTAAGATGTCATCAGGTTTCGTTGTGGATAATATTAATTATAATTTCTTCAATTTTTATTATCCAAATGTTGCGGTTGGAAGCAAATTTTCGAAGCATTTTCACGCAGCTCTTCGTTCATTCTTAAGGCTAAGAATTTGTTTAAAAAGTCACAGGAAATAACAAACGATCGACGTTATACGAAAGTTTGTCAAATATCATTGAAAACGAGGTACTAATAGTTTTGGAATTTAAATTCGGAAAATCACTTTTCGGTGACAATCCAGAATCTCTGAAAGCGCAAACTTTTACGGCTATTGTTTCACTTTTCGCTTCTAAACTTACGTACATTCTGCTTAGCAACTTTGATAACGGCGGATAAGAACGAAGAGGGTAGACGGGCTAAAATGATCTTGTTCTACGTGTATCGCGGTACTCGTTATAATCTTACCAAGTAAAATTTACTCGTCGTTAAAAATTTTACAAGCATCTATGATGAAAAGTGTATAGACTCGGTATAGAGGAGTAGAATGGATTACGAATTCGAGTAAATTTTAGCTTCGAATAAGTTAAAAGAACTTTTATCGGCGAATTTTTCCCTCCAGCTGTTTGCAGTGCAGTGAAACAGCGAGGTGTCCGTTATCATCACGCGAATATCATTAATCAACATATACGTGATCTTAAAGACGTTTAAAGTATCAAAAATTCCCTGCTTTCGCGAATTATTATAAAAGATATACTTGTTTCGACTCTTTCAATTTTCAAGTATACTTATATACGTATATTTATATGTAAAAAACGAAATAAATAAAACGAAAGGAAATGGTACACAAGATCCGTGTTTATCTACAAAAATGGCACATAGGCACAGTGCGACGGATGTTCGATAGTATACGGATTTTTCTATTAAACTTTGTTTAATCTTATCCAGAGTCTGTGCAAACTAAAAATTTTCCCATTTGTACCCTGAACTTTTCATTTGCCTCTTTAAATACAAGAGAGAAATAATTTTATTAGATACTGTCAGAGAATCAAAAGCTACAACTTGTACAAGTTGTTTAGTTAAAAAAGCGGTATTAGAATATCTACAGCTTCCTAGTTTAGATCCTATATATAAAAAATCTAAATTCGTGTTATATGATCGTTAATAGCGGTAATAGTAATTTTATTGTATCATGTTGATCAGATCGCTACCATAACGTCGAATACGATTTCCTTATGGTTTAACGTTCCAATCGAGATAACAATTGTCAAAAGTTTTAATAATTTCGTAATAATATTTCAAGTTATTTAAGTTCCTGTTGGAGATCTGATACTCGCGAAGGTGGATGTATATATCGTTATTATTCGTCAAACATTCGGACACAAGTGTTTTCTAACGTAAACGACAATCGGTTTTACGTTTTAGCGAGAACTCTCGCTACCTATGATGATTCGATGTTAACGAATCCAGCTCGATAGCAACCGTTTCACCTCCCATTAACGAACTTTTGCAGTTTCTGCTTTTAAGCCATTCCGATAGCGAAGGAGGCACAGCGAGGTAGAAGTTATAGGGGTGAACTAAGGGAGGTAATCGTGCCAAACCGCATCTGCTAATACAACCAGTGCATCGAGTAAGCGATTCCGCTAATCTATACTGTCCGCTCTGATAACATGTAGAAGGTAAAGCAATCACGTACCCTCAACCTAGTAACTCTGCCTCTCTGATCATTTTCCTCGGAGCGATAATTTTTCGAGATTTAAAAGATTATCGACTTGCAGGGACTTGCAAAGATCCTAAGGATTATTTTACAGAGATTATGTTAGATTACTGTTATCCGACGTCATTATTTGTCCGTCGTTTCCTTTTCGTCTTGTTACATGTTTATCATTTTAAAAAGTGCTAAGTACGAACGATCGATCGCTAAACTATTACAGCTTTTGGCGATTTCTTTTGTATATTTCTTTTTTTTTTCCCAATATTCTTCGTTAGATACGTAACGATTGCGTAGAAAAGAAATACGAAGGTTCTGATAGATCGATTAAAAAAGCGATAATGCTCTATAGGTGATTAAAATTATCGATTAATTACCTTTGATATACGAGATTCTATATCATTTCGTCATTGAACGAGAAAAATCAACTTTCGTTTGTTCGCTAATGAACTTCAATTTTTCGTTAATTCGAAACGCGTTTCATTCGATTATTCGTTCATCTCTACTCCTGCAAGATAATAAAGTCGAAGAATAGGTCGAAAAAGCATTGAAAAACTTTATAAAGATAATAGATACTTATCTCAACGGAATGAATTAGATTGAGAGTAAAAATGATTTAAATAAAACTAGAAATCAATAATACCCTTTCGTGAAAAATTGTTCTTTCGTTCCAATTATCGTTTGGAAAGTTATTTTACCTTACCAAAAGTTAACGATTCTAAGAAGCTCGAGATATACATACATGCAACTGTATATGTTACAACGTATATGCGTCCTGTAAAAAGCAGTCGGTAGAGAGAATTTATTAAAAATGAAAGAAAACAGAAAAATGTTTAATCCAATAATTACGATTATTAGTATGAATAGCCTTTTCCTTTGGTCCTTTGAGCGAAAGTAGGTCGCCTTTGATTACTTTGCTTCAAAGTTTATATCCGCTACACGTCGCTGCAACAATAAATAAGAACAGTTAACGAAGAAGCTGTTTTGAAAATTCGTACAGCGATTCCTCGCGCCAGTATACGATAGTATAAATACTTAAGTCGAAGCTGTTGGAACTGGATGTTACTCGGGCAACGCTGGGGAACGAAGGCTCGAGAGGATGAGGAAACCTCATCTTGTGAATCCTTCATATCTTGTGATAAATATAATTTTGTATCATTTATCGTGGGTCGTAAAGCCCGGGTGAAAGTGGCTTGATTATGTTTGCTTTGCAACCAAAATGAGATGCACCTTTCAAAGGGCGAACGCTCCTTCTAGTTTTATTGCTGTCTTTCTTTGCCAGTCGTATTTAAACGATATACTCGCAAATCAGAGATTGCAGCTCATCTATCTGTGCAGTTTCGTTTGACTATGGCGAAAACTTGCAAACACACAGAATAGCTTCGATGGAATAATTTCCCTCTTCTCTTTTCCTCGGTCGTTAGAAAACTGTAGATACATTAATATAGTGTAATCTCGGTTGTTCGAATTAATCGGAGATATAGATACTGGATAATAGAACGGTTACCTTGCTGATGTTCATCTTCGTGTATGAATTTAAGAAAATAACACAAATATCAATAACAGCGATACGAATAATGCGATTAAACGATTCGGTTAAAGATTTATAGGTTCCAAATCTTTATAGCTGCCAAGTCGCACAACCTTTTTAACAGATTTAAATATTTACATCGCTTCTACGCCTTATTATATTCATGTTTCAATCGTTCGTTGTTCGAAGCACACGTAACGTTATTACGACGGTGGATTGCAGAAGATTCATCACCTTGGAACCATTCTATCGCGTCGCGTCGGATTCGTTACAAGCACAGTCGAATCCTATATTGTATATCCTGTGTGCACTGCAGACAAAATTTCTTCTACGTCTGTCGTGATATAATCTCTCACTTCGTCGTATATAGTATCCGCAAAGTAGTTCACTGGTTCACTTTTTTCGTAGTAACATATATTTAACAGCCAGCCAACTATATATGCCACCATATAACAGCAATCGTTTTAATTGCTTGTAAAGTTGTATCACCTTCCCGCCAGTAGTCTCGTTGATCGTTAACAGAAATTGTTGGAGAGGAGCAAAGTTTTTACATGCGAAACGTGTTCGGATAATGGAACGTTTGGATAACAGAACGTTCGGATCATAGAGAGATCGGATAATCGGTTTTACCGTATCTCTTTTAATAGTGATATACAAGCAGGCATTTTTACTTTTATTTTTACTTTTTCTTACTTCGTTAATTCGTATTCGCGCAGAAGCCCTACTTAGTAATTACTTTTTTATATATATCTCTCGCTCTCTTTGTTCTGCGATAGAGCGATGGCAAAAATACGACATGGATAATAATTTAATGATACAACGTTTATTTATTTGACTTCTATGAACATAACGTTTAATGTCAAACGACAGATTAAAGTAAACGTATTGTATTAAATGCGCGATGAAGGATATTAAGGCGTGAAAAATAAGAAACGAGACAAAAGTTTGAAAAGAATAAACACAAGGTATAATAATAAATATTGGCGTGGAAATAAATTATTCGAGTTAAAAAAAATTCAATAACAATAAATTACTTGCGTTATCGAAAAAGTGCAAACGTATCGAACAAATATAAAGGAAAGAGATTTTTTAATCAATTGTTTCGTTCGTTTTGATATACCTACAAAAAGAATCGTAGATCTATCGTGTCATTTATCATTTACAATTACAAATAGAGATCACGGGAGAAAAACATCCGAAGCCATACTTTTCGATTTCGATATGAAAGCAATTTTGGAATTCAATTCTGTATTATTAAAAATTATTTACGAAACTAATTGCACCGTTAACATTTTTAATTAGTCGTTTAATTAAAATTTCGTGTATCGGAAATACAAGTTGTTCCTGTTTCAACCTCGTACTAATGTACTTCGTTTCTACCAACGACTGACAGAAATATCAGAAAATCAAGAAATATGGATTTATCGCGTTGACCTCGCATACTCTTCGAACGAAATAGTATATAAAATAGTAACTGTTTTCCAATTATCAAAGTAGGACATTTTCAAAATAGATAGATATTGCATAAATAAGTAGAAACGCAGGTAACAAAAATTAAAAATATAAATTCTTTATTACTTTACCGGAGAAGTTGCTTCGAGAGGTGCGCGAAGAAACGACGTGATCTATTTTTCAAGAGACAAGCTGAAACTGAGTTGCCGACTTGTACTTATCGCGCTACAGTTTCGCCCTATGAATCACATATACGCAAGTACTTTCTGTGATGAGAATCGGGTATCGATCATCGTGATATCGTGGCGAAATTTAGATAACCGGCGTTGAAACCGACTCGCGAGCTGTGGCGGCAATGGATTTTATCAAAGATGAAAAGCTCGTAATAACTACAAGTAAAGAATGGAAAGAGAACTGCGAGAGAGATAAAAAAAAAAGGCAGCTGGACTTAGCAAGAATCAATCAGATACTTGTCTTCTTACCCGGACCTGTCTGTTAAATATCGCACACAAGAGTCCACTAGAGAGAGCCGAAAGGTGACTATGTGAATTTGCATACGTTGGAAAGTTGTGGCTAGAACTCTCCATGGCTCGGTTCGGTGATTTCGCGGGTTATCTCCTTCGAGGGGTGAAATATACACAGACGTATGCATACGAGTGTGTGCGCTATGTATCTTGATTCGTATATAGCGAGGTGGTCCGAAAGGATCAAGCCTGACCATTCGCAGCTAGTTCATCTTTACACCTTCGCGTTGAAACGTCGCGAAGACGATGATTGGATCAGTTTTACTCTTGGATCAGAATCCTCTTGGGATAAACAGAACGTCGATTTCAAATCAACAGTATCCCCATCGTTTCTATCGTTATCCCGAGAGTGGAATACAACGTACCATATGATATGGAAGGGAAAACGTGGTGTCAGTTTGCATGTTAAAGCGAAGGAAACCCTCGGCTCCTTCCCTTATTAAATCGTTCTATATGTATTCGACTTATCGTCGAGGAACTCTTTTTCCTTTTCCTTGGTCTCTTATTCTTCGTTATCCCTACCGACGATCACGGATGATTCAGTCCGGTATTTTAGATTTGAAATAGCCCCCAGGGATATCCGATGGATTTTCTTCTGGCTATCTTCTTCGGCTTCGTCAGATTCAATTTCAACGATCGAGAAGTTCCTGGAGACCAGGGTTGTATAAGGTATTTCGTTCCACTTTTTTTACCCTCCCCTGTTCTTCGCCGTTCTTTTTCCTATTCGTTTGTCTTAATCAGTTGAACGTAATGGCGTGGCTGAATCGTGTTTTTAAAGTTTTAGTGGAAATTCGTGGTCAGGGACGTCGGCGTTAAGTTTCGCTGGAATCCTTTCTTCTTCAAGTATACACCGAAAGTACATAGGGAAAAATTCTTCGAAAATAAAAGTTTCCCGGTATATTACCTTTCCTTTCTTCACCTTGCAACTTTAAAGTTAATTGCTCTCTCTCTCTCTCTCTCTCTCTCTCTCTCAAATTTTTCAGATTATGTTTCTTTTTATTGACTAGAATGATAAAGAACGTGCTGGCTTGAAAGGTATAGTTGATATCGAAATTTTGGATGGATGATTTACGATACGGTTTATTTGTTCGATGTTTTATTTAACTCGTCAAATAACAGGTTGAATATGTATGCGCAGAAAATAGAGAAAAGACGGGAATAGATACAATAAGTACTCGAACCACGAAAACGTTAGAGTACTCTTTCATTCAATTTTGCTCGTTTGCTTTGTCCAATCTCGATTGGACTGCACGGATTCACTTCCATCAGCGATATTATTTCACCAGATCTTCCATTCCTGTGCGCCGTAGCTCTTTCATTCCTAGAAAATACCGTGACTCGGTGTGTTTTAGATATTGTTCCCCGAAACCGGAATAGAAATTATTGAATACCATCGATTGTTGGTGATACTGGAACCACTCTTATGGCATCAGTGTCAAGCTAACAGACAGTAAGTAATCAAAATCAACGAGAGTAGGTTTGGCTGCCACTTTGAAGTCTCTCCTTGCTATCAAGCCACCGATATGTCGATAAGAATATCGTATAGAAAGATTTATCGATGACAAGTCAGTCCTTCTAATTTCAACGATCTTCCGATTGCTTTAAACGTGCATAAATTAAATATCTATAGATTGTATTTCAAATATTACGAAATCATCGCTTGAGATTATTAAATAAAATAATTTAAACGATGTATTGGAAATAACAGTACCGATAGATAGTAATGATATCGATAGATCGCACTTTTTATATTTTAAATTTATTTTTTAATCTTAAGATAACTTTCGAGTTTTATTCGTTGATACAGAATATAGGATGTCGAATTTCGATCGATAAATGAAAACTGCCGGTAAGCTGTATAAAATTCGCCGTATAAAGAAAATGTTCGGACAAGAATGGAATGGTTCCGAGGGGGACGTAATCTGGTGTAATTAGATTTTTTTTTTTTTTTTGAAAATGGTCGCATGGTGGTCATACGAAAGTGTGGCCTATGTATTCTTAATTGGAATCGTGTAATATTGAATCCACTGGTCGATCCGGATTGACATTCTCTAAAAAAAATTATCGATCTTTTTATGTCGATAAACGCGTATTTTAGTGGAACGAAATACAATAGATTTCGATTTTTCTCTACAAACTAATTCAATTATTACTCCAGATATATACAGAAGTATTAAATGATTCAAGCACGACATCGGTATTCTTATAAAGTACTGGAACTGTCGAGTTATTAATATTATTAATAAATGAAGCAACTAAAATTTAAAGAAACGATATTTTTATATTACAGTCTAAGACCCGTAAAAATTCTAAAATTTGAAGAAGTTTTGCTTCGTTTTCGACTTCACGTATTTTTATCACGTTTTACCTTAACACTCGTACCGGCAAGTTCAACCGATTGTATCACGAAGAATATTATTACCATCCGTTTTCCATAATATCAAATTTTAGAATGCTTTCCTTATACTTTGAAGTATTGTAAATATTTTTAATAAGGGTAGTAATCGTAAGTTAAACTATGTAGAATTTCGTATAAGGATTTTCGTTTATTTACCTGTTCGATATAAAAGATGAAAAGAAATATACCGCTAATTGTATCTGTCATTTATTAGATATTGTCCAGTTATTAATAACACAGAGTTTTAAAGCTCGATGACTTTTATACGTTTTAAACATTTTTCGATAAACACATGCAAATCCAATACGAACATTTACTATACAACCTAGTTAGAAACTCGGCATAGACTGTTTAGAACACGCAACGAAATTAATTACACTACTATTAACCTTCTGTGCTATTAAAACGTAAACAAGCGTAATGGCATATTCGTAGGCTACGTATGAATACGTATGCTTCTTAAACTCGGGTGTTCGCAAGTCAACGACGCCATAATCTTGAAATTTTTGTCCAGTTAGTTTCACAGACGAACGACTGTTAACCTGAAAATTTTTTCAAAAGTTAACAGTGGCTTAAGTGTCCAGCCGGGGTGTACCTGTCATAATTCTAGAGAACGCTGGAAGAAAGAGGGAACGAAAAGGAAGAGAAAAGAAAACGAAGAAGAAAAATACAGGTCTGCCAGGGGAGAAGCAGAGTTGCGACGTGAGGACGGACGTCAGATTCGTGGCTTAGAGATCTTAAAGAAAGATCTCGAAGACAACGTTCGTGGCTTAAGAACTTTTGTCCGTTTACAGATTCTCTGGTGGTAAAAAATTTTCGTTTCATTGGTATCCGATTCAATTGCTATATTAATGCACGAAATTGGAAAACTCGTTGACATCCAAACGCGACGTTTATCTCTGCTGCGAGTATTAATTATGTGCACGTGTTTCTACTCCATTGGGTGATTTTTTCTTCCTTTTCGCCTTTTCTTTGAGAGAAGATGAAAGCAAACGACACGAAAAACGATGGAAATTGTTCTGCAGCTTTACGAATTTTTATTTTTTAAACGAAACGAACTAGAGAGTTCCGAATTTTTTTTTTGAAATAGTATGCTCTTCTCGTTAGTTGATTGACTTATTTCATTACTTTGTATGGAGAATATTCGTATAAAATTTTTAAACATATTTCTCTTTCGTTTTTGATTATTTTCTGTTATGACAGAAATAGCGAGCAAATACTTTACAGTCGACGGTAGTGTAATTACTTCTAGATACTAAAATCATAAGATGTAATCGTTATCTCAATTAAACTTTCGAGAGATCAATTTATCGCATCTATCTACTTGAGATAAACAGTTCAAGTAAAAATTGAGATATTCGAACGATACGTTGTAACGAACAAATAATTATGCATATATAATAAATAAAGTGAACGCGTAGTTGGGAACAAAATTATAAAAAGAATTCACACTGATAGAAGTTTATGCAGTATACGAAGCGTACGTAAAATATATCATATAAGAAACAGTTATTAAACATAAAGCAGTTGTAAGCAGGTTGCCATAAAAATACCGTAGTAGATATTTTTTACTACTTTCGATCGTTATAAGCACTCGAATGACAAAAATATCATTTAATTTAATGCTGTCGCCTTTTATTTTTGTATAAAAATGAAAAAATTACGTTCTTAATAAATAAACACGAAATGTACGAAAAGATAAAGATATTTAATAAAATTACGTTTTGGCATGTTGCTACGTTCAATTATAGCTTACCGCGCTGCAGCTTTTAAGAATATCGAGACGCGAAAGTTAACTATTTTCCGACGATTATCGATATCTTGTTCGATCCACGTAAAATCCAACATATACGTAGATAAATCTGAACGAACGAATTAATTAAAAGAACTATTCATATTCAAACTATGAGCTGATAATAAAGAGCAAATTATCACGGTCGCCTTCTCGTCTTTGCAATCGAATAAGAGATCGTTAGCCGTAAAGTAGCAGACACGATCGACGTAATTCTATTTAATCGTTGATCATCGAACTTGTGACGTTTGCATTAAACATGGCCGCAGCTAAAGTTGCCACAAAGCAAATTATTAAAGGTTAACTGGGATTCCCATGCAAAAAGCTAACATCAATTTTATCCTTAGCTTATACCAATCGTTACGCCGGGGGCTTTCCGATTGGATCGACTATTTACACAATTATGGCATAATTGTTATCCACAGTTTTATTTGATTTGCGCGAGCCAACGAAGATGAATCGATAAATCATCCCCCCCCCCCCCCCTCCGCGTCCAACACACGACCACTTTGCCATGCACTGTCACCCCTCTCCTTTCATTCGATCGCGTGTACGGTTCGCAACGTCAGTAATTCGGAAAATATTTTACGTGTCGCAGCAGCCTGATAATTGACAGTTGAACCGTTGATTGTCTGACAAGAATACATTATCAAAAGATTGAATGAAAATAAACGTCCAGTTGCGCGCTTCTGTTGGTCTGCACCTGTGCGTAATATTTAAATGTGTGCGGTGAGCGGCGTGCGGTGTGCGGTACACAGACTGCGGTCAGGAATTACCGTTTGCAATCAACGCGTCACGAGTTACAACGATTCAAAAATTCCCCTGAAACAAAAACGTACGAGAGGGACTATTGGTCGATTTGCTTGAATGGTATTGCCGTTCAATTGTGAATGGGAAAAGGGAGATTGGTTTTTAGTTATTTTCAATTTTCAGATGTCAGTAGGTTAATTTTCCGCATACGAAAATGATTTTTCGAAAAATTTCTTTATTAAGAAGCTAAATACTTTTTAAGCTTTTTACCGTAAAATAATAGAACTTGTGAAAATATATCGCGAAATTTAAGTAGCTTTTAATTCTAACTTCGAGGTAGCTTTAATCGCAAAATAACTTGGAACATATCGTATTACAGTACCGAGAGAAAAATTGAAAACGGAATAATTTTTAAGGAACAAGTTGCGGGAAAAGCAAGTCGATATAATACCGAGGCAAAATTTATCAACAGATCGTTTTTCTGGAAGAAGAAGCTCTCGTACAAACAAATTTTATTTTATATTTTTCCTTTACATTTATTTAATGATTTATTTAAAAAATCTGCTTCAGCGATATACATCTATATCCCTTGGAGATTAGGTGATTTCTTTACAAAATATTTTCACGTAGAACGTATCCTTTACAATTTTTTTATAAGTTACAATGATCAAATTTAACGGTCTGTCTAGTAAACGAAGAGAAGTAACTTGAAACGGTAATACAAGTACTATGCAATTCAGACCGATAATAATATCATAGTAATTAGTAATTGTCACGCGATAATAATGTTAGGTGTAAGGATATATAAGTATATGAAAGAATTCTCTGGCTTCCATTAAGCGTCTAATTTACGCTTATTTACGCTGCTTTAATATTCGTGAGTGGTATAACGCAAATAATTAAATCAGCCAAAGTACGAAAGATCAAGCGTGGGCAGACTGTAGAGTTTAAATTAATTTATGTTTGAATTAATTATCTAAAGTGCTGTATTGTTAAATACGACGTGTATCTTTTATAATACATTGATAAAATATGACGTTTAAACGAATCGTTTAAATCTTTTTATTCATAGATATTACAAAGGAACACGAAGATTATAACTTCTGTCGATAGCAGTTTACATTAGATACAGTTTGTAAATATTAGCGTTTGATTAGTCAAATTTGGATACATTTTCATCAGTTGAATTAACAAGTTTCGTTGTTTCATACTTCATGCAGAATTTCAATGTTACACGAATCGAATAATTTAACGTGTTTCTGTCTTTCGTTTTAAAAGAAGTGGAACCCTCGTCGGATTGTCAGAGAACGTCAAATAAATTATACGAATAAATTATTTGGTATGTAATAAGATCACGAGAAAAGATTTAATTAGGCAATATGGTAATAATAATACGTTTTCTTTAACGACGTCGTAGTGTCGGACGCATCACGAGTAGAACCTTTAGAATTTAGGTATATCTGTCGCTGAAGGTACGCAAGTGAAAAAAGTCCGGGGAATCGAAAAATAGGAGAAAGACGAATAGAAATACGTAACTAGATGTAATTGAATGAATATATTTGCGTGTGGAATTACACAAACCGCATATCCATTTGCATATCTGCAGTCACGTCCTGCAACATTTCCATTTGTATTTCAAACTTCTCTTTATCAAGCAAATTTAGATAACTAATGTTCGGGTCGGTAGCTAATTGTAAAATGAAGAACGCGGGGATTTCGATATATTTTCAAACATTATCGACCATTATTACGAGCATGGTTATTTTGTTTCACACGAGCACGTGCCACGATTATTCATCGAATTAACAATGTCCAGGTGAAATTGTTGCAAATTTGTACGAGATAATCTCTAAATAGGAAATATCAATTTACTTTATATTAGCGGAAAGAATATTTCAAATAAGTTTCAGTTGTACACGAGGATACGGGAAAAATCATCTTATATCTGCACAGTTTTTCGTGTAATAGTTCTTTAAGACGAAGCTTTTAACCACGAGCGTTTTCATTCGACGAGCAACGTCGTTTCCTCTCTCTTTGCACATCGCGAAAAGCTCGCAAAGATATATTGGCGCGCGTCGAAAAACGAAGTTTAATTTTTCGAGGTAGTGGAAAATCGGTCACCGATTTCGTAATTTCGAGTACATCGACGTGGCTCGATTTAAGCGGTTCACCCCCACGACCCTCCTCGTCCCTCGCTCCGTCCTTTTTCTTTCACCCAGCCACCTTTGCATTCCCCAATTCTCGCGTGGTATAAAGCCGTAATGTCGACTTCGGAAAGGTAATGTCTACCCTGTGTACATTGTACAATGCATACACAGACTGCATTCTCGCGTTCCACTTCTCGCGTCCTTCCTTCGCTGTTCCTGCGAACCTAACTTCTACGTACACTGTCAACTACACGAACACATTCTTCTTCCTCGTGTGTATAGCGCATCGAAATATCGAACTGGTATTTCGGTAACCGGCTGTTACGGGAGAGATTTTCCGAGTCTATTACCATATGTCTCTCTCGTACTTAAGGCAGATTAGCGTTACGTTTATTATTCCTTTCTACGCGAGTTTTATCGTAATTTCTGGAATAACAGCGACGATTATTACCTTTTTGCGATTTCGTTCGAATCTTCTCATCGTCATAAATATCGTTCGATCTAAATCCTCGCGTTTCTTCGGTTATGTCGCGTTTTAATAATGAGAAGATTCTGTGCTAATTATAAGTCGAATGTATGTCACAGGGAAAATTAAATCTCGAAGATAAGGTTTCAAATGAAAAAGCTATTCTTTCTTTTCTTATTCTTTGCTTTTGCACGTTGAACAAGCTTCTATCCGATTGTGTAATTCGTCTCAAGACTCTCTTTGTATGTTAATGTAACAACAGTAACGATCGAATTATCGGAAACTGGAAATATTCGATCCAGCGAAACATACAACCCAATTTCAAGTTACATCGCTACGCTATTTTCAGTTGGCCGATGTACATCGTTCATCCGAATCAATAAGCTAGTCTTCGAACGAGAAATTAGAAAGATAGACCGGTCCTTATTCGTGGCAGATCCCATTTTCCCTGTAACTGTCGAATTTTCCTAGACTGTCTTTTAATTTTATTCGATTTATCATTAATCGTGTAATCTTGCAATTTTGAGCACGATGTTGTTGGTAGGTATATATAGAACATAGTGCCAGATGTCTGCTACAATTGTTACTCGGAGACACGCGTGCTGCTCGTTAAATGCAGAGGGTCTTTTATGCATCCTTAAACTAGGTCCGCACGTGCGTACCGCAATTAGTAGAAAATATGCGTTTGCCACGTGGTCCGTTTCGGTCTGAATGGACGAAGACGTATATACTCGTGCGAACGGCTATTGTACGATATATATGTATATATATACTATTTGACAGACTGCGTGTGTTGAAACTGTCATCATGGGAGACCCTTCGATTCGATCGTACTAACAATTTTACTCCATTTCGAATAATTTTTTGTCATTCGATGAAATCGTAGAAAAATGAGATAACGGGATTGCTGTTTGCGCGATTTAACGTAAATATATTTCACTTTAACGCTTTACTCGCTTCTTAGAATTCGAACGTATATTTCAAGGATAATACTCCCGATCGAGTATGAAAGTAGATTTGTTCAAATGGAAATTTCTAAGTGAAATTGTACGTGCAAATTTGCAATTGCCGGAAGAAGTTATTAAAACGTAATAGGCTTATTGATAAGCGATATTTCTTTTTATTTTATTTTTTTATTATTTATGACAACATACTTACTTGTCGATAAGAATTCGATACAGGATATCTTGTACTATTGTAAAATATTTGGAATATTTTAAGCGTTTTTATTAACAGAAACTTATTAATACCAAAAACTATTTATCTATTGTTTCTATTGTTACAAGTATAAAAGCAAGACACCTTATAATCCTACTTAAATTTCATGGAGAAGTTTATTTCCTTAGATAATATCTGAAAAAAGGTATATCCCGATAATCCTATAGATATTTATTCTATTAAATAAAACAGTTGGAACGTATTCAAACGTTTATAACGTTAAATCGTTCGATTTGTATGATCAGTGACTTCTGATATGTCTACAATTTTCCAAATATCTCGCTCGTTGTAAGTAATTAAAGAAAAGGAAAAATATAGGATTTCAAATAGAAACGTAGAGAATTGTACGATATTTGTTCGCAATCGTCAACGTCTATGAACGACGTACATCTGTCAGACTTAATTCTTTATTAAATAGAGCAAGCAGAGACTTTTCGATCGAAACGGCAGCTTCGATGAACCGTGAAATTCGCTAGAACTAGCAACCATCGGACCATGAAATTTGTCATCGAGACTTTCATAGGCTCCAACGATATTCAACCATATTGTGCCATATGCATATAAGGAAGGAAATTCGACTATGAATATAACGTATATACAGCTATTTCCGTTAGCGGAGTTACACCATTTATTCAACATACACAAGGGATTCGAGCACTATGCTTGTTTTCTAAATGCAACGATACGCGATCTATCTTTCATCGAAATTCTATTTCTTACATATAAATATAGAAATTGCGAGAATTTCAATTGAATGATCGATATTTAGTAAAAATAAAATATAGCTCGTAATTACGGTTTGTTATATAATATATAATAAATACATAATTAAACGAAAAAAAAAGAAAGAGAAAAATATATTACGATTATGTTAAAAAAGTTCGAAACAAAGCGAGAAATGAAATGCGTTACACAATGAGCTATAAAATATGCGAGCGTTTCAAAAGTAACGCTGATGTTGTCACCGTTCAAACACCGTTTTTTAAATTTACCTTTGAATTTATCATTATCAATGTTATTTTCTTGTGACGAATGATCTCGTGGAAATAAGTTATTTGTTTTGTTCCTTCATTGGTAATTAAAATTACGTATTCAAAAGAAAATAATGAAATTAAAAAATTAATAAAGAGCGGAGTTAATTAGTTTGGCTCCTGACAGGTTCATTTATTGCCAATATGAACTTCCCAGATACCAAAGATGCATAGGAACTGTCGATTATATTCGTCATACTAATCGGCTTCGATATTTTGCGGCACTAGCTTTCTTACTAAATTCGTTTAATGTAAAATTATTCACGCTGCATATGTAATCATTTCTTATCATCTACGTACGAAGAGTAAACGGTTTATAATTTTTGTATAGCGTACACGTTCGGAATGGTATTAGATTCTACCAGTGCGATCTAATCATGACAATTCGCACCTCGTTACATGTTGATAAAACTTTCGAAAGTTTTGTGCAATAATCATAATATATTTGTAAAAATTTTCTGTAGTAAAACTACTTTCGCATGCCACCGTAATGAAAATTATAAAATTATCAAACCGCTATTCTCTTTAACGATATGTTAATTTTTTTATCAAATGCATGATTGTAGTCAACATCTTGTAACTTGTATATATACATTTACACACATTTCTGGACTGGTATTTATGTAAACTTTTATGCTGTTCTTCGATATTACCAACTATAAAAAATTGATTATATTTCACTTGAATCTAATCCTCATCTAGCTGCAGTAAATTCTTCTAAAATTCTGTTTCTCGTATAGCCTAGATTGGAAGCATAAAAATAGAGAAAGTAAATTAAAAAGGAATCCAAGTTCAAGGATCTTTATTTTCTTCATAAAATACTGCGGATGTGATAGCATTAATTTCATAAAACGAAGACCGAAAGAGGACAAAAGTTATGTGTTTAATTCGGACGCGTGAATAGAGGTTGACCTATTAAGACAAGTTGGTTGACATAATTGGGAAGAAAATATAGGCAGCAGCAGTGAAACGGGTGGAAGTTCTTTAAATTTTTAAATTTTCCATAAGGGAGAAATGCTCGTCGGCTTTTCGTCAGGAAAGCTTGTTAGTCGGTATATAAAGGCGAACGTCTTTTTATGTGTTTATTGCACAACGGTGAAAAAAGGGTAAGGAAATAAGCAGTGTCATAGCAGCCAGAAAATTGTAACGAGGAAGGCGAAAGCCAGAGAGAAAGTGGGATAGAACGGTGAGACTGGTCCGATTGTAATAGACTTCTTTCTTCCCTTTTTTTTTTTCTTTCTTCTTTTCTTTTTCGGATGGAAGCGTTAAATTGTTTCTCGTTTCTTCTTCGTCTACTTTTCTTCTTCGTTTTATTTGTTAAGCGCTTTTAGTACCAACGTTTCGTAACAAACGCGTCACACTAGTCGAGTCGACTCGAAACAGAAACGATAAACGAACTAATTCCTACGAAATGAGAGATATATGTTTTCGAGAGACGGGAAAAATATCCTGGCCGCCATTCAACGTTGCTCTCTTGCCTTCATCGTTCAGTTTGGCGATGAAACGAGAAGTACGAAAGAAATGTAAATTTTTGCGAACAATTATAACGTTGGAATGTGACGCTATACCTGTCCAGCGTACGAAATAGTCTTATAATTAAAAGATGTTTCTTGGAGTTAATTAAACGCAGGAATATGGCCGGTCGTCGCTTCGTCAGGTTACGAGGGATGCAGTTGGGGGGGGGGGGTCAGCAAAGAATTATTTTCCGGGTTAATTGTGTACGTTACACGTGTTCCTTCCATTTAGATAGACACCTTGGCTGCCCCTCTGCTTCCCTTCGCGTAACAATAAAATTCTTGTAGTATAATTTCCCGTCCTCTGGAAGTTTTTCCAGGAAAATGCGGCCTCCCGTGTAATCGTAATTCGCTGAACGATCGTTACTGATTTCACGAGCGAAAAATTCTTCTTCTGAACTTAATTTTGATTCTCTGCTTCTTAGTATGCAAATTTTGCTAATTATATTATTATTTATACACAATAACATTTTCATTCGAATATCTTTATACAATATAATATCTTTATTCAAGCTATCTTCCGTTTAAATAAACGATGAGCTTGTAACGAAACCGACCATTATCCATTTTTAATTTCTCTAGTATACTCGGACATCTTTACCTTCTTTAGCGTAGAATACGTTTCATCTTTTCGCAAAAAAATATTCATTATACTATTTATAATTGCTATTAGTAAATCTGTAATTATATCGCGAAATTAATTCACGAAGCTGTGCACATCGGGACAAAGGTTGATTTTACAAAACTGATTAATTTTGATACGACGATAAGTTGAGATATTAATCGTATATTGTAATATCTACTTCACCATACTACGAGTCTCGCTTCCGGCTACTGAAGTTATCCAAAAGGTTGACAAATTCTACAATTTTATCGCTTTTCTACGAACCTCTCAACTTTAATCTGATTATTTCACATTGTAAATAGTAAATCTTAAATGGATCGTAAAGCTGTTGCGCGTACAAAGTGGCCAACTTTAGAAACGTGTAAAGTCTCAGAATTTAGTGGCAAAATGTATCGCCAAATTGTATTTGTTATACAGGAACTTAAAGCTCGAAACTAATCGAACCGAATATGCTCGGTATTATAAAATCGCAAAGCAGTTCAATATGAAATTTGTAAAGAAAGAGTAAACGCAAAAGCGGTCACAGTTAGATCCTACGTCTTTGGATCGATGGACATTTGTAAAAAGGAGTCCACGCAAAATTGACCTGGAAATTCAAGATGATGGTTTTTTTATTGCATCGTATCCTACTCAGGTAAAAGTCTACCGAGGTAAATGGTCTCGGACGAAGTATGGATCGCGACCCATGGAAATGCGTTCCCTTGGAAATTGATGTTAAAGTTTCATTAATTAGATAATATATACATATGCGGGATGGTCCATGAAATTGTGTGGGATTGTAACTTCGTTAGCAGTGCAATTACAGCAAAATATCAAAGGAGAAGGATGAATGGTTCGAATGTTACTTCAAAACATTTCGCAGTACTATAATAACACTGGTCCAAATGTATCAAACGTCACAGACTGTTCGATTAATATCATTTTCACGTGTAACGACTTTGTATCTAGTTTTCACGTTTTACCTAGTGAAATGCGTTCGTAATTTTACTTAATTGTCAACAATTTGCAAGTTGTCG
The DNA here is from genome assembly GCF_024542735.1 of Bombus huntii. NCBI lineage: Eukaryota > Metazoa > Arthropoda > Insecta > Hymenoptera > Apidae > Bombus > Bombus huntii. The sequence goes on along the minus strand of NC_066248.1, from coordinate 482,369 downwards.
TTCTATCCTACAGATATCGACTGAGAATATTTTTCTTCGATTTTGACGAACTTAAATACGACTCTTTTAGAAATAACTTATATACCGAATCAGTAAAGTTTCAGCTCTTTCAACTGAACAGTTTACCTACCTAAGTGAATGCTTAATTTATACAATTCAAATAACTCGAATAAAAAAACACTGTGGATTATTCAGAATATTATTTGAATAAACATAGAGAAAAGTTCGTTCATTTTAAACGGTGATAAAATGATTTATCTACTATGTAAAAGTTGTAATATTTGTACCGAACCAGTACGATTTTCATCGATCCGTAGCGCGCTTTCCCCCTCTCACTCTCTATCTATCTATCCATCTCTCTCGAAAAAACACGAGTCACCATAAGAAACGAAATCGGATTGAAAAGAAGAAAAGGACGATCTCGATCGAAAGTTAGAAATTGACGCGTTATTCGATATGATTAACTTGTACTTGGGCAACGATCGAGAACCTGTGTTTCTATTTCCTTCTCTCATTGTCGCTCTTTCATCGTGCGTTTCGTTCGGTATGCAAATCGGTGGTATGCAAATCGCTTCGATCGTTATCGACCTCTGGCATTCTCGACTCCCTTTTCTACATAAACAATATGACCCGCAGGAACGAGCAAAGTACAAAGAACGTTATAGATCGTATGGTTTCGCTTTGCTCGGATAAAAGGACGAATAGAGGGTTGGAAAGATATGGAGAGCGAAAAAGAGAGAATCGTTTCAGAAAGAAAATAACAGTGGTAATTAACATAGTTCTCTGTGAGCAGCACAGCGGGAGGATCGCTTCGAAATGTACAAGGCGGTACATTAAATATTGCAAAAGTATGATTCTTTTGAGACAACGTTGACACCCATTCTCTGGGAAAGTCCGAAGCAGTGTCCCTGTCTTTCTTTGGCCGGTCTAACCTTTCTCGAGCGTAGAATGTCGCCACACAGGATTATCCCTATTGTTTCAGCTATTTCAACGATTCGCTGATGTACGAAGTGAGACGAGGCGCGAATAGTGCGCGTTGGTAGGGCTTGTATTTTTTTTGAAACAGTTTTTGATTAAACTCTCGTCTCTCGGCGTATCTAACGCACAAGCAAGCGGAGAACCGTGATCGTTGAATAGCTGTTTTCAAAGTTAATTATACAAAGCCATACCGTTGCAGATGAATTTCATACTCTCTTTCCCACAGCTATAGCACGTAGTTGTATCGTTAGTATGTATTACTTGCTAGTTGCCGCGAGACTTTTGAATTCTCTAACCTCGGATCTCGGTGTAAATGCCTATCAAAGGCGAATTACTCGGAGTTTCTTCGTAATATTGGAAATATTTTGTCTCTGTGAAGCGAAAATCTTTCTGGAAATTCGTCAGCTCCGATAGGAGGACAAAGCTGTCGAATCTGATCGAGCGACTGCAGATTTACTCGCTACATTTTTTAAATCGCTGTACTCTTACCTCTACCTTCATCCACGCCCAATCGAAGATTTAGATTAGTATAAACGATGTCTCGACTGCCGATCGATCACCCGAGCAAGTCTCCCGAAGATGATGGCATCTCCTCCGCTTCTACGAAAAGATCGTCGATATATTACGTCTCGTTCGTTGTGAATTATATTTAATAAATCACCGATACCATCCCATCTAAATGGAAGTCCAGTTCAATCGTTAAAGACTGCGCGGTTGAAACTAACTAAGCGACATGGAGACGCGAAGATATCGGAGGATCGCAAAAGGGCTAAAAGGCAAACATTAATAAGGAACGAGATAGATAATGTAGACGCAAAGTTGGCGAGATTAGTCCATTGATAATATGCGATTGTAAACGCAGCTCGTTCCAGTTACTTAACTGTCACGATAGTTCAGGTCGGTCGAGAACCTCCAGAGACCTTTGAATTGCCAGTGCCGCGGTTCGGTTCGGTTCGGTACGATTCGGTTCGGGAACTTCTATAATAACAGGTCCAGAAGTTGCACGAAATTCGATTATACCCGGTGTAAACATACCGAAGAACTTGCAGACTTAACGTGCGAGCCGCGAAAGCCGCTAAGCTCGTTACGGGTCCATCATTGTCCCCTACTATTCGTCATCGAGTTTACTGCGAATGCGATTTTCCACCTGCACCGCCAGTCACTTTGTCACTGTTAATTTGCGTAGTTAACTAAATTTGCTAATTAAAACGAAAGGACTCGCAGTTTGCCGCGCGTCATTCTAATTAGCGATCGAAGAAGTGGCTGCTGAAAGGAGCAACTTCATTGACATTTTGGATGGCGTTACATAGCGTTTAATATCGGGCAACTTTGTCAAAGACTTTCGCACACAAAGTGATTGTTAATATTCGGATATCATTCAACAAATCAGGCTATCTAACATTTTCCGCAAATGTTGTAGTTTTAGTTGTAGTTGGACAAAATCGATTGGTTCGACTTTCGCGCGCTTTATTTGTCGAAACGTTTGCTTTTAAATTTTCTCTGTGTCGTTTATTTGATGCGACTAATTATACGTAGTTCACAAGCCATCGTTTTAATTAATAGTAACAGTAGTAATTAAGGAGTAACATGCTTCAAGGGGAACAGAGCGTCTCGACGTCAAAGTATGCTTTCGAAATTATTACGAAGTTGCTTGTTGATCTCGACGACTCAAGTTCATACTTTTACACAACTATAATTATCTATTTTATAAATGGATTTTGCGATCAAACAGGAAACTCAGTATCGTTTATTTTTATACATTTTCCGAGAAAAATAAGTACATATATAGACACCTAATGGCATCCCGCGTGAACCTTCAGTTCCGTTCCTACATACGTAGGTGTATCTATCGTGATTTACGCGAAGTTGATACCGTTGCCTGTGTCGAACACGAGTATGATTTCTGAAACTTAATGCGCAGAGCGGTATCAGCCAGGTACTAGTATTTTCTATGAAATAATTATTTCGTTGCATTTTATATAATAATCGTTACATAAATAAAGAAAACGTTTCATTTACTTTGACGTGACTTTTTTTTAAAAATATTATAAAGTCTAAGTGAACTAAGAGTATCATAGAATATCTGTACGACGTAAAAGATTTCTGTGTTGATTTATTTACGATTCAATTTTCACGAAACTTATAAAACGTAGTAAATAAACGGTCATTTCGAGAAGAAAAGCGAAAAATTACGTGAAATGGAATAACGTGTACGACCTTATATACATAAAATAACAGTTTAACGATATTGTTAAAATTTAAATTTAATTTGCATTTAATTTTACGATTGGATCGAATATTTTAATTAAAAGTCGTGTGAAAATTTTGAAACGAATTTTTACTTTCGTTTTAATCTTGCGATAAAGGCAAACGTTATGCGGACAATTTATGCTAACAATTTTTCGATTAAAATTATCGCGATTGATCGAGAGAAGTCTGGGTATTACATTTTGATTCGCGAAATAAAATTGTTTCCGATAGTTTTGTATATATCGCGCTCGGTTAAACCTTTTCAAGTTTTCTATTGAGAATTTTGTCAATAATACATCCGTTTCGTGAATAAAAACCGATCGTATTTCGAGATATTTAGTTTCAAATAATACCTTTTGATTGGATGCTAGGTTTTTTTGTACTTTTACATTTATTATATGGAAATCAATAGTATATAAAAATGTCAAAAAGTTGTCATTATATAATAGATTGTTTCTTCTTAGAAATAAATTTTCCACTGATTTTACCGGAAATATTGGTATTTCCGTTTGGTATAACCGATGAACCACGACCAGTCTCATTATTATCGACAGTATTCGATTCGATATACTTGTTCGCTACTTGAACATATGTATATATCGCTTTACGATTGGAATGGCGTATCGGTCACATAATTTCTTTTATCATGAAAGAATTCGATTTAATACGTTTAATCGTGGCTGGTTGATCGGTGGCCCAAGCTGGTCACCTCGATTCATGAGTGAAAACTTGTGAACGGGCGTGGAAGCGACACGTCCGTTTTCTCGGCTGTACGCGTTCAGGACTCGGAACGCGAGTGTACACAAGCGAACAAACGCGGAACGGAAACCAACGCCTTGTGGTCTCGACAATTTCGGAGCTTCTACACGGACAGTGCAGTTCGACGCACCTGCCATTGCAACCAACTTGCGATGCTGGATTGATAGAATTCGTTCAAATGCTGAATCGCAAACACACGTTACGATCCTCGGTTACCTCATTGTTGTTATTAGTTTACCGAGTAGTAGTTTGCTACTATTCCATTAATGATAAGTAGAATCGATCGTAATATAACTTTTATAAGTAGGCCATTGATAAATCGATGGTCGACGACTGATAAACATACGTATTGTTAGATCGTTGATAACACTGTTCATCGAAAAAAAAGCTAGCGTATATCGTTTGTTGTATGTATTTCTTTCTTAAGACGTGTTTGCTTTTTTTCGTTCTTTTTTTTTTAAGTAAAAAGCAAATTCTTCGTTCGTTCTGTGTTGTATTTTACAGGAAAAGCAAATCGTGGAATATCGTTTTGTTTCTCATTTTGTGACTGAATACACTGAAAAGATTACAGGTGAGATTACGCGTGAGCAATGCGAAAAGCCTCCCGATTTTTATGGCTTTAAAATATAGTAAAACATTCGGAAATTACCATTTTATGTATAACAGAAAGATAGGAAGATAATTTAAAAAATTAATTCAAACAAAGGCTTAACGCAAATTGGTTATTACGTAGAACACGTAAACAAATCGTAGATTAATTATCGTGGAAACGTAACTTTGTCTCATCGGTTGTATATCACAGGATTTCTCATCTACTGTAGCGTAGTAACTCTTCAAATACAATGGAGGATAACGTTTATTCGCTTGCCTCCGTCTCCTCCCCACTTAATATTCTAGCCAAATGTACAAACGCTAAGCGCTAAATATTCTATATACACCGAAGTTGTACCATCGATACCGAGATAGCATAGCCTATATATACATACGTATGTACATATATATTTAGATATGCTTGAAAAGAAATTAGGTTGAAAGATATAAACCTTTTAAAAATAGGCTGTATATCCGTGAAGTTTCGTAAAAAATATAATTAGGCAAATCTAAGCATTGGATTTAATTTTTTAGCATAACCATGAACAACATGTTATCAACGTTGTTGGAGTCTCGGTATCGATTAGCGATCTCGATTAGCTCCGCAAAACGAGATGGTTCGGTGTACTCGTAGCACGAACGCGGCGAACCTTCCTCTAGGTTGCTCGTTTAAAGCGTTCTCGTAAAAATAACGATTGCACACGTAGTCCTGGGCTCATTAAAGAACTCATGGGTGCAATACGAGATCGCAGCCAAGCGAAACGTCGCGTCTCGGTTTAGCGTGACTGCTGGAGGCGTCTCACGAAGCTTGCCCACATCATGGCCGGACCGTGCTGATTTAAACGCTTCTTCTGGACTTATCTTTCAACCTTTTCTTGTCGTACCTTCATCTATTTCTTGCTGTTGTTGCTGCCAGTTTCTCATGTTGGTTTATTCATCGTAAAGTCGGTAACTTGAAAGTCTTTTTGCACGGTCCGTTTCTTATCTTCGCGAGAAAGTATACAAAAACTGACGATTATAGTTTTAACAAAATCGACCGGTAAGAGCATTTACGTATATCAATTATCTGAAATTTCAATTATGCTCCATCTTATCACTGTTGTTTCTGCTAATATGCTAATTAATACTGTTATTATAGGAAAAGGTGGAGTATTTCATCAACATGCGTCATGATCAGTTTTGATAGTCAAGCGTTCGAGGCGTTTATTATCCTGTCATATATTTAATATCTTCTTGTGTAGGAACAAAGTATAACGGAAATTGTACGTAATCGGTTGAATGTTAATTTTAAATTTGAATAGCTTTAAATTTACGTTTATCGTATCTTTCAACAGATATTATAAACGTAAAAAACTAAAAACATCGTCATACGTATATTTATTTACGAACTTTTAAATTCTTACACCGTTACAGTACTTACAGTAACATCGTTACTATGCCGATATCAAGTTTACCTAATAAACTTCGACGCTGCTCGATTGAAGTACTTTTTACGTAATTAACAACTCCACGAGGATGGTTCTGATCGTAAACGTTGAAAAGTAACCGTCGAAAAATCCTTATAAAATTGTACGAGAAAATATGTTATTAAACCAGTTTTATCCCATGATACTTTTCAAGTATTTTCATATCCTTTAAAATATTAATCACAGTTATATCGACCTATGATGTCGTAATTTTTTCAATTGTTACTTAATTATTGCTATATAAAAGATCGTTAATTTATAAATTTCGTTTATTTCTACGAGCGAGTTGTACAAAATCTGTAGCTTTACAAAATCTATATGCATCATGAAGCTTCGTATAATAGCGTATCAGTCGCTATTAAAGTACGTCTATAACAGATTCATTTAATATGTACACAAATATATACGTATAAACATTTTTCCTATTTAGTAGTTCAAATGTCGCGTAGTTGAATAACTGTTAACATAATCTCACGGGAATCAACGTTCCATTAAAACGTCTTCTATGCGTAAGTAGCTCTGACCCATACACGTACATACACGTGTACGTTTACTAGCAGCTAAAGCTTTAGAATCAAATATCTGGTCGAAGGAACATCTTCTCTCTACAAACATTTCTCTATATTTTTCTATTTTTCGTTAGATCGATGCATGGAAATCTCATGTCTCTGAAGTTCAACGCGATGTAATTAATTCAATGTTATCTTATTCTTAATACATGATCGACTATATTAAGGAAATAGATTTGCTATAAATGTTACGTCGAATGCGAGAAAGATCTATGATAAAGAAAGCAAACCGCTATCAGCCGTCATGAATATTCGCATAACTTTTTTCTATCAACATAAATTTGAAGAAATCAATATGAAAATTGTTAGAAATATAACGACCATAAGGATCTTCTAACCAAATCCACCTAAATAATCTTTACCGCATAAATTATTCCAAAGGAAATTACGGATGGAAGAAGTAACAGTTTCTACCCAACAAATTTTTAATTCTAGAACTAATAATCTTATAAATCCTGTACAAAAAATACATAGTTATCAGAGAAATTCATCGAACCATATGGAAATTATGTAGTTTGTCTAAGTACACGATATTAAAGTTTTCAATATTTAATATTTTATTTTTTGTGATTACTTTTATGCTTTATATTTTCATAAATAAATTTCTACAGAGCATTTATATTTTTGTATCTTATTTTTTCAAAAATTTTCACATTTCTGGTATCCGCGTTTTCCCCAAAAAACATCCACGTCTTTTGTATTTTCTTCGCTAAAAATTCATACATTTATTTTAGCCTGGCTCGTACGAAATCTTCTATTTTTCTCATACTCTCGCCTTCCCCAAAATTAATACTTTCTTTTCGTCCTAACTACTATAAAGATTCCTCGGTTCCTCATAATCCGGCTGCCATAGAAATTCTTCTCTTCTCTGTGTTCTCAATTTTAACAAATTATTACATCGCTACCCCTCGCCCCCCATCCTAGCGTAGGTACGCATCTATGAATGTAGTAGCTTTTGCGAGTTACAATGAACGCATATCGTAACTAAGGGAGGTAAGAATCGGGCAAGCATAGACTTTTCACGATTACGTCACTGTGGGTGTCCGCATCTTTTGGCCTTTGCCATCTGCCTACCGGCTAAAAACCATTGCCAGGTGCAATAAAGTAGCCTTATCTCAACCAGCTGCAATCCAAATGGCACCGGAGATTTTGAATTTCATTGGGCAAACTGGTGGCGGAAGGGGCCAGAAGTGGCTCGCTTACCTCGGCAATGGTCCAGCTTTTACACAGTCTGTATGAGATGCTTCAACATAAGAGATCATATATATATATATATTTCTTCTTTTTCTTTTTGTAGTTTATAGATCGTAAATCGGAATAACGAAAAAGTGAGATTCCGCATATCGGGCTCTTAACGTAAGAAGTATCAACCTCGCAAAATGGATGGGCGAATGAAATATAAAGACAGGGATAAGTTATTTATTGCATATGTAGAGACGTACATATGTACGCGTAAAGGGAAATCTAAATAAAGATATTGTCTATGAAAATATGGAAATCTTATCAAACACGGTGCTCCTCGGACGGAAAAATGTAGCGAAGCGGCTCTTCCTGATTTATTTTTTCAAGAATTCCCGTCTACGAAGTAGGCTATTGTCTTGAATGCACATATTGAAACGTACATATCTCAATGTGCTCGTTTTAAAAATATTTTCAAGTTTCTAAATATTAGAGAGGTGTATAATTATAGAACATGTATCTAAGTTTCTTATATAATTCAATAATATTAACTTGAAACGTACAACCGAGTGCTCGAGTTAATTAAAATAATAATACGCGTATTGGGCATATTAGATATTAGGTATGAGCACGATATCGCACACAGCTTTAAAATAACAAAGATCGTTTCCTAGTGATTATTCTCGTAAATAGTAAAATTGCTAAATTTTTATGTCTCGAAATTACAAAAAGTTAACAAAACTTTTAACGGTCGACGATAAAACACGCAATTGTTACATTATATCTTCACGATATCTAAGAAATAACGGGCGGTACATGGTTACGGTTCTTGTTAATCAATTTATTAAACGATCGCATTCCATACATCGGGAAACGGGGTTCGCTAATAATACATTGATAAAGCAGTTAACTAAAACCAGGATAACCTGGATTATACTTCGTAGAACGTGACCTAGTGCTTCTATCTACGATATCGTAATTTGTGTTTCAAGTTCATCGTACTTCTGGGAAGAAGCTTTCAAAGTGTACCCTCTCGCTTTAGTACACAAGCACGATATAATACGTAATGATATTCTTTGTCTAACGCGGTACGTATAACACGTGCACTGTATATATTTCTATTTCTTTTTTGGCGCAAAGAGAGGTCTTTAAATCGACGTTTCCATCGAAATAAACATAAATATAAAATAATATATCTGTCTTAAATAACTTTTGAATAATGAGAAAATTAGAAATCTTGATTCATGATTTTGTATTATTTTTCAACGAATATGTTGGAAGATATACGTTAATTAATATTTATATTTTCCTATTTTAAACGATATTTAGTTGGAATCTTTGTTTTTCGTGATTTATATTAATGCAGTTATTAATATAGTAATTTGCTTTGTAAAGTACCATTGATATTTACTTTCCAATAATCCACACCAATACTTAACGTTTATAGATATAGCTTTACGTAACGCGACAAAATATATTTCTTCCTTGTTCGTCTTGATAATTATTGCCTATGAATAATTACACTTTGTACAATTGAATGTGCATGGGAAAAAACGTTTCTTCAAAAAAGTAGAGAAACGAAGGTAGAAAAGGGATAGAGAAAGGGGAAAAACTTCATAATTGACGTACAAAAGATCAGACTGTTTTCTTTCAACGTGGTTCGCATCGAAACGAACAAAAAACGAACGTCAGTGATGTTACAGGTGATTGGTTGCACGTCAATTTAAAAACATCCGTCTTGTCGATAATTCATCGATGAAGCTACGAATGGTGCGATAGGAACTACTCTCGTACAGAGTGTTGCGAATCTCGATCGAGCAATTAACGAGACGAAGATGATACACACAGAGTAAGAATGCTCGTTCGTCGTTGTGTTCCCATTTCTGCGGATAATGCGATATCGACCAAATATCGAGTTGGCAGGAACGAGACACGACCGACTAACGAGCAACAGCTATTCTTTCCATACGACCGTAAGATTCGATGGTTCATAACGCTCTCGTTTCGGTTATTTCGTTTCGCAGAAAGCTTCTTCGAGCTGGTATCGTTCGAAAATCTAAAAAAGAAACAACGAGTTTCATCGATAACGTTGGAACGTATAGCGCGGAACAATGTTGATGTAGCACTCGTGTACAGTGGGTAAAGCGATACATATAACGTATAATTTTCATATCTCTCAAGGAATTATTCATCCTCCTGTATAAAGGGATATAGCACAATGCTGAAGAAGGAACGCGAGAGTCTAAGGACACGGCATAAATCTAACGGTTTGTTACATTTGCGTTTATAATGCTATTGGTTAGCCGTTGGTAGTCGGCTGGTATTCGTCCGTAATGCATTTTGCTCGCACAATCTCGGTTAGGCGAAATAGCGTGCAAGCCAAGGTGGTACCTATAAACTAGCCAAGCGGGCCTATACAGTCGGCGAGGCTGCTAAGGCGTCTGCGTTATAATATATTACGAGGGCTGCAGGCATCGTTGAAGGAAGGTCTGGGAGGTAGGAAGAGGCGGTTTCGTCGCCTAAAGGGAGCCGCGGTGTGCCACACGCCGTTACAGATAACATCTCATTGTCACAGAACGTCGCGTGAATATATCACACGCTGGCACCATCGGCTGTATCCTTGCCGGGCCGATTTTACGTGCCTCGGCTAACTACTTCTCGAGCTCCCGCGAACAGGAAGCCGATAAACGGACACGAAGGAAAGGTCATGCCGAGAGTCCTTGTTAATGTCGTTGCTCTGTTCATCGTAGAAAGATGCATTTCGGTAAATTGATATGGACGGTGAATTTGTACGGGTATCGGTATATTTGTACATTGTAAAAATGGTGCGAATCTTCTCGAGAATCGACGTACTTAGAACAGTGGTAGGAGATTCTTGAGAAAGGAATCGTTAACTCAGCAACTAATAAACAGATACGGAAGAAAGGTTTCAGAGGAGATCTCGTCGTCGAGAGGAGGCGATTGCTCTGTTAATTGAGCTTTTTAAAAATCATACCGATTGATTCCACATAAATCGACGTACTAAGAAGTAAAGAAGATTAACCGGGCTATAACGTTGTTTCGTAGAATTTACGCTTCCTTTTGAAATTTACGATTTCTTGTATCCTCGTAATTCGTGATTCCTCGCAATAAACAAATTAACGCGAGGAAACAATTTATAAAGTTTAAAAGTTATCACGCGCTTGAGTAAAAAGGAAAGCTATAGTTGATTAGGTTCGATTAGGTAAAGAGTGTGATAATAATTTTCGAGAATAGCAAATTTCTAAGCTAGCGAAATAGGAAGCATAGGCCTGGAAAAACTTTTATCGCTTTTAGACCAGAAGTTTCCTCTTGGATGTTGGGACGTGCGAGCGAACTCGATGCAAAGTCAGATAGATAGACGAGCGTAGTAATGTGTCAAACCTTACCTGTATATAATAAATATCGAGCCGATAAAAATAAGAATTTGCACGATAACGCAAATTTTATTTTACAAAAAAATTAAACGACGTCTCGCAAATTTACGCGAGATCCTACGAGCAAAATACTGATATATTTCGCTATATTTGTTTATTCCCACAAACTTTCGCAAAAAAAAAAAAAAGAAGACGAAACATAAGCAAGGTCATTAAAAACAGAAAGCCCTTATTAAATACACGCAAACTTATACGCGATGACTAGAAAATTACAGAACCCTTTCGTAAGTGTCCCCGACACGGCACTTATGGTTGCTTATCTCTGTGATTAGACCAGGCAGAGGACGAAAAGAGGCAAGGCTCTTACGTTACGGATAACGTGTTACTGTCAAAGTAGAGTGTATAAATAAATTACACGGCAACGCGTCATCGACACCTTGCGAGAGACCGAAGGTGCGGAAGCAGTCGTGGCGAGCAACGTGTATCGCCGTGGGGCTTGTAAATGAGGGAATAACAATCGCGGATGGGGAGATAAAAGGGGAGCGCGGGAAGCATCGCGGCGTTCTACACGGTCGAGAGCAAATTCTCCCCAATTACGGTGTTCCCCGCGAACTGTACAACCTGCTTCCTTGTATAATAACGTAACGGCTGCCCCGAGGGTCTAAGGAGCTGCCTACTACTGGCAACACTTTATCCCTTTTCCCCCAGGATCATTTCGATGTTGGACGTGCACGATTTAGTTTTATTCGAGAAATTGATCGTAAGACTTAGAACTAACGAGTACGTTAAATAATATATTCTTCTTTTTTCTTGTTCTTCTCGGTCGACGATATGGGTTAAACGTTACGTGTACGTATAGTATACTTGTTAAAACTAAGTTAAAAGAACGTTTCACGTTTCTCTCTTTATGGAACATATTTTATTAAGTAAATCCGTTCGTTCGTCGCGACTAACATCTCCGAAATAAACGGTTCTTTTCAAACTAACGCCGTATCGATTTTTACGATATTTTGAAAATTATTCCATGGAACGTTACGATATGTCTGTGATGCCAAAGTCTGTGAATGTCGCGACGGTGTATACACCTCTGTAGATCTGTCATTCCAATTTATTTGGAAGAAAAAGTCAAGAAGTCGGTGATCTGACCTGCGGTTCGGTATGAATAAAACAAAAGCGTCGAGGAAACAAAGCATCATCGATTTGACGCAAACGTGTCTGGAAACTTGCCAATCGAAGCACTGCATTTTGTTATCTAAAATAAATGAAAGTAAATTTGCTATTTGCAAAAGATTTGTGCTCTTTCCAAGAAAAATGAAAGGCGATACCGTTTTTCTTTCGTGAAGACTTTGAAGTTGCAAAAATGTATAGGATCTCCGAAAATAAGTAACAAAAAATTAGAAATTTAACGATCTATGGTACGTGTTTTATTGGCAAAGGTAACAAAATTTTCCTTCTAAAGCAAGATGTAATTACATAAAAAAAAAAAAAAAAAAAAATAGAATTGTCTATATCGTGTGTATTACTGACAAATCACAGATATTGAAATTAATTTTATCGAAGAATCGTAACATTCACGTAATGGTAGATAGCTGGCTTTTCTATTTGATTTTTTCTTGATTCTTTGATTCGATGTATTCTAAGAAGTACGGATTGTTTGAAGTCAACAATTGGATACAGATACTCTGTGTTCGATATGTTTCATATGTATTTCATGTATATACGCATACATGCGCGTTATTCGAAACGAAGCATCGCGATAAGTCGATTTGATACAATCATTTCTCAAAATAAACATTCAAAATTTGTTTCAAACGATACTTTACTAATTCATACCGCAAACGAGAGTGGCAATTTTTTTCAAATTTCGATCAGACGTCGATGCGACGACGTCTCCCACCCATAGGACGCGACCCTCGATTGCGAGCGTTCGTAGCTTAAGGATCGATTTTTCACGGCGATATTTCACGCGAAGTGGCTATCCTTCTGTCGCAGCAATGTATCGCGATTTTCGCCGCGAGCAAAATGCCCCGGGGCTGTAATTACATACTCCCTTTGTAATTATAGCCTTCCTAATTGAAAACGATCCTTTAACAGCGCCAAGACTTTGATCTCCGCTCTCGCAGACGATTGCCGCGTCTCTGCGAATTTCAATTTGCCAGATTTAAATTCATCCGCGCGTATGCTTACGACCGATAGAATGCTGTTCGTTCCTGTTTCGCGTGCTCGCAACTCGCGGTAAGCTCCCTCGAGCTGATACGCGCGCGATACGTACGTACGTACAATACGTAAATCGGTATTTATGTACGACCTCTGGTTGATAGAAATCTATATGTTCGATCTGACTTTGTATACACGCGTAGAAACAACTCGTACGAATATGAAGGATCAATAGGATTTCGTAGATACTCTCTCTCTCTCTCTCTCTCTCTCTAGGCAGGATTCTACCGCAACCAATCTTCGTAATAAAATCTGTTGACAGAGGCGTACGAAAGTATTCGAACATCTTGCTGCGTATAATCTTTTTATATTTCCAACTGTTTCAAAGACGTTCAAATACTCTATTCAGTTGACAAAGCATCCAATAGACGAATATAAGCTCGAATATGAAATATCGTTGATATTTAGCGAAACTGTTCGAATGAAATTATTTGGTGATATAATTAATCGACTAACTGTTGGTACAAATTGAAATATCTACTTATTCGGACGCTTTAATTCGCCAATATGCATTCCAAATATTTTATCCGTTTAATTACTTTTATTAAATACATACGTGTATCCCAATTTCGAAACCTTTATACGTAGCTGCTTCCGTCGATCTTGTCAACTATCGAAAGAGAAAAACATTTTTGGCAAATATCCGACACGAACCGTTCGGAAGTGTAAAGTTTTACATGCAAAGTTCATCTATTTGACAAAATAAAACTCGGTTTGCAGTTATATAGAAAAAGCTGATCTATCGTATTTTATGGAAAAATTGTTTGTTCTACCAACTATAAAACGTTGGAACTGCACATCGTCATTTTCGTTACCTTCAAAGAAAAATGGTATAACAAAAATGGAACTAAACTTGCTCGAAATGTTACAATCGATGATATTATTTTCGATACGTTCAAAGAAAAATGGTACAACGAAATTAATAGATAAAAAATTTGTCAAATGAGTGTCTATTATGGAGTTAAAATGGTAAACGATGTAAATGACAAAAATATATAAAACGATTCTTTTCAGCGAAAGAAAATATAAATTAAAAAGGGACTTGTGAGATATAGCGAAAAAGTTAAAAGTACGAGAATAGGTTATTTTAGCTTTTGGAGCAATCACAGGATGATACTGCGATCGCCAGGTATCAACTAGACTCGAATGTTGAAAATAGCGAAATTGTGTAGCGAGCGAATAAATAATCTTATCCCGATACATTTTCATCGTTTATTCTTCTCTTGTTTAAATCTGTAAACGTGATATATCGAACTGAAAGTAGCGTTCACGATAAATAATGCAGATGCCAAAATCAGCGGAGAAATGTGTTTCCTGTTTCTATAAAAAATCTTTTCTTTTATTTAGCACTTACGTCCTTTATTATTAGTTTATTATTATATCGTTACGCTATTGCTTCAACTTTTGAGATCTCTCGTGTTGTATTAAATATTTCATCCTTCATACTATAAACGTACTGGAAATAAAACAAAATGACAGAAACAAAATAAATATATTGTAAAAGAATTACAATAAAACAATGTAATGTATTAGTTTTATAACAATTTCATAGTAAACGAGATATAAAAGAAGATTTGCGCTTGCCAATTGTAAGTCTAGAGAACAGATTTAATAACGTAACAATTTTCAATTATAACCTTTTAAACGCTTCGTTCGGCCTTACTTTTGCTGTATACGTATACACTGCGTCAAAACAATTTCTCTTAAGAATATCTCAAAAAGAGAATTTGAAAATTACCAAAAAGTTGGATCTTAGTCTTAAAGAACAATGATATATCATAATGTATCAAAGATGATACCTTATTCGTTAATAAACGTGTTAAACGTTCCACGTTAAAACAAGTTTTACCAGTTGTTAGATAATTTGTTACGTAAGATTACTTGTGAAATTATCCAGTACTTTCGTTGTTTATCATGGCTTTCAGCGAGCGGAACAGGCACGGTACGATATCAAAGGTAATTCGAAAAGTAGTCGCGAAGATAAGTAGGGAACATTTCCCGGACAAGATAAACGAGCTTTCAATCGTACCACGGAAATCGAAAACTCCCGGCGAATCACTTAAAAATAAACTGTCAGAAACTCGTGCCTAATGCGATCAGACTGCAACGATCATACACGGTTTTCATAAATGATTCGCAAATGTACGTTCCATATATTATACGCGGTAAAGAACTTACGACTCTGACTTTTCAGAGGGTGGCTTTTATGCGACTACAATGCTCTTGTAGCCTATCTCTACATAGCACGTCGTTATCGTACGAACGCTATTTTACATATTCGATTTCGCGAGTAAATATGTACGTAATGACGTCTATCTATTCGATTATTTCGTAACTCTTTCATCATTGTTTAATGCTGTATTTCTATGCGAATATTTATTATTTTATTTCGTGCAATTTCATAGTCTTACAAATATAACTAAAGAATATAGAATATGTATTACATTTTGAATGTTTTATGCAGTTTTGTATATTATACGCGTCGTATGCATTTCCGCGTCTTTAAA
This sequence comes from Bombus huntii, assembly GCF_024542735.1. NCBI lineage: Eukaryota > Metazoa > Arthropoda > Insecta > Hymenoptera > Apidae > Bombus > Bombus huntii. The sequence continues at coordinate 466,458 of NC_066248.1, read as the reverse complement.
TTTTCCATAAGTGTAAAAGTATTCGTTGTCAAAAATTCTTTTTTTCCTTCGCTCAAAATTCTTTTTCATCTGTTATCCTTTTTTTCCATCCTTATTTTTTAGCTGGTCGCAATTTTAGAAAAGATAATAGCAAAGTTATAAAATAAAGGAAGACGTTTTATTATTCCAATATTAAATATAAAAGGCTCGACAAAATAATCGTAAAATTAAATAGAACGCAGGAAAAGATCTTTTTTGTCGATTTTGATTGGAAATTCTACGACTGGGATTCTATTACGGTCATATCAATCTATCATGGTAATATGCGGACGAAATAGTAAGAATTCGATAAAAATCAAATGCCGTGAAACTTTTGAAATTGTCTAGAAAAGTAATAGTGTGACATGAAAGATGATTTGTAATAAGCCATTTTCGGCCGATTTATTATACGAACGTTCGACGGAATATATAGTTGGATTCGCTGGGAGTTTGAGATAGATTAAAATGAATTTGATATCCGATAATAAAATATTACTTTAATCGTTTAATCTTGAGATATCGTTCCTTAGAATTCTAGTAAATTACAACTTTTACTCGATTATAACTGATCGTTGATTCGAAACGTCGCTTTCTCATATTTCGTTGAATTTATTTCATTTCTATGTAAAATTAACAGAAATATTTCATTCATGACTTTCTATTTCGACCAAAGAAGATTATAAGAAAGGAGAAAATGGTTTAAACGTACAGATATAGATTTGTTTGTGAATTGTATTTTGCATAATAGTAGTAATATAATTGTAGTCGTGTATGTTAGCAACAACGCATTTTTCTAAGGATATCGCGTCAAATAGCCCGCTGTTTAGCTATTTAGCCTTAGCGTAATTTGCGACTGGGCCAAGAGCTCGCAATTAGTAAGAACCTCGGTAGGGTGCTCGAGCGATTGGTTGAAAAGTCGACTGGAAATCGCCGAGCTACGAACCGTCGATGATACGACTGAGTTAGAGCGAGGTAGTTTACCGGTGGTAAGCGACCCGATACGTCGCGTTGCCAAAGAATAGGGACTTTGTCTAAAGGATCTGGTCACGGAGCGGAGAGGTCATCCATCGATGCCTTTTTTGGTAAACGATCGTGAGGTACCGCACGGCACTTAGCCGAATTTAACCGAATCGCGCCAAACGCCGAAATACCTACGGATGGTAGCGTGTTTATGGCAGAAAGTGAATTCGTTGTCTCCATTATGATATCGGATGCGAATTCGTAATTTACCTGTCGTCAGAGCGCAAACATTTCTAATCGATCGAGAATATATCGCGATGTGAACGCGATCGAGGCTCGAAAAAGTCATAACTCGTCGATCGGAGATATCTCGATTCAGCTGGGAAAGCACAACGATATCGTACCGAGCTGGTCGGCCGGTTTTCTGCTCGCCGATATAAATCAAACGGACCGTGGTAAATGTTTGTTCACGGCAATCGTCACCGTATGAAAATTAAAACGGTATATCATGCTGAATCTGGTTAAAAACAAGCGTGTTTAGAAAAAAGAGGCTATCCATTTATACCAGCTTGTGTCCCTTTCTTATGTATACTGCAAAACCGAACACGACGCGAGCGTAAACGTTGTTTGCTCTTCAGTCGCGGCAATTTGGGTCACTTTTTCCTATGAACTTTTTCGTTTTCCTCTGTTTTTTTAAAACCATCGTACCCCTACGTGACGGTGTATCAACCTACGCATAAACTCCGAACTCTCTCCGTGTAGTAGCAAATATAAAAGCAAATAATTGGACCTCTATGTACAGTTGTAATGTCTGACTCGTTCTTTTCGATCTACCGAAATAACAGTGACAGAAGAATTGAAGAAAAAACGGCTCAATTACATTCTACGAACGTATGGCCGTATAAAGATGATATTCAAAATCATTCTATGTTTCATTTCAGAGAATTTAACGGGATCTCGTGTATTTAGTAAAAATGTAATGTATCACCATTTGCACGGTTTAGTTCGTTAAATATAATATATCTAATAAAGGCTCATTAGCCGATTCATTGACTGCCAGTGCTAGCAATACATCTCCAGCGCAAAATTAAATTGTTTCTTATTTGAAAAATATTACAAACGATATTTTTATTCGTGAATTTTCCTCGTTAACCTAATGTTTGTGGAATCACGTCCTTTAGAAAGTGTGATACTATATTAATATCATTGTAGTTAGGTTAAGTACGTATAAACAGTTATCGCGATACAGCGAATTCGTATTTCGCAACGAAATAGAGAAATTCAGCTGCAGTTTCAACGAAACAAACGTTTAACTTGTACGACTACTATGTTTAATTAAATTATCATGGTTATTTACGATATATTAAAAATATTGCCCGCGCGCGCAACAAGCTTCTTCTGTATCTGATTTCTCCTCGAAAGGTGGCTTCCTGTATTCTGACATAGAGCGATAAATCCTTTGATTTCACGGAACCGAGCGCAATTTCAATTTACATTAAGTTTCTCTTTCACGAGATGATATTTTCATCTATAAATCTCGCGACACACGCTCTTCTTAATGAAATCGTATTCAACACAAAAGATACACGAGCACGAGTATAATTAGAGGTATAACGTTGGCTCGAGTTTGAAACTGCCGCTTTATTGCCTTACTTGCAGGCAAATTCGAATAATGAAAGCGCATAATCCGTTTTACACAGACAAACGTCGATGCGATTCGCACGACGTTAAAATATCACGATCTTAGACGAAACAACCATCGTTCGAAATGGACGTCCCGCCGCATCATCGAAAAGTAGAACGAGAATATACCGGGCGAACAAGTTGGCGAAAACAGCCCATACGTAACATTAGCCGGCCGGCGCGAGTAAAAGTAAATTTATTTCCAGAACTTTAATCATAATAAATCAAAATGTAGCGCTGTGTGTGCGGCTGGTAGCTGTTGAAAACGGGCCATAGAGCGTTATTATGTCAACTCGGTATGCAACGTTCCTCGCGTAGAACGCAAGCGGGTTTCATCTTGCCGCCATTGTTATCCTCCCGGTATTGTTATCGAATCTGTTGACGCGGCGCTGTTGCGAGTCATATCTACCCGAGGCAATGACCACTCTCGCGTTCCACCATCTTCTTTCGTTTGCTCCTAAAGTAGACAGATGAAGGAACAAAAGGCCTCTCGAAAGAGATTGTTATTCGATCGAACGTCCAAGCGAGACGTAACTCGGTAAATTTTTAAATTGATAGTACGTGCGAACGCGCGGGTGGTAGTTCTACGAACTACGAGTTGCAGCTCGGTACGAGAACAGGTATTAAGTTTGTTCACGTCGGTTGCACTTTTCGCACTTCCGGCAGGCGGAGAAAAAAAAAACGTGCAAATATCCGACGAACGGAGCGGCGGCGAAAAAACCGGCCGGTTACGAAGCTACGGTTTTCGTAGGGGCCGCGAGCGCGCGCGCGCTGGAAATGTAGTCAACAAGGGAGAATTCATTGTTTGACCGGTTGGTCGTTTTATATTGTTCTTCCTCCGTCAATAAGGAACCAGCGGACGCAACGATCGATTAAAGATTCATCGTCCCTTTCAGACCACGGATATATTTTTATCGACGCATCTACGGGTACCTCGTCATCGATTTAATGAGAATTTCGGTGCAAATGATTATTGGAAGAAGTTGCCTAGAAGTTGGGAATAATTTATACGTTTTATTAGAGTGACTGTCTAGACGAAAGTGGAACGTCATGGTTTAGTACAAAGAAACGAAAGAACGAAAAGAGTGGAGGATAAACATAGACTGTAAAATTAACGATATATATATTCCTTTTGCAATTTGTTTAATAATCGCGTTTTCCATGTTATTCCGACAACTACGTAACTTTTGTTATAACGGGAACTTTTCGTCCTCTTTCTTCTTCTAATTAGAGTTTCTCGTCAAACCATCGAGTCGCTTAATAATTTAAATACGAGCTGTAAATATCTTCCTCGTTTCGTTCGCGCTTCCTTCCATCGCATTCTGTCTATCTGTTCATCGTGATTTAAGTGGCGGTTTCATAATTTTTTACAAGCTACGTTCGACAATTTACGATTAAACGACTACTAGTGCGTTTATAACGTCTTTAATATTAGAATTATTGCATCTGAGTGTTAAATGTGAGCCAAATATATGTGACGTTTATGGCTCACAAATTACGCTCTAAAGCGAAAACATGTACTTTTATTACAGAATACTCGCGGGGTGCTATAAACATAGAAGCTATCTATTTTATCGAAGTAGAACATTTTTCTGTCATAATTGATCTCAAAAGTTCGGTGCAAATAAAACATCTTCGAGTTATTTTTTCTCAAGCTCTGTATAATTTTACAAATTATTTTTTATTAAAATTAATTGTTATTTAATATTTTCCCATCTTCTACCGTTTCACAGGTATAGCTTGTCCCAGTTACATGACACATCCTGTAAAATTAACATCGTTATAATTAATGCAGAAAACGCGCTCGACACCATAGAGACCAGCTCTGGTAATGAAAACGTGATTTTTAAACCCTCGATGAAACTTTGTAAGAAACACGAACGCTGATAATTAAGTCGATCAGAATGTTTCCAATCTATTTCGGTTCTCTTTCCTTTCGATTGGATGGGAATCGGCTGGGGACGTCCATAAAGTAAATCGTTTAAGCGTCTTCTGGCAGTTATCCGCCGGATAATTACGGCACGTGGCTCGAAACGCTTTGTTGGTAATTAAACTTGCGGTTGGCGGAGCGCAGGCGGGATTCGTGGAACACCGAGGAAATATCATGGGCAAAGCGAGGATAGAATGGGTGAGGGACGTCGGAAGGGAGGCTTTAAGGATAACGTCGCGAATAGAGATGTCACGAGGCGACACGTTCGACGTCGTTGCTCTACACGGATTTTGCGAATCGTCCACCGCTTATGGGTACCTCTTCGAACATCAGAAATACCCTTTTGTCCGAATAGCGTTTGTTAACATTGGGATAATTCTCTGTGTCAAGTGGACGAAGATGATTTCGCATAATTAGGACACTCGTAGCTAATGCCTGAACTAACCGATGACGAAAATATACAGGCCGTATCGAGTAAATCAAAATGGAAAGTATAGAGAAAAATGCGTACAAGGAGACAAGCAAACTTTAGTGGTTAATAGAACATTACGATTTCGACTACTCTCGAAAGACTAAAAGAACAGTTTGGCATCTTTAGAAAATGCTCTATTCATCGGATGTATACGCTCGCGTTATGACTTTATACAGTCAAAATTAATACGACTAATCGTCATAACATAAACGTGGATAACGAGTACTTAAGAAATTGCGTAACTGCATGAAAAATATGGCTGAAGAAAACTTAAGAAATTAAAATAAATTCTACTTATTTGCGTATAATTTATCGTATACCACGCACGAGTTTATACGCACAAAATAAAATTAAACAGAAAAAGACGATAAAGAAGAAAGTTTTACCGAGTTTAAAACGCTGCTATTCTAACAAATTGTTAATTTAGTTTATGTTATCTGTAATGCATTTTACGTTGTATAGATCGATCGTTAAAAGTATCGCATCCGTTGCACGTACGCGAACAAAGAAAACGATTCGTGTGATTGACGCAAAAGATCGTGAACGTAACGCTAGTCATTGCCAAAGTTAAAATTGAAATTTCACGGAATTCCTATATAAAGGAAATAATTCTTATCAAAAACGATGAATCGTTTCCACGTTTTCTTCGTCGATTACGATAGGTAATACGATTTTCAAAGCTTTTTTATGGAAGTCTCGAAAGTCGATTCGAGAGAGAGTATCGACTTTAACGAGTTAAGGATGAAAGTTTTTTAAAGCTTGGTGTGTTACGTCCTCCCTTTCATAGAACGAAATAAGAAGGGAGTCAAAGTGTTCTCGTGAACGGATACTAAAACTAAGACTTTTAGAAACGTGTAACAGCAAACGACGATTCAGTAAAGGAACCGTGGAATTGCTTCCTCATGATTGTTTCGACGAACGGAACAGCCTGGCAAGTTTCGTTATCCACTGAAACGATCATAGTAGCATGAAAATGTGTTTCACTTCGTTTCGACCGAAAGTCGAAATTTATGCCGTAGCTAGCGAATTTATTATGCAGACTGCTCGGTTATTAGTCGTGTAAAAGTTATTTTAGTCGCTTCGAAATTCCAATATGTTAAATCTACTTTTAAATTTATTCGATAGTTTATAAAATTCGTGGCGTAATGTGAGAAAAATCGAAAGGCAACATTTATGGGATTTGAACTATTTTTTCAATTTTATTGACATAACAATCCTCAAATCGTATACGCGTTATTTTTTAAAGTAACATTTTCCCACGTATAACGTCACGAATCCACGAGCAAAGATATTTTTCCTCCACTTTCGTCCATTTAAAAGATTTTATCTGTTCTTCATCGATATCCCGAAATCCAACGTCACGTCGTTTCGCTGAAAAACGAAACCTCTTTTTATTCTGGAACCTTGCCTTTTAATTCTCTGTAGTATCCAATACTTGTTCGAACTCGGCATTTTACTCTTCCAGACAAAATTCATCTACTTACCTTTCTAACCCTAACGAATTTAGAGCAGACGAGCGTACCGAGTCTCGAAAACGCTATACATTTTTCAAACAATCTAATACATGTATAATTTGTTTGATCATCTTCTCCAACTATAGTTAATATTTTAATATAGCGATTATTTCGATAAACCTTTTTCGGTCAAGATGGTGTTTATTGTAGTTATATCGAAGCCTCGCGCATTTCATGCCAAGACGTTATCCCAATATTTAAATAAAAATACTAATAATTTATAAATATTTAAATTTTTATATTTAAATAAAAAAGAAATATCGATATTGAAAAGGGAAACGCCATCGTGTAAATTGACAAAAAAGTGACGACAGTAAAGATTCTAGTTTAGAATTACATTTCGATGCAGTTTTACGTAAAGTACAAAATATTTATAATCAAGGAATAACCACGTCAGAGACGTACGATCTTGTAAATTTCACGTTGCGGTCATAATCTCATAAATCTACAACTAAATCAACTAAATTAATTTTTTATCTCGCCGATATATCGAAGTAACAATTTTTCTTTCAAATCGATTAGAATTTTAAAATAGAATAGCATTAATTTAAATATCTTTCCGCTTGCTTCTCGTCTCAATTTCTTGGCCACGATAATGGTGAAGTAAGCATAAACTATAACCTGTAGCAAGACTAGCCAAACGAGACAAAAGATCGTAGAAAAGGTTCACTTTCAAAGGCTGTTTCACAAAGCAATTTAGTGGTGCTTTAAAACGAATGCTATAACAAAGATGGTATCTCAGAATCAACATCAAAGTAGCGTAGTTTTAGGAAGTTGGCGGTTTTCATTACACGTGAGCGCTATTCATAGGATCCTTGCGTAAATGGAAGAAAGATTGCCTATACTGTTAGCCAACTAATTCTATAAAAGTGGTTCGGGGTTGTTTCATAAATCATAAATATTATAAGAAAAGTTTCGCGGCTGTGAAAAAGTGAGCCTGCTTTCGAATGTAAAGCCTTTAAGTGATTGTTCACAGGATAGGAGAGATGTATTATTCTCGCGCGAGATGCGAAGAAAGTATTCGCGGATAGACAAAAGCGCGGAAATGTGGCGTTGTTCCTGAAAATTTTTATTAATGAAACTTTTAACAACATCTCCGTTCACCGGAACAGATGATTATGCATTTATTGCGAAAGCAATTTCTGAAACAATGATAGAGCGTTATTTCAATTATGTTCCATATAAGTCGTTATATCGTGTATTTTCGAAAGAAACGTCGATAACACGTCTTTATAACACAGGGGGTCACGGTAGTAAATAATTTTTTATTTTCTGGCGGTACAGTCTTGTAAACAAACATGAAAACGTATTTATGCTTTACACGACAAGTGGAATGTGTCAACGTAAGATGAAGCGGTGTACATAGTAGCTAGATATGCCTAGATATGCACGCATCTACGCAGATATGGCAATAACAATTGAAAAGTTGCAACGGCAAACGAAAAGTTGTTGACCGTAAAGAAAGAAATACACGTTTGTCGAAAAATATTAAAGATTCCAGATAAACTTAATTTTCCTAATTCCAAGTATTTTTGAAGTACCGATATGAAGTCGATATGGCGTCAAAGTAATCTGTCAAATACGTTAAAAATGCTCGATTTTATATACGCGTAACGTTCGAATCGGTAAATTCCGCAACTTAAAATGTGTTAATAATAATCTTCAGTCCCGTATAGCAAAGTTTAGCCCAAGAGACGAATACTGTACGATGTTCTCGTTACAATTTTACTGGGACAATGAATATGAAATACGATGAAATGGTGTTTGCTATGAGACAAGAAACGCATGTTCGCTAAACAAATTTAAAGATTCGAAATAAAGTTAATTTTTTCGATTCTAAAATTATGTAGCATTTATTGCATTTACGTATAAAAGGACGATACTAAAGGATTAAAAACTTTAAAGATGACAGTATCGGACGGTTCAGGAAGTAAAGAAAATATTTCTACCTTAAATTTGTATAGCTTTCGAACTCGTTTCAGTTAGCTGTGTAGTGGTTACTGGTTTACGAGGACAGTGGGAAACGATGAACACGAAACGCGAAAGAAGGGCGGCCAAGGTGAATGAAGAGACCCTAAACGGTTCATCGCGCAGAATAACGAGGGTTTGGAAAACGAGGATTTAATGAAGGGTTGGTAACCGAGTATAAAAGGCATCTATCCCAGGAAGTTGAAAGGATATAAAATATTAAATTGGTAAATCCCCTGGACGGATGAGGGAGTTGCTCATAGATTTGCTTTTATTCGATCGATTACCGTTTTATCGAGATCTGTAGGAACAAATTGGCAGAGAGAATAAATGCTGCTGCCGCGCAAGAGTTTACTCGAATCGAACGAGGAATTTGATTCTACTTCGCGATCATCGTTATTATTATGATTAAGTCGGTTCTAGACCATATTTTTGAATCGCTAAAATAATAAAATGTTTTAGACGTTGATATAAATTGCTAACGAGACGAAACGAAATAGTTTTCCTTCGGTACCTAGTTATCCGTACAAATTTACGCATTTTTCGTCAAATATTAGTCGCTATAGAACGTTTCAACGAAAAGTCGTAAGCAATGAAAAATGAGACGGAAATAAAAGACTGATGGAAATTTTTCTAACAGTATATAGGTACCTACGATACTTCATTCTGGATTTCTGCCATTTTTCATTGCTAATCTTAATTTTTACGTACAGTTTATAGGAGATAGATAAAATTTGATAAATTAAAGCAAAGTAGTTTTAAATGAGCTATCTGATTCAAAAACGCGAAAGTCATCCGTAAGGAAACGTTAGTGTTTTCATTTTGAACAAGAAGCTATCAAGATATTCGCGTTTGAAAACAATTATATTTAATTTTCATTTTATAATATGATTAGCAGCAAAAGAAAGAACTAAATCGTAAACACCAGTACTACAATCGCTTCGTTTCGCTCAATAAATTTCGTCTTATTTCTTATTTCTTATCATTTTTAAACCATGATTTGTCGTATCCAAAACTATACCTCGAAAAGACCACAGGTATAAAGTTCCATTCAAGCTAAAGTAGCTTCCAATTACTTTCTTAGAAACGAAGCAGATGTCGTAAGACAATTGCGTGTTCCCGGCCGAAATGTCGAAGAAAAATCCATAGTGATATAAAACCGTTTATGCTTGGCACCGTGGAAACGGCACGAAGTTGCCGGAACGATTTAATAGGATGGATGGAAAAAGCATTCTGGAACAAATCGACGAACGTTGTCGAGTCTCGTAAATAAGGCGAGATCGTAGGCTCGAGTGGCGAAATAGCGGAGTCAAACAATCGGTCGTCCCGGACAACGAGGATTCAATCAGAGGTCGACAATCGGGGGATAAAAGTTATCTATGCAAGTGGAAAGGGAGAGAGAGAGAGAGTGAGATAGGGGATAGTATAGCGAGCGTGTGAACGACAGGCTCGAAACTAGCGGCGGCGCACGCAATCGTCATGAGGCGACCTCGCGCTTCATGGTACAAATGACTCTCCCTATTCGCATGCTGCACCACCCCCTCACCCTGCTGTCTGCTCCTTAACTCGCCAACTCCTTCCAAAATGGGCTTTCCTGCCGTGGTGGTCCCAAGGGGTAAAAGAGCGTGGTCGACCACGTGGAACCACCGGCAATCTTCCATGATCGTAATTTGATATTATCCGACGTAAATCAACGCCGAGAGAGCGAACGTAGTAACCGAACCAGCTTTTCGTATCACCCTCCCTTCCTCTTCCTCTTTCTTTTTCTCTTTTCGATATCTCTCCCGTCTCTTCTTTTCATTCCGACTCTTGGACTCGTCTATTCATCTTTCTATCTACCGAACACCGGTCCAGACCAGTCACGATAATTTTCACAATTACGGGGCTGACTGGACGATGATAGATTCCCGCGAGATTCGTGGCTTTTGTAATCCCTGGCAGCGGTTTGTTCCCCAGCTGCAATTTAGCTTCTGTGTTTTGTATTGTACCCGGAATACAATTGGCTAGATTGTTAACGCGGTGGTCGGATGATATCTTGCGGATGCTGCAGCGCGTGCGGAGAAGAGTTTTTATATTGGCTATTCACAAGCTGGTTTAGGTGAAAACACTCGCGTGCATGGTAGTTATAGACTATCGATAACAAATCGATGGAGTTGAAAATTATCCTATACGGACTAAACGTTGTTCGAATAATAGGTATTGTGTTTAACAAATTTTGATGAATACATTGCGCTAAAGCGTAAAGAAACATTTATGCAAAAAGGATTTACTCCGGCAAAGAGTCAAAAAATATCGATTTGATAAGCTATCTTTGAAAATACCCGAATAATTGCTTACTTTAGACAGAATTCAAAATAAAATTCAAAAGAGTTCATTATCTTTAGCTTTCGTTTCATTGTCAAGCTACGGATAAAATAGGCAAGGTTCTTCCTCAATTGATATACCGTCATGATTAGACCGCGGATATTTATGCAAATTTATATTTTTACGAAGACGATGAAATTTTCCAATTTAGATCGTATTAAGATCGTATCGTAACGAGTGATAAGACTTTTCCACTCTCAAATTTCCCATTAATCCACAGTCTAATCGCGATTAATCCAGCAATCATAGTTAAAAGACCGACAAATATATAAAATATATCCGATAATTTGTGTATTTCATTTTAATATGCTACTGATAAAAGCTTAAATAAACGACTTAAATTTCATATCATATATTATATCTATTATTATTATTATTATTAATCATACTCGTGTATGATCATACTGTATTATTTCTACAAAGAAATAGCGAGTATCGCTTTCGATTATTAGTTTTCTATTAGTTCATATATTTCGATATATTCGCGTGTCGTTGATATAAATTGATGAAATTGTACAGACACCTATAGTACTATAATTCTATATAACGATACAAATCTATAAATTTAATTTCTATTAAGCGGATAATTGATACAACAACGATGAGACGGAAAGTTAAAAGCAATTACGTATACGGATGTCAGTTTTTACTTTTCGTTCCATATTTTGGTTAACAAAGTTTGAAAGAGTGTGGAACTCGCAAACCAAACAGGGAAAAACAGGAGCGTCAAGAGTTCGATCGTGAACCCTTGTTGCTTTTAACTCTATCCAGTCACGTTGGTGGTGATGGCAGATTATGGTCTAAACGCGTCAAACGCGAGTTGTTCGTACGTACAATCCTAGATTTCTGTGTATGGATGAAAGATAACACGATGTTTCATATCCATGATTTTTCACAGCCTATAACTGGCGAATAAATAAATCTGGCAAATGGAATCCCCGAGAGAATGGTCGGAACGAGAAGTTAATAAGTTGACGAGACACGTTGGTGTAATCCACTCTAAAAGTGATTCTTGCCAGCAAACAAAGACAAGCGTGCTGCGGACCTTCCGACAACTGGCTACAATCGTAATTTGATATTATCCTACCTAAATCAACGCCATGGAGGCATACGTGCGTTTTCTCTCTCTCTCTCTCTCCTCTCTCTCCTCTCTCTGTTACGAGTGTACACGAGCCACATTGCGGAGATCGATCGATAATGCATTGAGATTTATTGGCCCGCGAAGCGCTAGTAGTCGGAGCTGCTGTCGGATCTTCTCGGCCGTCGGTCAATCTCGTGAATCATGGCGGATTTGCTTGCAAAGGTTACTCGTTACAAAGATATACGTACGACATTGTTCGTTTATTTAACGTCTAAACTACAATAATACAATATATATATAGAAATTAGAACCTTGCGATGGTATTGTTACAAGGCTATTACACGAAAACAAAATTATATGGATTAATCGAACGTCTTAAAAATAGGCCTTCGCATTTCTACGATCGAACGATTAATCTCATTGGGAATTGCGGAAAAACGGATATTCGTATACGCGATTGAATGAGATACTATGAAAGAGACGAAAACAATACCCGAAGATCACTTTATTATTGACCAGTAGAGAACCGACTTTGGCGTTTCGAAAAGAAAAATTTGAACCCATTGAACCACGTATTCGAATGTGATGAATTACAAGACGGACTCGCGATAGAGCAGAAAGAATCGATTTCCTCAGTTTTCAACGGTGAATCGATGGAAAAATTATAGAGTGCCGGTTCAATCTGATATAGAATTCAAAGAGTAAGACTTCGTTTTAGAGATTGAAAGAGAAAATCAATTAAAAGCTCGCAGGTTTTGAAGCGAATTTTGTTAAGAGGTTACTATTCGTATAACTAGACTTTCAGGTTCTTAAAAGTAACTTAAAAGTAACTAAGGTTTCAGAAATGAATATTTTCTTTAGTATATTCGTAATTAATTAACGCAACTGTTAGATTTAATGCTGTCGGCTGTCTTTTTATATATGCTTTGATAGATCAATAAAATATTATAAAATAACGCAGCTTTACCAGCGGGCAATGTTACCTTTAAATATAGTAATAAATGTCATAGTAATAAATCGAAGCCGTGGTACACCTATAAAGAACTATCTCGTAAGTTCATCGCTATAGTTATGTAATTGTCGTAGAGTCGATCGTTACCACGTGGCTGCGTAATATTCTCATGTATGTGTTATTAACAATTCAACAGGCGTACGTAACAGTGGAATTCAAGATGCGAATCGTATTTATACCAATTCTCTCTCTCTCTCTCTCTCTCTCTCTCTTCTCTGTTATCGTATTTTTTAGTATTTTTCGAATCTCGATTCTTCGATTTTGCAATTTTTATCTTACCGAACCTCGTTACTTGAAACGTTAAATCAGTCAAGTCTGAAAATGAATTCCAAGAAATTTAATTCCGTACGGGTCATTCTTCTTCGGTATTGCGATACAACTTATCGTCTAAACGATATCCGTTAATTAAAAATTATATTAAATTCGCGAAACTCGCTTTAACCACCATAAAAAATCGTTTCGCGTTATTTGTCCGTAGTAAGCCATGCCAGCAGGTCTTTCGTATTATACCGCGCGTTTCCTATGGCGGTTTAAATCGTAGCAATGATGTTAATCTGAAATCTTTAATGCTTTCCTGCTCGGTATCTTCTTAGGCAAAACGCAATTAACGCATACGGATAATATTTATGAAATGAAGCAATAACGCGGGGAGAACGGCACGGAGCCAGCACTCATTACGCGCTTCGTTATTTCTTTCAGCTAATATCCTAAGGATAATTTACCGAGTTTTCGCTCCGGTATAACGGCTCGCAGGATGCTTTATCTTGCTACAGTCAACCGGAACAGACTAATTGAAAATTGATCTTTGATTTGCGACAAGGCCTCCATTTAATCGGCGACATATCAAATTGGTGACGTTTCATCGATAACTGTAATCGGTTATACAGCAATTCATTAATTTACAGATGTTTAGGGTTTATTGCAGTGTACGAGGAATTCCAGCGATTCGTTGTTGAATTTTACATAATTCGTTGTCGATGAATGAACGACACGCGGAGGAACATCGATGCATCGTAAACCCGTTCAGTCTACGATAATTGTCGCATTTTGCTTAATTAAATCGCTCGTTGACTCATTTAATCGCACCAAACCAGCGTAACAAGGTTTTCGTTCGATCAAAAGTTCCAACGCTGTTCGGAGATTTTTCGCCTCCTCTCACGTTCTTTGTGTTACTTTTGTACCGATATTGTTCCATTAGTTCGTTATGCGCGATTCGTCTTTGTAAGTCTCGATCGACTGTTGTTAACCGCTATCTAACTGTAAGCGTGGAACGAGGCAAAGGGATTAATCCGTAATCCTCCATACGATGTTCAAACAGAAAATACGTGTTAGCGAAAAGATTCGATTTTGTTAGTTTAATATCTGACACATTCGACAGTGTATATTTACAGAAACCTTTGAGAAGTATTTATACGATGCGACTGTCATGATCACGTTATTACACTTTAAAACAGATAAGAAAATCGTATAAGATACACGATATTTATAGGAAACAGCGCTTCATAAAACTTCGCAAAAGTCACAAAGGTATTTCAAGAGTTTTTTTTATCAAGTATATGTTTGCAGTAAACGTTTTGTAATCTTTATATATTTTAAGATTATGTTTAAATTTTACGGTAATCGTATCTCGTTACGATACTGATGATATTCGCACAATACTGCAGAAACAATATTCAACGATATTCGTAGTTTAAGTTTTCAATAAAAAGACGGCAACGATGCGTATATATATTTATTGAACAAAATTTATAATTTCTTATTTTTTGTATTCGTTTTCAACGACGAATTTACTTTAAATAACGAAATTGTATATATCCTCCGACATGATCTAAAGAGCACACATGTCGGAAATAACCCTCCGGCAATTGTCTGTACTCGAACAAGAGAGAGTTAATACATTGCGGCTGTATAACGAGATACATATGTCGTCCTTCGTGTTCTATCGTTAGAGGGCGTTAACGAGATATCTCGTATTTTACATTATCAATCAAAGAAAATTATAGTTCACTCGGCACAAGTGATAATAATTAGAAGTTTTTTCAGCAATTTGTTACTTGTATCGATTTTCTAACCTAGTGAAAATAGTGGCATGGAAATTAACGATGTTGCAGAAATACTAGCAGACAATTTATTGGAAGTAGCAAATTGCGAGAGCGATTATGACTATGAATGGAAGTATGTGCCGTTATAATTAGAATTTTTCAAGCGGCGACTGATGAAATCGACGAAAGACGTTCGACCGAATTAGACGAATTTCGAAGGTAAAGAACAAACCAGATAGAAATAGATTTTTAATTTAATATTTATTGCTATTTTTCTGAATTGATCGTCTAGTATCAGCGTAGCAATGATTTCTAGCCATTAACGAATCTATAACGCATCTACATCTATTTAAGGTATTTCTGAGAAAAAACGAGTTTCTTAGGAATTCGTTCAAATTTTAGCCGCGCGTTAAGAAAGATAGAATGTACAGAGTAAGATTTGAGAGAGCAATAACTTTCCTGTTTGTTTCGCTTCATTTTATGTCCATTTATGTCAGAGCTGAGGCTTGGGAAATTTATTACAACGAGTTACACTAAGGAACGACGCGTAAAAACAGTAGAGTTTTATTATCGAAGTGGCAAGTCCGTTGCTGACCGCCATGTTCTTTCGGGGTTTATCTAGGGGAACGGATATATGTAAATAAATCACGTACATTCGAAGAGCCAGAGAAAAACGTTTGCGCAGAAATTCGAATATTAGAACCTTGGACATTGAATTTTGTTGCGGAGACATGCTGTCGAAAGACAGCCGACTTCGCCAGGCAGTGAATGGAGGCCGTTTAAAGGATGTTATTCTCCATACATAAACCGCATACTATAAACATTAAATATTTAACAATATCGTACAAATATGATATAAAATAAAAAAATTGTGCGTGTCTTAAATTCTTTTTTGAATCGAGGCTCACCCTGTACATGTGGTAAAAATTTATGGAAGCCTAGCGGTACCGAAGTGGAGATATCGGACCTCAGAGTTTTCATATTTAACGCGTGATCCCCCTATACTAAGTCGTCGCCAAGATGATATTTTTATTTATTATAGCGAAAATTTTCGCGGTATTTTTTGAAAAAACTAACGCGCCACGTGAAACTGTGTTAGAAATCTTATATTAAAAGACAGGAGAGGCCTAGCCGGTACCGTTTTTGAGATAAAGAAGTACAAAGTATGTCGTTCGATGAAGGTCTGAATGAATGTAAAGTTTCTTTTTCACCCGCATGTGCTGACGTGCACCCTCTCGCGCCTTTGCTATGCTTTTGCGAGCGATTGTACTCGGAAAAAGACTTTAAAGTAAGTAATTACACATATATGTACAATAGGGAGTTGAAAACATTTCACTTGGAAGGGAGTACATATGACCTTAATATAAGAAGTAGAATACTCTTTCCACCGTAATTTCCAGACTCGACTTTTTTAAACGTTTTTCTCGTGATATTTTGCAGGAGAAGAAATTTATCGAGAAGAACTTGGCTAAACAAAACGCACATGTAAACCTAACCGAAACCATAACCAGAACGACGTCTATTTGAAACATCTTTTCGAACAACGAATAGTTCGGCAAACAATTCCGCGAATGAATTAAAAACAAGACCCTCTGTATATATGTATATGAATGACAAAATATCTGGTCCACGATGTATTAACGTTAACCTATTCACTTACATATTGTCGTCATAGAATATTTTTATAATATATTTTTACAAAACTATCACGAGTTTCTGCGTCTCTGCAAAAGGATTTAAGAATAATGGCGAAATAGCGGGAAACGTGTTAAAATAAAAATGACATACATGTTGCTTAAAACAAAGGACTTTCCGACGAAAGAGATGCGAGTGGGAGACTGGCGTGTTTCAGAAACAACGGATGGATTAATATGTAATATGTATGTATGTATGTATAACATTAGATGTCTGCAGGATGTTCGTCTTGCTTCTGATTTCGAGTCGCTGGTTTCTATTCCGAATACTTGGTTATAAATTTCGTAACGGCGAGAGGAAAGTTGCTCTACAGGTGACGAAAGATGCACCGTGTCCCCGAGGAATAATTGAAAAATAAAAAAATGTATTAATTAATGTCTACAAGGGGCTGGCGCGGGTGTTTTAATTAAAAACTTTGAAAGTGAGAATCATTTTGTTGAACCGTGAAACGTTAGGCAGAGTTTTAATGGAAACAAAAGATCGGAGTAATCAACGAAGTAACAGATGTAATTAAATTCTGTTTAAACAGTTCGTTGTTACGCAATTAAATTGCTGCTTATACGCGTTCTAGCGGTATCTCACGGCCGAGAAATTTTTTAATACATTACCCATTGTTATCTCTATTATGTAAATTTTAATAAAGATCCCGTTTCCGAATAATCCGTTCGAGATTATAAGAGGTACTCATTGTCCGATGTAACTAAAGCTAAATATCAAACGAAGTAGCTCTTAAACGGCGAAATTCTCTCCGAGTGAGAATTTCCTGAATTATGCTTTGAAATAACGATAACAAAACGTGTGTGAATCTTTGATAGCGCAACGTTTAATTCTCTAATTGTTTCTGTTCCATGTAAAACCGTGGATAAAGCGATTATTTCGATAGATTGCAAATTACGGCAAAGCATTTTAACGCTAGATAAATTAGACATTTAATTTGGTAAAATATTTTACGATCGTAACGTGTTTTGTCAGTCGAAAGTATTACATTTTTAATCGTATCGCTGTGTTACGTTTTACACAAAATAAATATTCAGCGTGACTCTATTCATAACGCTTTAATATAAATTGCAATGATGTACGCTTTCATGTCGTAACTTTGCAAAACGGATATGTGCAACGCTAATTTAAAAAAATTACGCAAGATCTAATTAAACAACTAAAAAGCGAGGAGAGTATAACTAAATTAATAACATGAAATGTAGTAAAGCAAGTGAATGGAATGTTGCGAAACAGCAACGAGGGACGTACAAATTGGCGTTAAATTTTGTAAATACATTAACGACAAATGTATGATTCATCGGTATTCGATAAAACATCAACGAAAAATAAACATTTAGGATACTTATCTTAGATAATTTCATACTTTTAGTTATCGTACTACCTTCGATAACAACATTCATTTTGTTTAATCGCAATATCAAAACGACAATAAAATTACGTTCGCATAGACAGCTACGTACAAAAACAGAGATTAAAATTTCAGAATGTAATCGCGCGGTGTCTAACACGAGGAAAGATTGTAATCAACGTGCATCAACGTTTAAAAGTATGGCACGTAACATTTTTAATCATATCTTACTTTGCAATTATCCATATTAAATCGCTTCTTTTTTCAACAAACTCCATTCCGATTATTCCATATACGTATATTTAGTGTGCGTATATCGCTGTAAACAACTTATTTAGATTCGATTATGATAAAACGTTCACTTTGAACTTTCGTGATTAACATTTTGCAGAAATTTCTCGTATTCGAACAAATATTTTTATACTTCTCAACGAAGTTGTATACCACTCGCGTAATCATAGATTCCTAATACCTTTGTCGAACATACATACCATCGCGAATTTTGTCGTAAACATTCAGCTGTATGGAAACACGCTTAACAAACAAACAAGAAAAGAGAAAAAAGGAAATTGTAGATTTAAAATTTCGTTTAATAGCGGAGAAGACGTTGTTCGCGCGGGTCACACGCCGAATCGTGGCGAGAAAGTTTCGTTCGTCGAGTTGCTCTAAGAAACGTGAGCGGCGTGGTAGTTTGTTAAAAGTTGAAATTGGCAGAGGCTCGATTTTCCTTCGAAATAATTCCTGTGCAACGCAAGAGGATCGCGGGTCGATCGATCACCACGAAAGACCAAGTAAACCCACAACTCATCTTGTAATTATTGTGCACGATGCCAATAATATCAACACCCGTGGAACGTCGTGACGCTGGTTTGAAAGAGAGGACGAGAGAGAGAGAGAGAGAGAGAGAGAGAGAGAGAGAGAGAGAGAGAGAGAGAGGAGAGAGAGGGTGGAAAGGCAGGCAGCAAAGGGTGGACGCGGTGGAAAAATGGCGGAAGTTTACGAAGAAAGTTAGCCCGATACGAGGACGTACTTTAACGTGTCGACGTACCTACATGAGGGAAAACTGATTACGCGTTTTATCGGGTTCCAAGGTGCGCGTCGGGCAACTTCGTTTCGATCTCTATCAACGAAGCAAACTTTGCTATCTCCTATAATCGTGGCTCATCCAGCTCGGTTTTGCATAATGTGATCTTTTAACCTTGGATTTCATACTGTAAATTCAGCTATCGAGGCAGAATGTTTGTGTCGTTTTAAATAGGTCGTATCGCGGTTGGGATCAGGCTTAGTATCGCTCTTTGATAACTGGCCGGAAGAATAACGGCAAACGTATCAGATTGATATGGATGTGAAATGTTGCTTTTCTCTCGTAATTACGTATATGCTTATGTATGACAACTATGTTCATCGCTAGTCACCATTTTGTCGTTCGAACGAAGCGGGTGTCGATTCCACGTTACTTTTTGTTAAAAATTATGGTACGATTTAAAAATTGATCCTATTTTTTGTTCTCTAACATAACGAGGTAATTACCTCCACTCGTTTAATCTTCTATATACACGTAGTACATTGATTAATCCACGAGGAGAACCCATTTGTCCATTTTCTTCGTTATCCTATTTAACCTAACTGACGAATAATGATAATAGATTGTTCCAAGTAATATCCCATCAAATATCATTGTTAATGACACCTTCCAGCTTTTCTCTCTTAATTCATTTTTTAACGAAAGATCAGCAGATTTAAATTTCACGAGCCAACGCTGAACAATTCTAAAATTTTCACAATTTTCCCCAAGTTTCAAATTTACGCTTTCAATCAGTTTTTCAACACTTTTCCTAAAATTAAATTTATATAAAAGATTAATCATTGTTCGTGATGCTAAACAAATAATATTTCTATCTTAAATACGCGATTGACGACCAGAGCAGTCTCAATAAAATTTTTCAATTAAAAAGTTTCAAACAGAAAAACTTAGAAATAAATGAATAACGTTTTAAATCCGAAAACTTATTGCCAAAATTTTAGAGAAGAGAATTAGGGAATTGCCGATAAAATTATATGTACAGTAAATAAAAAAATCTTCTGCCATTCGATATTTTAAACACAGAATGCGGGCTATCGAGTGGTACAATCGGATAGAGGTAGGTTCCACGCGAAATAGTAGGTGAAAAGTATAAAATATAATCTTATCATAAAATGTTTTGTTCGGGAGAAAAATAAATTTGAAAATGTATCGTGCGTACGTATCTTCGACTTATTTTAGTTACTTGATAGATACGATATGGATATAAAAATAGAAACGACTAAAGGACTTTTATTAAATATTGTCTATATTATCTACTTACAATTCGATCATTATTATCACATAGATAATCTAAAGTCGTACAAAGCTGATAAAATATATTTTTATAAAGCTGCAATGCATGCGCGTGATTACAAGAAGATTTAATGCGGCGTATAGTAAAAACGGGAGTCACGAGACTTTGAAATTGCTTCTCAAAGATGTAGCTAAATCGGTTGATTTATAGATCACAACGACTACTCCGTCTAGTTATTTTTATATAGATATTCAAGTGACAAATGATGTTGGAACGTTGTGCTATGTTAAAAACTCGAGTCACGTAACTTTCGAGCTGACTCCTTTTCGACGTGATTCTTGAATAAATAACTAAATGATATAACGACTTAAACGTTAACCAGTTTTCGTAAGATAATTAATAATATCGTATGTCTTCGTAAATTAATAAATACCTGTGAGGATGAAATGAAATTATTAATCGTTTGGTGCGATCTCATATTTAAAAATGGAATAGTTACGTTTATACTACTCATCGCGTTTATATTATTCATTGTATATACTAATAAAAACGTGATAAGAGTCTTTTTCTATTCTCAGTTGTTAAAATATGAAAACGAATTAATATTTTATTCTTTCACTGGATTCTACTCTTTAGTTATATTTGATTCTATTTAAACATTCGATATAAATGTTTCTGCTCGTGGTATTTAATTAAATCTGCTAAATTATCGATGTTTTAACGTTGCCCAGCAGTTTGAGACAAAATGTGATCGTTGAAAAATAATAAAATATATTATTTAAAGAAGAAAATGTAGATTTCTCGTGAGAATTCTTTGTGGCAAACTCGTAGAATCTTCTCAAGTTTCTATTAAAATTCTTACAGCCGCCGTGCCATGCTTTCGTTGTTTTATTTTACTTCATAACCGAACGTAACCTGCAATGAAACCTTAAAGATTATGGAATGAAACAATAAATTAGAAATAAGTAAACGATAAGAGATAGCGAAGTTGGAATTCTAGAAATATCGATAATAATAACTGGGCCCATATGTCTGACAAATGAATAGAAATTATTTACTAATATCGATGCAAGATATTTGAACGATCGAAATTATATCCATTTTCTTAAAAATAAAAATTATTTCGTTTATAAAAATACATAATATTTGTCTACGTTTAGAAATAAATATCGGGACAACGAATCACATTGTGTCTTAATGTTATTTTCTCGCATAAGCATGAATATTGAAAGCGATCTCTCGATCTGTTGAGCGGCGCTGATCTATATCTCAGGGAATTGTGTCAACTTTAATGGTACGTTTCTTTCGAACGCATCGATTGTGGCTTAAAGTGGAAATTCATAATTAAAGGCAATCCTTATTATTCTGTCCGTACCTTCGACAATCGAAAGCTTGTGAATGGCACTCGAAGCATTTTAGCTTGACGGAATGGTACGTACAATGCCACTTTCCACATGTTCCAATCTCGCGTAAAGCCACACAGAGTATTAAGTAGTGTTCCCATTGAACGGTATACTAATTATATCGAGTGTGGAATCATTTTAATTGGACAAAGTTCGAGTCGAGTCTTTGTGTTTTTCACGCGTTAATTATGTCAGATTATTGGTTCCTATTATATCCGTGCCAATACGAAATGCAAGCTTGTGGGAAACGAGAGCCAGCAAAATTGTAATCAAACGGTAGGCCGCGTCGCGTTACGGAGTTTGATATTTTATCGTTAGTTTTATTTGCGGAACGTACGATTCTTGTCTAAATAAACATGTACGTATACGTACGTGTCACTCGTACAAATCAAATTCGCAAAGTTGTGTTTTATCCAACTTTGATTTTGTTACTTCGTCAACGATAGTTTGTTTGTACAGAATCAAGAATCGTAACGATACAAATTATATTTGAAGCGTAACGTAAAACCAACAGATTCTCTCGGCTTAGAAATCGGTGCTTTTTCTTGGCGAAGCAGGGCATTTCGAGGCAACGTTTAAAAATCCTGTAGAAAGAGATGCGCGCGTGATAACGTCCCTCTGGTTCCCCGTGACGGTCCTCCACGGCGCTCCATAGCTCGCGTAAAGATTTAGGGGATGAGACTGGTAGAAACGGCAGTGTCGAGATTCGCGCATACGCGACGGAAGTTCGGAATTGTAACACGGGAAATATCACAATGGGTCTTTTCCTTGTAACAGAGCACTAGAGCTGAATGATGATCGTTGGCGGTCGCGTGAGTGTCGCACGTGGGCGCGTGGGTTGGCAGACAGAAGGATCTCGATGACACTCAAGACACTCGACTGTTACACTCGGTAGTAGCGCAACAATGCGCGCATGCCACGATGCGCGAATTCAATGGCTTTATGTCGCGTTCTCGTGCGCACACCCGCTTGTCCGCCGAACGTAACTGCATCCGCCTACGAAACTCTGCTTCCACGTGCTATGCCCGTCTCATTAAATGGAATGCATATTTATGGAGTCACTGGCTGGCTTGGCTGGTTGGTGTGACGTACACGTTGCTGGTTCCGAGGGATGTAGATGGTGATTCGCAGGGCGCAGAGAGAGAGAGAGAGAGAGAGAGAGAGAGAGAAAGGGGAGGGGGAGGGGGAGGGAGATGGGAAAACCGGAGGAAAAAAGAGGCTACCGCAACAGCGCCCTCGACGTGTCTGGCTGTGCCGTCAGGCGTTACAAATCTCAATGGCACACTTTGTGCTCCGATTGCCAGCGCATGCCTTTTGATTTTAACCCTCCGACAACGACGACGACGACGACGACGACGACGACGACGACGACTCGCAGGATTTTTATCATCGACCAGGCATGGCGGCGTGCACGTGCTAGCGCTACGTCGCGCGTCGTGTCGCGCTTCGACGCTCGCCCTGATTATTATCGCGTTCCGTTAAGTTTCCATGGCCCGTTTTCTCCTGTTATCGTGATTGTGCGATCAAATTTTTGGTACGTGGTCAGAGAGCATAGGATTTTCGGATCTGGAACGGGAGAACGTGTAAGGATGCGAACTACGTTAATCCCGACTTTGTGATTATTTCGTGAGAGGATCGTGTGGACAGTACCGAATTTTTCTCTCGTCAACTATGATTCGTCGGTGGTCTTTTTGCTCTTTTGGAGTTTTTTCGATTACGAACCTTTAGTTGTTACGTTGTAGATCCACTTTGGTCGTTATTTAAAAATATCTTCTATATGGAAGTAATACGAAAAGTAATATTAACGATATAAATACGTATCTAATACGTAACAATATTATTAATAAATAGTAATTATTATCACTATATACGCCGAGCGCGATAATAAACGCGAAAGAAATACAACAGTAAATGGAACGAGAAAAGACGGGGAAGAAGATGAAAGGGAAAAAGATATTATTAAGAAGTATCACGTGATAAGGGGCCACTGTGGAACTTCGTTTCAAAAGTGGATAAGCGTCCAGAAAAACGGTCGACGTATTTCGCGTATCAATCTGCTAATTTACGAATCATAGCGTATTTTGCTGGTTGACGGTAAAAATGTCGATATGTTCCTAATACGTAACGTCGTATTATTCTGGCCGATGCGTAACGGTGCACACAGGTTGATTTGTTCCAAAAGAGACGCAAAGTCGATTTTATCGCGTTACGCATTTTGTCTTATCTCGAAATTTGTTACGCGAGAAAACTTTCGCGATATCGTTTATAAAAATATATGGTAAAGAAACGGGTTAAGGAGCGAATCTTGGGGGACATCGGACGTAGCTGCTATAGGCGATGAAAATGTATTCGCTGATGCGAACATCCTGGCAGCGGTCCGATAAATAACTTTTAAGCTAAGGTAGCAAGTTACCTGTAACGGCTATTGACCAAAGCTTGGTCGATAGAATTAAACGATCAACAGTGTGAAAAGCTTTCCTGATATCGATGTAGGTAGAGTCGACCTCAGATTTACGTTCAGATTAATGGCGACATACTTGCAGAAGATCGTTGAACCGGTGCAAGTAGATCTATCATGCGGAAATTCGTGTTGCTCGTCGCAAATTAAACGAGAAAGCAAAGATTAGATAAAGTTTTTCGGTGAGAATATTTTCAAAAAGTTTTGGAACGACGCTGTTGATAGAGATTGGCCTGCAATTGCATATAATATCACGAGCCAGAAGCATTCCCAGTCTTGCAAGTCACTAATGATATTTTCCGGAGAGACGGGTTAGGTTCAGGAGCATATTCGTCCATATCCATAAAATATGGCAAAATACCTAACATATAACATCTATGGTAAGAGACACGCGAGTAAAATGCATGCTTGCGTCGATAAGCGAAGGCGAAACATATCATTTCTCTTCTATTTACAAAATTATAATTTCTATATTTTGCATATAGTTTTCGTCTGGTTAATTTTCATAAGTTTAAACAGGACTCATAAATAATAGAAATCTTACGTGATCTCATATATCGATTCTTCGACGTATCTCTTCGTGTAAAGATATATTTTCGCTGAATGTAAATATCATTGTTAGTCGTTTCAAGTATTATCTTATTTCTTCTGTAAAAAAATTATTAAGTACATAAAAACGAAAGAATCAAGTATACGATAACGATAAACAAATACAGATTCGTATCAGGAGCGTATTACACTTGCTGGGTTAGAAACACGACGCGGTTTATCGTCTTGATTGCGATCGTATTTTGTTAAGAAGTTTCTACTTCATTTGCGGTCTTTCTAAAGTTACGGCCGCAATCGTAGAGTTCGAACAATCTCTACGATTGAATTCCAGTCGAGATTAAGGTAGTCGATTCGTTCATTGGAAACTATTTAAAAAACGAGTTTGTATTCTTTTTTTTCCTCAAATTCACGATTAATGGAAGATTCGTGAAATAAAATATGATTACAAACATAAATTATGTTGTAATTTCGCGTCGTATGCGATTCTCATCTATTAGTAAAAAAAAGTTTGGACGTGAAAAAAACTTTTATCCGATCACCTACAAATAGGACATCTCTCCGGATAGTACTCATTTCCGTCGTAAAACGAATTAATTGGCAATAAAATGCATATACTCTATGGATTTGAATTTTTAACGTAATTTCTATATAACGTAATTTTTAACTCTAAAATAAATCTTATATTTAAATTCCTCCTTTATGTAAACTGCTAAAATAAATCTTCTCGTATTTATCCCTAAGACGCTCAAGGCAGGGCAAGGCAGGGTAGGAATGTACACAGAATTCGAAAACCTTCGAAATTCGAAAACCTTCGAAATTCGAAAACCTTCGAAAATCGAAAAAAAAAACCTTCGGCATCGCATTTCCATGCAGAAAACGATTCTCCATGTTTAACCCGAAGTTCTTTTATTCAATTTGTCAAATTGTTTTCCTGTGTGATCTTCTTCTACTCCGCCTGTAATACTCGTAGAACATTTTCTGATAAATCGAAAGCGCTGATCAATTTCAGTCTCGCATAATCCGAACGATATCCGCGTTTAGCCGAGAGAGGCGATAATGAGCTCCACTAAATATTGTATCATCTATTCAAGCTGTCTGCGATTTAGCAACGAGGTTTGATACAAGTGTACTCGATCATTATCATTTGCTCTATACGAAATGACGAGCTTTCCTACGTTTGCATGGATGGCATGAAATAGATTATCGCAGCTAAAATTTCAGTATCGATAGAATTACCGCGAATAGATAATCGATCGGATAGGGTAAAGGAGACGCGAGATATATATCTTACACTTACGATCAGTTTCGAACAACGTAGATTTTTTACCCGAGTAATACTTTTACGGGACACTTGTAGCTAAAAATAAATCGGAGAATACTTTTAACTATTTTCTGTTGAAACACTCGTAGCAACGCGATGAAAAGGTTTCCGATATTTTATTTAAATACGATCTTTCATCTAGCTGTTATGATTCCAAGTTTTAACTGATCTTTTCGCTTTATATAGTCTACATTAATGCAGCTTATTGAAACACATATAGTTTTAGATAAAACTATGACAACTTTAGCACGATTGATTTTTTAATAAATACTGTATCACTTTACTGTCGGTTTTACTTTCGTCAGTCGTACTTTAAAAGATAGAAAAATAAATAAAATGTGTATACTTTATATCGAAAGTCCAGTAGAAAAAACATCGGAAGGTTTTATTTCTAAGCAATTACTCTAAAATTATTATAGAAGTATGTAATAGTCATAGTAAGAAATCAGTAACTGTCTGAGCATACACTGTAATAATTCTTAAGGAAGAAATAATAATAAAAATAAGAGAAAGAAAATAAAATTAACTTTGACAAAGGAACGCATAAATTGGTCGACTGTATCGAGCAATTCATAGCGGCCTATTTTATCCTAATCGTAACGTTCCAATAAATCATTATGCGGTAAAATGTCGATTATCGGAACACCGAAGAACGACTGTGCTTTTCGTTTTACCCACGATTAATACGTATTTAGTCACGTATCTTCGTATCTTCGTACTTTGTAACACGTTTGAAGGATTTATATTTAATTTTTAAACTATCGTCTAGTTTATTATTTTATCTGCGATAATAATTTAACTCGCAAGACGAAGTAATCGAATGTAGCGGTAAAGTTACACGGAAGGTTCAAATACCCTAGCAACGTGTATTATTACTTCGGATAACGAAGTCTCTACCGTATTAATTGCAATGTTCTATCGAAAGTGTGCGGATCCTGCGTAGATATAGCAACTAAATATGCCGAAAAACGGAAACGACGTACCATTGAATTTGATTGCCATGCATATTCCACATTTACGAAGCTGGGTCGACATTACACAGAACTGTGAACTATTACATTTATGTGGATCCAGTAGGTTACATTCCAAGAAGATGATCTAGGTCGTTCCGACTATAGTTAACTTGGTTTCCATACTTCTTACCAAGAAATCATGATATTCCTATTACGTGTGCCGTTTCGTGTACGACAGTTCAATAATGCTAGCTATACATATGTATATTAGAATCGGTGAAATAGAAGTAAAAATATCACAGACCAGAGAACTATCGTTTAATAGAAATTGTAATCGGTTCCATTCTCGCCACTATTATAAAACCAAAGATTTAATTGACATTTCGTTAGTACTTAAAATAGGGAGAATCGAGCGATGCTTGTCAGAAGCGGTTAGTAGTTAAATAAAAGCGAAACTTTTGTACGAATCGAAATGAGAAAAGGAAAATTAAGGGAATACCTATGGCAAAGGAACATTCCGTTTCTACCAAAACATTTAAACCCACCAACTTTATCGAGATCGCAGTAACTTTTTAACGAAACCGTTTAATTCTTTTGGTCGGAACGAATCTTACAAAGTAGATAAGAACTACCGGATGGATAGATTTTCTTCTGGAAAATAGAAATTTAATAAAAAAATCCAAGTTCGTATAATCAGATCGTTTGATAAATATAATTTCTTTTAAAATGAAAATATTCGATCAAAGTACCAATTACAAATAACGTGTGAATCGATACATTTCCTTTCCTACAATTGCGTATATTAATTTTAATTTCGCACTAACGTCCTTACCGTCTCGATTCAATTTCGGTAAGTTTAGCTATATAGATAAAAAGAAATTGCGTACATCTTTGTTTCTCAATATATTACACTTTGAAAGTAGTAGAACACATCGAACTAATTAAGAAGGGAATCAAAATATAGGATACATTCTGGCCATTGCGAAATTAATGCCTCTTTAAAAGTAAATTTCTGACTAAAATTACCGACTGAAATTTTCAATTTTGAATTTTTTCAAAGCGGAATATCGTCTAATCCGCGCAAAATTAGATTTGAAAATTGAATTTAAGTCATTATTCCATTGATTTCGAATTTGTTCGGGATACGAAGCTCTGAATTTTGCAATTTTTGTCCATTCTCGCGTAAACGGGCCGCACTTATGAATTTTTATGTTCGGAAACTACTTATCTGATCAGATTAACTTCTTTTATATCGAAAAATGAATTTCTTTTCATCTAAATGTAGAATATAATATCTCAATGGCAGGTAGTCGTTAACATGTAAAATAATCGATGCCATTCTACAACCTACTTGTAAAGAAATAACAGTTTGGGGCGTTCCAAACGTAACAATTATACACAAATAAAAATAATTATCGAATATTTTGTGTTTTTAAATCGGTTGTGAAACGAGACGTCGTTTAGCCCGATTTATGTTATACAATTTAACAGTAAAGCTCGATAAGAACATTGACAAAGTTATTCAAATTGCGCGGAGTTAATCGTTGGAGTGTTTAATAGCTGATATCCGATTAACTGATACTCGGTGTTTAGCAATTGCTAAAAGTCGCCGAGAAAAATGAGACGAGCTGAAAGTTAAACTAGATAAGTCGTGGAAAATTAATCTCGGTAATAATTGCGAGGAAGTGCGCTTGGCCACAGGCTACAGTTGCGTTTCCATCTACCTAATTGCATTTACTAATTCTATCCGTAACAACCTGAAGATTTTCACGCAGATTCAATCAGTCGAGAATTGTTCAACTGCTGGCGATTCAATTTATTTCGAAGTGTCGCCTGCGTTGCATTGAGATCAGCGCGTTATATTAATACAAACACGTATTATTAGTGCGATTATCGTATTACCTATATTAATGCAAATGCACACTATATACACACACATAGTGCAAATAATTTATTTGTAATGAATTTGCGATCATCTCGTAAAGTACTTTTAGTTTATAGTAAGACTTTTATGTTTAAATGGTTCTTTCGTATTATTTTTGTTCGATGTGTATTATTATTATTATTTTATAGTAGTAGTAGTAGTAATTGTAACTGGCTCGTATTGAGAAGATTTGAAGGGCTTTTCGAAGAAAGAATTTTCCATAAATCGCAAATTTTTTCATCGTTTGCAGATCTCTTTCTTAACACAGAAGGCAGCTTTTGTTTCAACCTAGTCGCTTTAGAATTAATTCGAAGAATTTTTAGCAGCAATAGAGTGGACAAAATATCATCCTGCATGCCACAGCTGTCGAAACAATAACCAGATAGTAATGGAATAGCCGCGTCTGATATACACCCGACGATAACCCCTCCGGGGACCAAACCTTGGTATAACAACCCTCCTAAATCACCACTCAACACCTTTTTTGTTACGACACTCTGAACCGTCACTCTGTTGAATTCGTAGAATGAATTTTACTGCCATATCTAAAGTTCAAATTTTGTTACCTTATTTGCGAAACGTTCGAACTACGTCCCGAGGAGATCACCGGTGATCAGTCAATTTCGTGATTTCTTGTGTCTCAATTTAGCGATCAATTTAGCAATTATACCGTGGAAACGCTTCCTTTTTCTCCGCGTGATTCAAGTTCCGAGAGAAACACAGCGAAACCGTGAGTTGTTTCGTTCGATCACGCGCTTTAGGACTGCATAGCTTCGTTGTTTTTTCTTTTGTTTCCGTCCATACGTGCATCGACGCGGATGGCTGTCTGTAGCCGGTATCGTTAATTCGCTTATATCTCGGTTGCTTGGGCGGAAAAAAAATTATTTTGATTCGGACACCGGCAACTGCGATCTTGACGAAGCGATCTTGCACGCACATCGTCGCTTTGCTTATCGCGATACTTATTTCCATTCGCGCTCTGGCTCACCATTTAACGCGATTCACGCGCGTTAATCTCTCTACTGGAGTGTAGAACTTCGAAAATACAACTCGCTTACATATTTTATATAGATGTAATTCAGAATATTTCATTTGTTTATTTATCGTCAGGTATACAGAAAAATATTTCGTTTATCAGGCGGCATTTATTATCACAGTCGGGATAAAAGACGTTCCGGGTAACTGGATCAGCCGGATAATAGAAGTCCAGCAGCTCTTCCTTCCTTCGCGTTTTCTTCGTTCTTACGACCGGACTTAATTTTCATACAACTGGATTTTGTTTGTCATCCGTTTATATACAAGCGGAAAAGCTAAGGTGAAATTTATAAATACTAATCGTAAGGCAAAGATTTCGCGTAGCCTAGGCTCGAGTAATGATAGGAGTCGAGCAACATATTCGCTAAATCCGGGCATTCCGACATTACGAACAAATCATATTTTCCACCGTATCTTGCAAGATACGATAAAACAGGTGCGATTATTGTGCGAGAAAAGTTGGTGCAATTTTGTTTTTCGCTATCGATACTCGAGTTCTCAGCGCCGCTGGATAAAAAATATGTTTATTTAACGCTAAAAATATCGAAACACGCGCAACGTGAAATTGCTAGAAGTAAATGGATATCTATAGAAATTTCACGTATCTGTTCTACAAGCATATTTATCGCAGAGTAATCGGTAATGATACGAGAACTCGAGTACGTTATCTTGTCAAATTGTTTCTCGATAATGGATTAACGATCGGTGTCTGAGTAGATATACATTCGTAAACAGCGACTACATAGTCGTGACGTTATCCATGAACTATTATTTAATCGATTTAGCATCGTACAATTTGTTTCAAGCCTTCGCACAAATATTTAAATACTTTGGTCCTTCTATTTGATAAATTAATCGTAGTATCTATGGAAACTATAAAATTTTGCGCGTCTAACGATATTTAAACTAAGAAATAACAGTTACTCCGATATCTAAAATCGAGCGGGATGTTTAAAAAGACGACCGAACGTTAAAAATAATCGTGCATTTTATATGGATCGAAATTTGATCAAAGAGCAAGTAAAGCGTAAAATAGAAAGATCCGGCGACGTTTGGTCACATACACGTAAAAATTATTAAATGCTTATTAACTCATTTACGTCCTGTTCGCGTCGACAGGAAGATTATTTTTAAGGTTCATTAACTTCATTCGAACCGGAAAGTGTGTTCAACGAAGCGTCTCTCGCATTGCCCGTTTGATTGCTCACAGTTCGATGTCTGCTTTGCGTTTGCTAACTAGAATCATTTGACGCTTCTAGGTTCTATTGCAACTTCAAACGGTTACAGCGAGTGATAAAAGCGAGCACAGCAGCGAGGAAAAAGAGGTTGCGCTCTCTATATATAAAACACAGTTTGTTTAACGAAAACTATTACAAGAGCTATACATAGTAATGGAAATGGCAGAAAACTTACTTGTGATTTTATATCGTTAGTTTTTGACGGGAGAAACGTGTACAAGCCGAAGTAACGAACTTCGTTGGGAATAATCGTGTTTATTTCGAAAATGTTAAACGTTGATTTTTCGATTTCTCGAAACGTTTCTCGATAGAATTAAGAAATTTTCAAGATATGGAGTAACCAGTTCAGCTGTCTGAATGACACAGTTTTATATAATGTGGCCATTTAAGTATTATACCGTGGAAACAGAAAGGTTACATAATACTCTCATGAAATCATGTTTCAGCATAGTTCCACACTTTGAGTATGACGTAATTTTATCGTAGTTAGATAATTGGATGAGTGAAATTTTGCTATAAAAAAATATTGAATAATTCTATTTATATACGCGTCGCTGACAAAGAAAAATTTGTTCGTAAAATTAATCGTTTACTTTAACAAAGATTACTTTTACTTTAAAGATTGCTTTTTTACAATTATAAGTTTTCTTATTCCTCTCTAAGAGCATAGCGAAGATAAGCGAATAGAGAATAGCAAAAATGTAGAAAAATTATTTTTCTTGGATTTCCTTTCGTTTTATACACTCGTACAACCTCTAAAGAATTATATTCTTTTTAGAATTTCGTTTCTTTCTACGATGTGAAAATTACGCGACATAACGAAAAGAGGAACGTTAGAATTTTCGAGCTTATGGTAGAGCATCTACTTTCTATTAAACGCGTTCCTTCGCTTGTTTATATTGCAGCAGATTTTATGAATAATTTTCAAATAAAATAGTGTTGAAATTTCCAAGACCTATGTTAATATCGATAACATATCTGACGTTTTATATCGAACCCTTGTAATATCGATTCAACGAGATGTTAATCTTTTCGACGGATATAATTTTTACACCGACAAATAATACACAACGGTTGGAAAAATATTTTATTTCTTATTTTACATGTCGTATATTTTACATATTCGTCATAAACTTAGGTAGCAAATAAATAATATTAGAGCATAGTTTGTTAGTTTGACAGTATTTCGGTATAGTTTTGTTTCTCGTCGATGCAAATATTCGTACATTTCAATTTTCACAACTGTTTGCCATAAGCTCGGTGAAACGCTATAACATTCTTTTATTCAATGTCAGATGTTTCCTTATTTACAAGAAACGAAAACCTTCTTCGCACCTATTCGAGAAAACAAACAAGAAGAAGTAACTAACAAATATGCGGCGTCGATTTCTTTTTGCTCTGTGTTTCGCAAAAACAAACGCGGTTGATTTATATTTATATTTTGTAAGAGAGATGTTAAATCGTAATAATTACCAACTCCTATATTTTCCAAGATATTTAGGACGTTGTTTGTTTAAAATATGAAATATGTTCGAAAGGTTTAAATAAATATTACTTTGACTAAACATTATTGGACAACCGAAGGAATATCGTTTCAGTTTGGTCTGCGGTTATACGAAAATTGATTGACACTCGGAGAAGAATTTATTGGGCGGGATGTATTCCTTGATTGGAAGTTCGCTACGTTTCGTTCGATGAAATTTTGTGTATGGTAGTATCGTGTCGAAGAACGTGGAGATTCGTTCGTATAATTTCATCCTGCTTACAGCGAAATTATTTCATGATAACGTGTCACGTAGCTTCTCCTTTCTTTTCTTGTCAATTTCTTCTGCAAACGTATAATTCTTTCTCTGCAACAAGAAATTGTTTACTCGAAACTGATCGCTTTTATCAGCTTGAATTTATCGAACGACCGATTACTTAAATATGTCCTATTAATATTCATATTCGAGTAAATCGCACAACTAGCAGCCTCTTACTTTTCTTTTATTTGGTAAATAAAATGCACCACTGTAGAAATGTTTCATTTAACTGGGACACGTATCGTCAGCGAAACATAGTATAAATCATTCTCTATCCAACCCTATCTAATCTAACCCCTTGACATATATTTCATGTACGATACAATTTTACTTTAAAAGTACTAATTAGTATAGACACGTATCTTTGCAATTTGTCAAAAATGTATTTTCCTTAACCTGGCTCTGTTAGTAAACCGACAGAGTTAAACATTGAAAATTTACGTAATATTGTGACAGTTGCCGGAAAATCATAGAAAAATAGTGTAAGAAGCTCTTCTCATTTGTTGTTAATATTTTTGTTCGAAGAAAGGATTTATTTTTTCGCTTCTAGAACGATAACGAACTCGAAATAATAAAATACTGGCTGCCTGAAATTCTATTTCTGCCTGATTCGTATCAATTGATATCGTTCGCAAGCTTTAGGTCTCAAGACACGCTAAAAGCATAGAGTAGCGTGTGTCGAGCACGAGGCAAACACTCGGAGCGCTTTCTTTAATCATCCATATAACTCGAAAAGTAAGCTATGTAGGACACGTGTTTATCTGACCTTTTTTTTTTTGCACATTTCAATGTTTAGATTCATCCCCGTTCGTGCATTTATAATTTACCCCCTGTAGCACGCAACGATAACGATCAGACAACAAACGATCGATTCTTTTCCCTTTGGTTCGTATTTTACGTTGCGCTGATTTCTCGGTTAACGTCTCGTTTTCGTTTGCCCTTTCTATACCTGTCTACGTCAATTGGATTTTCTAGAAATACCTTATACTTGGACAATAAGAATATAGCTCAGTATGTAGCGCGACACTACGTGTTCAAGGATGAGACAGTCACAAGCTTGCCAATTTGTGCCGATATTCCACGTGTTTTGCTTTTCATAGCGAAGTTAGCGCACGTTGCGTAGGCTTTTTACCGTCGTCGCTTTGAAAATCTCTTCGAGATCTCGCAAAGATCTAGCGCATCTTCGAGGACCGTTATTTCCGGCCGAGGTAACGCGTTAGAAGAACGAACGAGGAGAAAAAGTGCGAGCAACTAATTATTTTTTCGAACCGGAGAAAGCTTGAGAAAATTGGGCGAAAACGAGACGGAAGGAGAAAGAGAGCGGAGCGGAGCGAAACGTAATTGCAACGACATCGCGCGAAATTCTGTACGCAAATACCTCACACCATTCTGTTTCATTCTAGTACGCCGTTCGAAACGTGGAATTTGTATTTCAAAGCAATTAAACACGCGTACGCGATTCATACGTGCGCCTAGCTTTCTGTAGTAAATTAATTACTGTTCGTGTTTCTCGACAACTTCGATTCGTGTCTCCGTAAGAGCGTAGTATCGAAGAAAAATTGCGAGCAATTCACGGTTTTCTCGTTGAAACGATGTATGTAATATGTCGTTGAAATTTCGAACTGCTGTCTCGCTTTTTAGAATTATTAATTTTTCATAGCTGAAATTAATCATAAACGTGAAAACACAATGATCGTTACAACGTAAACCGATTAAGATACTATCTCTGATTTTAGGAATGTTCGCGATATTCTTGCTTTCGAAGGATCGAGTGTGGTGAATTTATTTCTGTCTTTTTTTTTCAGTAGATTTAATCTCGAAAGGCTATCATGGATGACTTTCCATCGTGTGAATTTCGTTTTAATAAATTTCAAAGTTTTACGATATCGTAACGAAAATAATCGCAATATAGAAATAACTTTGCCATGAAAATTATACTGTACCAGAGAACATCGTAGCTAATGAAAATGGGATCAGCGGCGATCCGATGCACCATGAAATCTTTCTTTCCTTTACCTTGCTCCTTTAAAAACATCTCCATGGTTTCGTTGTCGTTACGGAAACAGTCCGGTATAATAGCTAATTGAACCATCGCACGAGTCCGCGCAACGATGTCTCGAGGTGCGTGAAATATTTCCAGCGAGGGACACACGGATGCACTGTGTCGCAGAAACTGAAGGAGAAGCGAAAAAAGCTTCTAATTATCCCGTAGCATTTTTACGGGTTGAATATAAAGCCAGCGGAGCGAAAAGGACAATCGCTCGACTTACCGTCGAACACAATTCCCTGGAATACAGCGTGTATATATACAAACGTGCTTAAATTTTCCTACGCTTTGGCTGGTAGAAGTTTTACGTGCTAGAAATTGCGACGAAAGTTTTAATCACATACTTCCATTAGTCATGCACCCACATTCGACGCATACTCGCGCGCACAAGTGTCTGTAAACTAGGCTAGTTCACAGCTAGTCCTTCGTAGAAGTCCAGGTATACACGTACACCTGACATATGATAGCCGCTCTCGTCGAATCATCCTGAATTACTTTAATTCCATGTACTCCACTTGGAGGATCGTGCCCGAACGATACCTGGCTACACGTAATACGTTCGAAAGTTTTACGATATACCGTGGCCTCGCCGTAGCGGATCGCGTTTCAACGTTTTGCGTAATCAACGATAATGATAACGATATCGACAGCAGCGGAGTAACGAAGATTTAACGCAACTCTTCCTCTTTTCCTTTTTAATAACGCTAAATTTCAAAGTAACGTTCGTTGAGAAACGAAGAAGCGATTACGAGATTCTAACAACGGGGTAGATCGTTGCATAATTTACTATTTAAGAACGAATAAATTAACAAGTTCTTTCACTCGTCGACTCCTGACACTATATTCTGTTTCACGTAATTCGATATAATCGCCGTAATTGGGAAGTCGAAAAATTGACATTAAGATTCATCTTATGGTGTACCGTTATTCAGAAATCGATGAAAGTACAACGTAAAAATAAAAATAACGCGAGGCCAATAATATCGATCGATTAACAGGCTTTGTCGCGTAAACGTGAATTTCACGAATGTTTTATTTAACTAAATTCGATATAGTCACGGTGTTCGGGAATCCGAAAATTGCCAAGTCAAAACTAATTTGCATAGCAAAAATTCCACGATATTTCGATCGAGTAGGTATACATGCTACTCTTAGCAAATACATAGAACAAATGTACACGATTATTAGATAGATAGCTATAATTACTTTCACGGATTAATCTAATTTCAAAATACAAACTTAAACTTGAATTTATCAAATTTATCTTTTCGTTAGATTCACTCTATGACGACAAAATTATTATAGTAAATTAGCGGGAAATAAGTAGCTCTCCTGATACATTTCGTAACACAACTGAAATATGTCAGTTCCTCTGGTACTCCGGAGACCACGTTCTAACACGTAAGTTACATGTCCTGGAAAGGCGATCACTCGTGAAACGTTTGGCAATTAACGCGTGACAATTCCGCTAAAACTTATCTTGGCGAAAAGTTCTAATCTCAAAGTTTCCACGGAGATTTCCATAATTTCCGAGCCTCTCGCAAGTTAGATCAGTCGACTGCATTTTTTGTAAATTAACTAATGTCGAAAGGCGTACTCTTTGTCTTCTCGTGGAATCGCTGGTTATCCAATCGTGAAATTTCAATTATCCGCCAAAGAGAAAAGATAATATCGAGCAAAAGCAATCGATATTTCCTAAGAATATATTTACGCCTATTATCCCTGTTTGTTCATAAAAGCCTGAATGACAAGCAAAAAGGAAGTATTTCTCGTAACCTAATTATCTACGTGGCCGAAAAGCGCCGTACGTATACACCTGTCTTTCTGCTCGATCTCGATCTACCTTTCTTAGAATAACTTCCGAAAACCACGTAAATTTCAAACAAGACCCAATTCGTTCAACTCGTCATCCGCATTCGTGTTATTAACGTCACGCGTTTCTTTTCACCAATCACGTGAAACATCATCGTGTTTGTTTTGGAAACTCGCAAAATCCTTAAATAAGAACGGGTGTTCGATCGATCGAGATGGTATCGGGCGCGTGACGCGTGCGTTATTAAATTCATCCAAGGGTCGGCGTCGTTAGCCCGAAAAACGGCATAATTCCGAGAAGCGGTCAGAAATCGTCGAGTTAATATCGGTCCTACGATGAAAAGGGAACATCGGCGTGTGCTCGGTTAGGTAAGAAAAGGACGATGGCATGCCGTGTGCAATACGGACGTCATGCAATGGCGCACGCGACCACAAAAATCTCGCGCAACACACCGCCGCTTTACGCCTTTCTACGCGCCTCCGCGTCTACACGCCTCTCTACGTTCAATTGTCCGAGTACGCTTAGATCCTTCGCTTCGTACAGGCTGAACAAGTTTTCTTCCAGCGTTATAGTAGTTTCGAATTGCTGTGTTTTTCTTTTTTCTTTTTTCCAATTCCTATTAATATGCATTTCGATGCGCAATTGCTATGACGCGCATAATTTAGCTATTAAAGGATCAAAATTTCTGAAATTAACGCTTCCGATCATATCCTTGATCGGTAGCGTTAAAATACCGGCAATACCAATGAAAGAGAAATGCAAAAGGCCCATTGAAAACGAGTTTCAAAAATAACAGTAAAATTACGCGTGGTCTACGAGAAAGTTGCTTGTCGTGTGAACGCTATATATTATTAGTTTAGTTCGATATACATATTTGAAAATATTACAAATAAAAATAGCGAATAGAAACAGCGAGTAGAAAAAAGAAAAATGACAAAACTTCAAAATTCGCTTCGCTCGAAGCAGAAACATTTTCTGACGGACATGCCGTCTTTCTAAAGTTTAACCTTTTAATCTTGACACTGATCTTTCGTGGGTTTAAACGTGTACAGTTGAATCAAAGAGAGAACACAAAGAGGAAACAGACGAAAGAATTGGAGGATTTCTCGATAGAGCTCTGTAAAAGCGCGATCTTAATTTTGATCCACCCTGTATTCGAGTCTGCATGCCTTGATACGTGTTACGTGAACGTATAGTTAGCGCACACTGTCGTGAACACCTTCATCGTTGTATGAAGCGGGTGAGCTAGCGGGAGGTTGTTCCGTCGCAAATCATAGGTGTTGCGACGAACGGGTGCACGATCTGGTCGACGATTTCTTTGTAAACCACCGTTGTCGCCACGAACACTCATTATATTCGATCACGGAAATACAACGCGAAGATTATATTTAAAATTCTGAATTCTCTGTTGAATTGCTTCGCCGTCTGACGAACCCTCGGACAGCTCGCATTAAGAGACCGGTTAATAATTCTGACGTGATTCGTCCTAATTTGAAATCTCTCGCTTTTTATTCTTTCTCTTTATTTCTCTCGTCGATGATTAACGTCGCGCGTGAAACTCCCTGTAAAAACATTCTGCGCTTATATCTGATTATTATTTATTTTATAGTATACGTTCGATCAATTTCATTTTTCAAATTATCCCGTATACGATTACGTTTGCCTATTTATTATACTAATTTACTATTGGTACTGTATCAGACTAATTATCTTATTGTTGATACTGCGTGTGATTCTATCTGGTTATTTACTATACAGGACGTTCGATTAATTTTCCGACTTTGGCTTATTTCGATGTTCATACTGCATCAATTTACCTTACTAGAATTAATTTACCTTGGCGATATTTATCAATATGACATCAACTAGCTAAATATTAAATAACTGGTGGTTATTTATTAAATAACTTAATAATAAATCTAATAAACATTGTTTGGTTATAATTTATGAACGTTAATTGGATTACGCAATTGCAAGGAATTTTGTAAAAAGAAAATCAACATTTTACTTCGATGAACTCGGTGTAATTGAAAAAGTTTTCTACGATCTAACGTGGTAGGAGTAAGATCGAATAATAATAATCTGGTTAAATTAAACGATCGACAATAATGTCTTGGATCAACCGCAATCGTTTATTTTGGCAACGCATTGTTATTTACTCATGCATGCGTTATGTATGTGACTTGCAACATCACCTTTCTATTCGTAAATAATTATTGCATGCATAATGCAATAATAATAGGCAAATGTCGAAATATTATTCTCGTATTTGTAAACACGAATAATTCGGTAACATTAGGCTAATCTAGTTTATAGTGATGCAGATAGAGAAAACGAAGATTATTACGATATTAAATATAATTATTTAGACAACTTCCTGCTATCAAATAAATGATATAATTATTTAAATAAATAATGCTACTCTATAGTA
This sequence comes from Bombus huntii, assembly GCF_024542735.1. Classification (NCBI taxonomy): domain Eukaryota; kingdom Metazoa; phylum Arthropoda; class Insecta; order Hymenoptera; family Apidae; genus Bombus; species Bombus huntii. The sequence goes on along the minus strand of NC_066248.1, from coordinate 427,079 downwards.
CAAAAGCTGAAGATATTAAAAAAATAGTAAACTATATAGAAAATAATTTACAAAACTTTCAGTTGTAAGATTGTTTATTATGCAACAACTACGTATGGCTAATTTAACAATTAATCATAATCGCAATTTATATGATTATATATGCGCGTGAAACATTATATATTCTTGCGAAATCTAGTGTATGTTTCTATATAATTGAAATTATCGGATGATAACGTATCGTTGCACTACGTCGTGGCGGTTCGCTGCACGACATGCTCTTCGCACACTATCTATTTGTAGAATTGTAACAAAACTCTAATATGAATAGAGTAATAAACTCAACAACGCGGTCTATAGGCTTGCATATAAAACAACACGAGCTCGCACGTCCACGCTCCTCGAAGGTCGGCGAGCTTCTATCTTTTGTATCCGGGGTTACTAGCGAAACGATTCGTTTCCGAGGACATGTTCGGTGCGACGTTCAGCAACTTTCGTACCCTCGCAGTAATATGGAATTATGGTGAACATGAAACACGATGTATTCTTGTGCAATTTCGTTTATCCTCGCACTTAGAACTATCGGGTGGGAAGAACGTAAGCTGAAATATTAGTTTTGTTCGATTAAATACCTGTGCTTTTGTTTTTCATCGGAATAAGTTCATTAATTCAAGTATTTTTGAAAAATTTCTATTCTGTCCTGAATTTTATGCAATTTTCACAAATCTATCCTTCTTAGCTTTAAAGGATGATATCGTTAGAAGAAGTTATTACCGGTGTATAATATGTAACTGATGTAATATTGGTATTACCAATATGATAAACGATATCAATTTTACGTACTGTTTTGGCTGTAATTTTACTCTCAACGCTTATTGGGTTATGGACGAGGTATAAAAGTTTGAACCAATCGTCGAGTTAACAACTCAATTTTAAAGTACCTTTTAATTTATATTTTGTATTTTATACGATAAAGACCGTGAATGTTAAACGAATACTTATTTGTTCTGGAAAAAAGGGGATGAAATCTAATTTAACTTATAGTAGTCGTTCAGAACGAGAGTACCAGCTAGGAATTAAACTCGGTGGGAAAATATCTGGAATTTCGTGTATATTCGTTACATAGTTGTAAAAAGCTACTATTACTATGTACATACATACTAACATGTCAATTACTATACAACTATCGATATAACAACCGATACGACGGAATAGACGCGCTATTTAAACGTTAAATGCATAATGATAAATGTAATTATACAATGATGTTTCAAATAAGATACACACGATAAGCAATTTTCTAATAAGGCTCGAATATTACAAGCAAGTTATCCTTGATCTGTACAGAAATTGTACAGAATCTAGAAGGTTTAGATTGAACTTTCACACGTTGAAACCTAATGGGTATTTATACTAATGAAAAGAACACTCGTTTACTCCGCGCGAAACCAATTCAATTTTACCCAGTTGACGCAGCTTCATTTTCTGCGTCTTACCGTCACGTAATTTCGTAATTTTGTTATCACTGCTGAAACTTTTTTTAACCAACCTCTTCCTTTGTATCTCTGTTTCTTGTCTAATATCACGAGGATTATTTACTTTAACAATATACTCGCGAAACCACTATGTCGTTTGCTCGGAACAATGTAAATTCGATTAAATGTGCTCTACGTTGGGGATCAAATGCTATTACCAACATTTATTTACATACACATACCGATCAATATACAGGAATTAGTGGGTCTCGTCATTCTCACCGTATAAACCTGAAACGTGCATTAGTATTTGTCTGATTTACTTATTTATTTATTTATCTTATCATTTATTTAGACAAACTAGAAAAAATAAATTTTTCTGAATTATCTTGAAATAGAAAATTATCTCGAAGTAGAAAATTATTAATCGTATACGCGTATAATCTTATCGTGCATTGCATCGCATTGCATCGTATAAGACACCGCATGAAAAACAAAATACGATTGAACGATAACTCGCTGAGATTGAATATCATGGTAGCTTTTAAGTTTTAATAATAGCACGCGTATCGAATGATACTACGAACAAAGAAAATCTTTCATCAAATTTTATCGATGTAATTTATATTCTGTTCCGATTCTGATATTCTGATTTGTTACAACTTTTATTTCAAAATAACTCCAACGCTTCCATAATACATCGTACAATGTAAATTACCATTTAAAACGTGGACTGAAAAGTGATCGAACCAACGACCGTTTCTCAGGTTTATTAATTACTCTGGTACAATAATTCGTTTTATTGAAATTATTACTCCATTTGTTGGTTCACGGAGAATGACAGAAAATACGAGCAGAACGAATGTACGAATAACACTGGCCCGGAAGGATGTAACTCGTACACAATTTTCCCTTATTTCGTGGCCACTTCCTTTATTACGTATTATGGCCTCTCGTTCTTTCATTTTCTCCTTCCTCATCTGCCCGTTGCCCTGTTTATTACTATCTCCTATCTTCTTCTTGTATCGTTGGTGTTTCTTTCACCCTGTGCCGTGCTTTCTTTCCTTTCTTCTGTCCTATCTCTTTATACGTTTTCTTCGTTTCAGACCGCGATAAGAGCGATCACAAGCTAACAGAATATTGTCTGCAACTTACGACTACTTTCTGGAACGCAATATGTGCGTGCAATAGACGTGTATATCCTGTACGTCACAAATCCTACATTTCGTCATTTTCAACTACTTACGCGATGTACTTTGCGTTTCACGTTCGAAAATGACGATAACTCGAATAACTCGAACGACGTGCATATGACGCAAGTTGTAAAATTCTTTTCTAAAATTCTAGCCAGAATGCTACGTCATTATTATGGCTGCAGTTCTTTCTTTAACTATCGATCGATAAATTGGTTTACGTTGAAAACGTGTAGTTGCATATTAACGGCTACTTCTGTTTCAAAATGTAATTGGAACTGGTATCGATGGTATAATTTTAGTAACTTGTTATCGAATTTTAACAGTGATAATTAACTTTCAAAACGCACGCGTAATAATTATAACACGCATAATATAGCGTACGTATCGAAGTTTTCTATGATACACGATCAGATACTTTTAACGAATCACTATATTAGCTGCAACATCGGAAACATTGTTACACGACGCACAAAGTATACGATACTGAGTAATATAATAATGATTTTACTACAATACGGATGCAATTTAAAATTCATAGTCACGAAATGCTAAAGTTTTATCAAAAATAAAAGAGTCTTAAAATTTTTGAGTGGGAATATAGACGTCGTTTCTTGTCTCTAGTTCGCTTGAGTGCCATTTCCAACTAAGTTGTAGTTAATGGTACACTTCTGCTCGAAACACTAGTTAACCGTACTTAATAGAGCGCAAGATGCCTGGAAGGGTCACAGATAATATTTACAATTCATGATGTGGCCAACGGTACAGTTTCAATTATTCAAAGGAATACACTATAGTGCATTCGTGGCGTTAATTTCGATTATTCCAAAGTACTCTATCCAAAACAATTTGCATGATACGAAAGAGTAATTTCAGGCCCATTAATGCATGCAACTGGAACGTTATTTCGCTATAATGTACCTGCTTATCTGGCATCGGCTGAAATCGATTCGTATGAAATTCACTTATAAGATCGCGTATTAAATTTTCATGACGTTTCTTTCTAACATAGTGTCGCGGAATAAGTATGTATAATGCTTGGAAATTAGCGAATGTTTATGTAAATTCCAAATCGACCTATTTCGCGGGAATACTTTTTGCATGTTAATTTATTGCGAAATTCATTCCGAAAATCTAACGTAATTGCCCAATGGTCGCGAGATATAAATATCTATGGTTAATATTTATCGAGAAAGTTTCATTCATATGTCATCAAGTATGATCAAATAAATTTTATTGAAATTTCTTTTTCGTACAGTCAATGAAATTTCCTACTAATTGCTCGTAACTCGTAAATAATCTGGAATTCTATTATCGTTGTACTACGTCTGTTCCATGTCGTTCCAAGCAAATAATCGTTTATTTCGAAAGCTTTCAGAAACGCTAAAAATTGATTTTCTGACCAATCCCGCCCCCCCCCCCCTTTTTTTTGAAAACCGAACACTTGAAAGTTCTTTCGGACTGTTCCAGTTGTTCTAAACATCGTTCCAGAGTATTATTTTAGTATCATATTTGGCGTAGAAAGTAACTTGAAACAGTTCTGCCCGTAAGACAATGGACGTTTCTCTTCGTCTTAACAGCAAAGGGTTCTTCTTTTGGAACACATACTTGCACTCCTGGACCAGCCTAGAACAAAAATTTGAAGACCGGAACGTTCGATATTGCAATTCAGTAGGTAATTTTCGTTTTCAGACATTTTATTCAATAACGAATAAGAAATAGATTCAAACAGACGGTTGTTAAGATTATCCTTATCCTAATTTTCTCAATTTAATTTATTAAAAGTTAATTCCGCAATATAACAATTGCGAATTAGTATTTTTCCTAATCCAACTTTTTTGAATTTTAATCCGAAGCAAAAACTTCGTGTAGGTAATGTAACTGTTTCAAAAATTCAAATGCATACTTTGATTTAACGTTCTGTATATACATTTCTCGTTTCCTTTAGAAATTCTTCGTTTCATCGTAAAAAAGAAAGATTTATTTAACAGCAGCGTACACAAGGATTTTACAAATATATTTATCGATACAATGAATTTAAAGAAATTCAATAACAGGTATTCTCTTCGCTGTGTAGTATAAAAAACATTTGTATAACCTTCGAGTAGCGCACAGCTGCGCGCTTATCGTTAGAATAGAACTGTGTCCTGCTCGCACGCTGCATCCCCAGGGATAGCTCGCAAAAATTTCGAACTCGAATATTGTTTAGCCGTGTTCTCTCAGCTGCAAACAATTTTACACGTTGAAAAGTTTCAAGAAAAGATTAAATTTTTTAATTTCTGAAAATTGCTACACATTGACAGCCCGGTCTTCCGCCAAGAAATTCTCAAATATTTACATTAACGCTTAAAAGTAAAAAATATAGATATAAAAGTAAAAAAATATATATGTATATATACACAGATTTTATATTAATAGTTAAATAATTAGGATACGAACATGGATTTTTTTATGTATTTATTCGTATATGTATAATATATTAATATGCGAGTACGAGAGCAGATTGCAAAGTTTCCGAAATGACATTAACAATAATTAGTAAAGCAACTTTTAGCCTCTATCCTCGTATTTATATAGATTCTATGATAATAATAAATTACGGTTCAATTACAGTATAGTAGTAGTGCGAGTCATTGCACTGCTAATTATTCAAACCGAACAGTACATATATATATATATATATATATATATATTATATTGAACATGCAAATTATGTGCGTATATATTTCTTGTTTGATGATATATACTGTATGTGTATATCCTATAATGTTAAATATGCAAATTCTTTAAATACCGATTTCGCACATTTTCATGTTTCAAATTATGCAATTTATAGTAATAATGTCAAGAATAATACAAAGTCATAATTTGAAAAGTCCTCCAACGAGAATTAATTTTATCCACCGCTTTCGTCGATATGTCTGACGGATAAGCGATCGTTGAAATATTAAGCAGATATACAGTGGCCCGCGGAAGCATCTAAACACCCAGTATAGAAAACTTTCACGCGTATATCGAGCACATTACGTCAAACAGTCTAAAACTTCGTTAGCACTGTGATGAGATACAACTGACACGATTACGTCGATAAGATTTGAAAACGTAGCAACGTATAGCGACGTTGATTCAAGATTTTTTTCCATTTAGAGAATATAACTGCAGTTCGGTATAAGACCGGTTCCATAATAATCCTCCAATCGGGTTAACACCGTTAAAGGACATCGTTGTTTGACGTGTGTCCGCTCGCTTGACTTGTGTACACGCGTGTTACATAGGTGTACGAAGTTGATTAAATCGCTTGGCGAGATTCGGCTGGGAGAGCGCGATAATTATCGCTCGTTAGCTCGTTATGTTATCTGAATTTGTAATCAACACCGGTGGAAGTCCAAAGTGTTGGACGGGCACCACCCGGTCCCTCTGCGTGTCTATCGCGTCTCCTTTGCGACGACTACGCGTGTTTTAATTGAAATAGTCGCGAATTACCCACTTAATTCGCCATCGTTCATATTGTTCTACGGATCCTACTTGTGAAATATTATTCGATGGTAATGTTGGTAACGAAACTGAATCGTGCGGAACGGTCGTGCGTTTACGTTTGAATTGGTCAGGATTGATATTGACCATTGTGGTCGGTTAAATTAGTTTTCGATTACGTTCTGAATGTTGAGCAATGATATATTAATTCAAACATAGGGACTACACAGTAATCCGTGGAAGTTCAGTTTTATTACAATATCTGAAAATATCGGTTGCTCTTTTTCAAACGGAATCGTGTATTCTAGATGCCCTATATTTTAATTTTACTGCATATTAATATCGACTCAAATACGGGGTATCAATGGCTAAGAAATATCCATCGTAATTTTTAAACATAATTATGCATCATGTACGTGTAGTCTATGCTTTAAATTTTACTACTTACGAAGAGCAACATTGTTTTATAATGATTAAAATAATTATTATTATTATTGGATTAACTTTTCCATGGAATTTAATGAAAATCTCTTTGCATTTTATTCGCAGAATATATTACAGAGAACGGTACGTAAAATAAAAGATCAATTCAAAGCTTGCAAAGTTCATTCAATGTATTTTCAATCAGAGATTATTCCGTGCACGTCATTATTTCAGGTTTAACGAATAACCACGTAAAACTTATAAACTGCGTTTATGACGTATAATTAAGAATATATAGGGGCAGAGGGACATGTATAAGTTTAGCTATCAAGTCCTTTAATTGGAACAGAGGTCTCATCTTTGAATTACCAAAGTCTGAAATGATCTTAAAACCATCTTCTTATTACCTATATTATCTATGTATTTACTTGTATTTTAGTGTTCATCCATTTCTACCTTTGCGTCAAAGAATATTAATAGGAAACTAAATAATCGAATCGAACGTAGTACTCGAGAATAGCAACCAATACATACATAACCGTATACAATTTATAATTCTTAGAAAAAATATTTCTTCAGTTTTGAATATGTATGTATTTTATTGAAATGTTATTTTACTGATAATATATTTACTCTTAATTATTTACAATACATAATTCCGAGGAGAAATCCTTTTTCGATAAAGTGTATTATATTATACAAAATATTTATTTCGTCGAACAATTTGTAAGCTCGCGTATTGTTAATTTAATTCAATTTCAGTTGAACACGCGCATACATATATAATATTTTGGCCGAAACAACTTAAATACAAAAATAAGACATAATATTAAAATTCGGAAAAGAAAAGTGATTGTCAACTTAATGGATCGCATATTCGCTCGTGGAATAATCGTATTAAGAATTAACAAGGTATCGCGGAATTAGTTATGATAGCTATTGGAAAGGGTAATAGGGTGGTACTTTAATTAAACGCAAATTAAACGGCTAATTTATCCATCCGACCCGGTGAGTCTGCAGTGAAGAACAACGGACGAAGCACGAGAATGTGCGAATGCGTGAATGTGCCGCAGCTGCAAGAAAGAAGTTACACTCTATGTAAAAACTTGGCGAAAGTTTCTAGACGGTCGAGTAAACGACAAATTTGCGAGTCGTTATGCACGAACTGTGATGTCTTAAATCTTTCAGAAGATTCTCCTTACATAAGTCTGCTAAATTTTTCATGTAAGAATTTTATGCTCTACTTACGTCGTTACTCTACCAAATTTTAATTATACATATATATCGTGTAGATTAACTCTCAAACTTGTTATCGATATATTAGATATAACGTTATGTTAAAGAAAGATAAGTTTCTTTAAAATCTATTAATATTTGTAATTTATTTTATTACGTCGTAATTGTAATAGAAAATACGATAGAATATTTTCTAATGTATTTTTACCTGCCAAAGTTATTCAGAAATGTCTAGAAATTTTCTTGCAATGATGCTAAAAGAATATTTGTAATTAAACGAACGTACTCTGATTCTTCCAATCAGATTAACTTTTAATTGTAAATATAGATACAGTGAGTTATTTTGGAGGAAACATTTTGTGTCGTTTTATCAATATAATATATCATTTTTATTCACATTAATGAATAAACATTAAATTATATATACATTTCTATGATATCTATATGATACAGGAAATGTGGTTAACGCGCAGAGTATTTTTGTTCAAACTATGAACCGAAGAAACAACTTTACCGTATCGTAGCTTAATTCGCACATAGGTAATTTTAAAGTTATACGATAGTACATAGAGTATATAAAATTTCTATGTTAATAACAATAATAACAATAATTTATGTAAATTGAATCGAAGATGTATGAATTGAAACGTAAAACGAGAAAGCTCACGTGTCAAGGTAGTTTATATTCAATACCGACGTTTCCGAAGATTTCTTTGGGGATCTTTAAACCGATCGAGTCTCGCACAACCACGTAAATAGAAGAAGGAATCTAGGACACGTACTAGAAAATTCTATACAATATAGTAGAATTACTTAATATTTTGTGTCAGAATCTACAAAACTATTCACACATAAGATTCGATTTCCCATGACAGAAATAAACGTGCAACATATTTTTTGCTTTAGATATATTTATTAATAAAAAGAACGCGAAATCTATTATGACGGAATTTATTATCGAACAATTTTTTTATTATTGCAATTTTGTAGATACGTAACTATTTAACGAAGAAATAAAAAAAGATACGGACGAAGAAAGGTAAAACATAGAAACTGTACAAAAGCGCCAGAAGTCGTGTTTCAATCCTCGCCGACCCACTTTTTATTTATCAAACACGGTGAATAAATGAGAGAATGATGAAAAAAGGAAATACTTTATTCACTTGTAATAATAATTTTTATATCATCGATAATTAAATCTATTTATCGAGACATTTAACGTTCATGATTTGCAATTTATCAAATACGCTCTTAAAAAATTTGTATTATTCTACTATCAAGTTCAAGTTCTAATGCAAATTACTGATTAGACATTCAAGAATCTAGTCCATGAAAGTAATGCAGTATAATAATAATTTATTAACGAAACGTCTATAATTCTATAGGAATGAATTTGACAACGCTATTCTCCTTACAACCAATACATGGATCTAGGATAGAATACATCTATGCGAAAACTAATCTCGTTATATTACATTATAAAATAGAAACGGAATAAAATAATACGAGCATATATATAATATGCGAGCATAATATGAGAATATATATGAAAGTTATTTATACGAAGTTACGTATGTTAATATATCGTATTAAAAGTGTCTGAATCTATATATGAATTTCAATAGTGTGTATCGTTAATTTTACTTATTGTTGCACAGGCGTAGGGACGATTCTTTTAGGCGAATTTCATTTTTATTATCAAAAATTACCGAAGCATTCTGTCTACCGAATAAATTTCAGCCCAATTGAATGCTGTCGGACTTTCAAGAGTCAGATAATTAGACAGGTTGAAAAATGTATTCGCGCGCGACTCGACTGCCTTTGACGTACTACGCTGGCTTCTAGTGTACCGACAGAGCACGATGATGCTTAAAAAGCGACATTTGGAAAAAGCGTGGACGAGCACGGTCGAGGAAATTCCGCAAAGAGAAGAACGGAAAAATATATTTCTTCAATTACGTTATCTCTGCTCCCTTTCTATTATTTTATGGTTATATCCGTAAAACTTTTACCAAAGAATTATTTACATAAAAAGTCATTTCAAAGAGTGATTGTACTAGTAAAGTACTTTTGATTTTACTTTGTTATTTCGATTACTTACGAAGGTGCTGATCATTTTCGTTTAAATCTTTATCGTTTTTCCAATTACAAAATGCATTGAAAACGTTATAGTATATTTTAAGGTCGTAGATAAAACGTAATAAGTTCGTTTCCCTTGACTTCTTTAAATTTTAATATCGCAAACGATATATTTAACTATTTTCAATGTTTTAATATTAAACGGGCAGTATTTCTAAAATTATAGACAAGGCGAAGAGAAATACATGTTCAGGCTGGAAATAAAATAACGTGGAAACATTGACAATATACCGAGTTTTAAAAATGCTCCTTTCTGAAATAGTAGTTACCTAAATAAAAAATAAACGACGAAGGAATCTTATCTCCTCGCATTCTCTAGATCTTTACTCGATGAAATATTTACTCGAAACAATTTTAGGATGTTAGTATTTTCGATGTAAATGCATATAATTTTATCGTTATCGTGCAACGGCCTATTACGTTGCATCTCATAGAATCGCGTGGAATTTGTGGATCTCTCTGATAGTAAGATCGCACAGTCGATAATAAGTTTCGTTGAAATCGATAAAAACTAAATATCGTCAAGGTCTTCGTAGCAAAAAGCGAAAAGGTATCGTTGAATTAGCTACGTGCGATCGTAATCCATTGCATATAAAAGGCGAGTTACTTCGTTAAAGCGGATTCGCGTATTAAATAAATGTAACGCTTCGTATAAACACTGCCACGTGGCGTGCTAATACTTTTTATAGCCATTTTTATAGTAGCAGAAATTGTCACACACTTTACATGCATAGAGACCTTAAAATTATTCACACGAAGTGAAAAGAATAATCCTTTGCGAAAGTGTACACCAATTATTCTAATTACAAAGGTATTTTGGTATCACGCAACGAAACGAAGCGACTCGTTTAAGCCGCCAATTAACAACGTCCAGCGAAATCATGTTGCGTATACGCGAAATTTTAAAGCAACGCAACAGCGAAAATCAATGGACGTCGTTGTAGCGGGTCGTGCCTGATCGTAGACGGGAAAAACAATAGCCGGAATGAAAATCGGTTTTTGGTAAACAATTTACAGCTCTGGTAAACAAACATTGTGGCAATTTGAAACTTTTTTTTCGCCAGAGTTGTCTCCTCGTGCATGTAATGGATGGAAATTTAGCGTACTCGAACCGTACTCGAAAATCTATTAACGAGTTAAAATTGTTACCTTTTTTTTAAGTAATTCGAGCAACAAGATGTTCAGAATCGAAACATACTTACTATGGCACTCTCGATTTAGTTGGAAATTAAGAGTGTGTAATTAGAAAACGTACTCCGAGACAAGGGTATTTGAATGTTTTATATTGATTCAAATAAACGGCTGTTAAAGTAGATTGAAGTTGTAAAATCGTAAATAATTCCTTTAGTTGAAGATCGTAATCAACGAATTAGACAGACGACGATATACAGTGGTACGAGTATAAAAATATTTGATATATACTTTCGAGTATAAAATATTTTATTTTTGAAAATGAAGTAATACGTGTATTCAAAATCCACGTATCTTCGATATATTTTCGAAATACAGCCACGGTTTCCGCACTAAAATACTCGACATGTACGAAGGTGCCGGAATTAGAAGCAGAAAATGGGAAAGATCGAAGGAAAGAAGCTCGCAATCGTCGTTTCACTTTGCCGCCCGCTTTTCGCGATTAGCTGTCGCTCGAAACTGCGAGCGAGAAGACGCGCGTACCAAAGATCAGTTCCGTGCACGCGAAACTTTATGTTATCCGAGCGGCTGCGCTCCACCTACATCGGCGTGCACAAACGCGGGGAATACTTTTCTGTGATACGATGTGTGGTATCGCAAGTTATGGGACATCCTGGTTGTACGTGGTGCAGGTCGGATACATAAGTACGTGTAATATGTACACACCAGAGTCCAGAAAGGCGGCTAGCAGCTGGTGCCAGTTTCGGGTTACATATCGTCTTGGTAGATTCCACCAAATACGTATTCTCGCCGTCTGGCCCGGTTGGCACGCCATGCGTTATGTTAAGAAGTGCAGTTAATTACGAAGATAATTTCGAGTCGTGTGTTTGCGTGCTGCACATAACGAGCTTCCGACTTCGGGAGTTTCTGCCATGCAAGCCAATCTGCTTGAAACCCACCCCATCGTCTCGTGCTAGGGCCACCTCAACCAACCGGTGTAACCACCCCTTGCCGCGCGCTTTACCTCTTTTACCATATCCAACGGTAGCAGACCGATCGTTATCCGTCGAACAGATTAGAACGAAATCCCATGATCGTTTCGCGGAATTCTTTTCAACGCCAACCCCGTGTACCCCTACCAATCCCCGGGTCGGTTCGTCGTGAAAGCAGGATGACGATGCCCTTGCCCTCGCAAAGATCGTCTTTCATTCGCCGTTTTCCAACTCCGTTATTCCACTACCCATCTACGACACGATAGCCAGCGGCATTTGCTTTCAATCGTTCGATCGTACTTCGCATATACTCGTAATCAGATTAATACCAGGGGAGCACACGTGTCAACAGCATTGTCGTCTTTGCGAATTGCGCGGCTGTAAATTTAAACGGCGCTTCGAAATGAGATGATAAAGCGATCACTGAGAGGGGAAATCGTATTTGCCATGGGAACGTGATTAGCGTAATAAAGGGAGGGATTAGCACGGTGTTAGCTAGGTTCACAGATTTCAGAGACGCGAATCGTAGAATAAAACTTACGACAAGCTCGTTTTCGATGTATGGTATGCGATACGAACCGTTGACAAGTTTTCCGATCTACACCGCAAATTGGAAAGTACAAAAACCCGATCGTGTTACGGATACTGATTTTTTACCAATTTTTTTTAAATTGTTAATATTTCAATAGCAATGTTCAGTATATGTCATAGATATTCGATAATATTCAATATATGTTCAATGTAACGATACTAGTCGGATACTAATTTTTTACCAAATATATATTTGCAAATGTACGGTCGTGTCTCGCCGATACAGCGCATATAGCGCCAATGAAATTCTAAAATGTTTTATATAACGCACACGAGGCTCGGTATCATAATCAGTGGTGTATGTCGAGCGATGAATGCCCGAGTTGTAAATTTCAAATTCCATTCGATTCATTCCCACGAATAGAAACGGCGATGCCACGTCTTCGTACGTTTGGCGTACGATGTTTCCATGATTTCATATTTCGTATCAGATTGACGTCCCGAAAGGCTGTGGTTATTGCGAACTGCAAAGATAAATTCGAATTCAACCTAGATCTAACTAGATTCATCCAACACTTAGCAAGATTAGAAATAAGCTTCGAAGTATCATCTGCTTGCAGTCGTATTCGGAGCAATCCGTTACCGGCGTTGCTTCTTCACTCGCATCTTATCGTAAAACGCAAATCTGTCAACGTGATTGTTACCATAAATACTAATAACGTGTCGTTGAAACTTTCGAGAATGTTGCGACACGAAAACTAGAAAGTCTCTTGCGTTAACTAGAAAGTTTGTACTTTCGACGAAATTAAAAGCGTATTAAGATTTTACGGTTCGCTGAAATAACGTTAGGTTCGCTGTTTAAGACAGTATAATAGTATACTGGAATATGTACGAATGCTTACGATACCTAATTATGTAATGTAACGAAACGACGCGAAAAGGTCGTCTAACAAACGGTACACCGATTCCGCGAGTATATCGACAAATGTCCACTAAATTTGTCGTTTCACGTTCCTAAATTTGTAAATCACATTTGACTTGGTGTAACGAGATACAAGTAACGTGGAGGAAGAGCGGAATAACGTTGGAGTATATCGGACGGCGTATAGATAGATACGATGCAAGAAACGAAAGAAGCGGTGGGGCATTCACGCGAGGAAAAAGAACGTGCCATAAATTACGAGCGTGTAAATCCAAAGCGTTTCGCGGAGCGGTTTCGGACGGTATAGATTAAGCTTCTCCGAAAGTTGTATCCAAATGCGAGAAACTTCTTGATCTCGCCGTGAACTTTTCGACGGAAATTCCTGCTAATGCATCTGCGTTGTTCGCACGTCGTGCGTTGATGCCCGATGCCCACAAACTACTTTATTCCGGTTTATCGGAAATCAAGTTGAATTAGATTAGTTGTTAAACTGCGTCCAGGAACCCAAGAACGATCCTGCAAACCAGATGCTTTAAAAGTGAGATTTCCTATGAGCGACTGCGTCTGCTTCCGTTCGATTAGACACAACGTTCGGACACGCGACTCTTGTTTTCTACAGCGTGTTTGAAAGAAGCATTACTTTTCCGTTTCGTTGCAATTTCCTCTTTTTCTTAATTGATATTTTGTGGTCAGAGTCGCGTACAGCGAATCGTGCGACAATTTTATCATGAAACGATTAACGTCTCGATCGCACGTTGTTGCGATGAAAACCTTTTATCAAAATCAACCGATCGAATCGACAGATATGCCAAAATGTGATGACGTTTCTAAACGACATCGACAAAAATCCTTTTCCTAAACATCGTTTTCGTCTAAAAGGAACGTATTTTCAAAATTTCGCATAAATCGGAGCACATTTCGTATAAATAGTAATTTACAAGAACAACAAGTTGACTTTTATCGAAACTAGCGTTCTTTTCTTTTCGTGACACGTCAAATTTCTCGATGTATCGTAAACAAGTGTTCAAATATCGGCGTGACGAATAAACCACGACATTTAAAGCATCTGCTCTTATACAGAGCAACAAATACGGAGATAGTGCTGTGTCGGAATATCAATGTGAGTAACTAATATATGTATTCGTAAACGGTGTCTATAAGTATCCGAAACTTGCGTGCATGAATACCGAGTGCATGAGAGCTTATAGGAAGTCCGACCTTAATATCATTGCATTAAATCACGAAACATATCTGTTCGATATTCCCGTGGTTCTTGCTCTGTTCCGTAAAAGGGACGATTTTGAACGATATTGCTCGAGAGATATTTCTCCTTTCCTCTTTCCCCTTTGTAAGGAATTCTTATTAGAAAAGGTTTCAACGATATACGGTGAAAAATTATATCCGAAGTAACGATTAATTGGGTCGCTATTCGGTTAAAATATAATAAAACGAAGCTCGAAATATCTATGCGAGAATATTGTAGTCGATATCTGTGTTATCTTTTATGCGGCTGCTGAGCGTGGCATATTTTTGAATTTTTTTAAATTTTATATTTCACAAATACGATCGCAACGATCATTGGTACGTTAGCGACAACGCATCTTTTTAACGATATTACGGCAGATGGTCCGCTGTTATTTAGCCATAACGTAATTTATGACTGGGTGGACGGCTCACAATAGGTAAAGACCTCGGCAGGATGGTTGAGCGAATGTTTGGAAAGTGGATAGCCGGCGACTCCAACTCCCATTGCCGAAGAATAGAGTCTTTGTCTAAAAATCTGGTCACGGAGCGAAGAACGTCGAAAAAGCAAAATCTCTTTATAAACTTAATTGGAAATAGCAACGTAAAGTATACCGAGTGGTATAATTTTGATAAACAGCTCTTATCCTAAAAAAAAGAACGTACCAAAACGGCATAAAAGACGAGAATGCAAATGTAAAATTACAATGTTCTTGGTACACTTGCCAAGAGTCGTTACATTTTAGGTGACCAAATACAAACTTGGGTTGCTCTGTAACACGGCGAACTAAAGTTTTACTTTCTCACTTACTTCGGGACGAACATGCAAAATCTGACGACAAAAGCGTTAAACTCATAATGTAATTTAAACGTCGTAGTCGACGTTTCCCGCGATAGAAACAGGAACTCTTCGTTCAAACACAAACGAAACATCGTTTTGCTTCCTGCGTTTAATATTCCACTTGCTTTACTACTTCGTTCACATTTATTTATTTGTAAGCGTCTGTATTTGTAAAACTAATATATTCTCTTCCAATCTAAATAAACGTCGTTTCGCTTCCCTAAATTCTACTTTGGATAAAAGCTCACCGATGTTGATATTAATACGTCATACAGGGAACGGAATACTTGCAGAGAATTATTTATTATATCACGTTTACTTAATAATACATCGTATAAGTTACGCATATACGCATACTATAATTATAAATGATAAAAGATTTGGATTTACATAGTTTCTACGATTTATAATCTATCAAAATTTTCTCCAATTCTGTACAGGCGATAAATTTCATAGAAACTCGATAGTCTCGATACTCGGGCATACGCAACGTATGATAGATTGCATGTATTTGTACGATATCATTTATTATATTATATATTTACTGTTACTCTTTGAGAATTAAAATTACAAGGCGCTACGATTTATCATCTGTCATACCTGCAACTTCCAATCTATTAAAATCTTAACGAACTTTAATCTCATACGCTATAAATCTTATAAAATTTTATCATATTAAACGATTATTTCTTTACCTTTTCTCTTTTGCCGATCGTTAATCCCAAATTTCTATCATCCCTCGCACTTAACCCTACTTCAGTTCTTGATTTTGTATGCCCAGCCTCGCTCTCGCTTTAACGAGCCAAGAGATTTTTGATGTCTTTGGAAAAACTTAACTACCGACTTAAGTATCGCTAAGTATCGACACACCTATTATCATTTAGTACAAATTCAATATGAATCACGAACGTTTTTATTTATATTCCTGCTTCGTGTAGATGACTTTCTATCTTATTATCTTAATACGTCTTTATACCTTAATCCCATTGCGATCGTTTCTTATTAAGTTAATTGTTTTGCTAATCGTTATTCCTCCTAAATATTTGCGGTTCGAAGATAAGGGAACGCTAAAGAAGTATAGAATAATAATTTTACAAGAGTGTCTGTGAGCCAGATTTTCGTCTGCGAATTGAAAAGAATTATAAGTTGGCTGTTAGTGCGAGTTTCGATTTCGATAAAAAGAGAAAGAAAGTAGAAAGGCGGATAGGCGGTCGCTCATTTTTCTAGTGCCAACAACAAGCTTCAGCTGTCGGATCAGCGACAGCACGCGGGCAGATGTCGATCGACCGTGTGTGCAAGTATGTCCGGGAGCCGTAATTGATTCACATTCTGTAACGAGAAAGGGTAAAAGGGACAGCGACGAACGCCAGAGAAGCTCTATTGCGGATTTACAGACTGGGCGGCAGACTGCCGGGCGGCAAGGGATGCTAAATTATTTACTGCCCAGTCTATCTGTACGCTGGATACTTACCGACACGTGTTGCATGTCTATAGTTGTATACCCTTGCTTGTTCCTCCGCTACACGGCCAACACTCCGCACGGTACACGAAGTAGAAATTTTCCATAGCGAGAAATCCTTCTTATTAATATAATCGTACCGTATATAGGGGGGATGTTGCGCGATCGAGACTGGCTGCATTATCGAATCGCTTATTCGATCAAAGGCAACTTGGATTTTTCGACATTAGAACTATCGTTTCACCGATTTTGTAAAAGTAGAACTTTCTCCAGTTTTACTTTTGCTTCGCAGTCTTTGTAAATAAAATAAGTAGAATATATAGAAAGTTCGATTCTGACGATCGATTTTAATAAGGTTTCTCAAAGAATCGCCCAATGTCCTATTTCCACTATATAAAAAAAAAAAAAAAAAAGAAAAAAATTCTCCTAACATATTTGTATTTCGCAATCAGAAAGACGAACCTTTCCTAACCGATATTTCCATCGATATTCAATGGTGAATCTATCCGTTTTAAAACCATTTCAAGTTCAGGTTTCAACTTTTAATTACACAACGTGTAGCAATTAGCGTGGGGAAACATGGTAATAAAATGTAACAAATTCGAGAGAAATATTATTAACTCTCGTATTTGTGTTTCCGTCGAGATATGTTAAATAAATTGAATACACGATACGTTTAATCGATGTCTACATTTTTTGGACCATTGGTTCGTTGATCGAACGTTGGCGGCCAGCTTGAACTCGAACGACTCCTCTTTAATCCTTCATGCCGATGTCTACCCCTTAACGGTTGACTCATTCTCATGGGCATCGTTATCGAGTGTCGGGTTTGCGTTCTTATCCACGAAATCTTGAATTACGTATCGTTCAACCACTTGATTGTCCGTCTGGTCGTTTACCGTCGTTTTTCCATGTCCTCGATGGTTTTCGTTGTCCTAGCGATTCATGCAAGCTGTTCTATCGATTTTAAATTCAATATCCCCTTAGAAGAACGTTCTTGTCGATCGACTTAAAAAAATTACAAATTGTTTCTACTTCTGCTTTCATCGTTTAGATACTAAATTTGCAAAATTAACATATCCATAGGTACATCTATGAAAATTACAAATTTTAGACTATCTGTAGGTAATTAGATATAGCGTATCTGCGGTATATTTAAATACGCATCATTGATCGATAAATCTAGCGTCAAGGAATAATTTTTTAATATCGATAATTCTGACCGACTTACGGAATAAACTGAATCGTATAGAGTTTTACATACATGCGAGTTTAACGTAGTAATTCTGGTGCTGCCTATTGCAAATGCGATTCAATCGGTTAAAAATCGCATTTTATTTCGAACGAGCGATTGTAAAATATCTAGCGACGCGTGGAAATTAATTAGAAGCTTTAGAATGAAAATTTGTCACGTTAAGGCGGATTAAAATTTTCCTTTCATATTCCGGAACAATTTTTGATCTTCGAAATAATTTTCTCTTTCTCACAGAGATGCTAATATCGAATTTTCTTTTCCAGGTGAGTGTACCAACTAATTTCAATGTACGAGACAATGTCGCAAAAATATAATTCGTAAGTATTCTTCAAAGATGGTGTCAATGCGATTGCGATCGGTAGAGGCTCAACTAGGAGAAAAAAATTCCTGTGATTAAAATAATTCTACATATATGTATATTATATCCTTCAATGACTCAACGTGTTTCTATCGCCTTAGTCGTCGGTCTGTTTGCTTCGCTTATTTTTTAAATAATTCAAGTTCGTATATCCCCAGTCCCACTGTTGTTACTTATGCCACGCTATACAAGAGGGTTGATAAGTTCGAGGAAATTACATTGTCAATACGCTTGCACTTTCGCTGAATTTGTTTTCAAAACAAGCGATAATTTACTTCTTCTTTCTACAATTGAAGTAACCTTTATAATAGCAAATTTATCGATAAGTAAGTTTTTAATTAACTAATTTAAATCGAGATAGTATTTTTGTAGAAAAGAATAATTTTATTATCGAGTATCTTATTATCATACTCTCGTAGTTTATTTTGCGCTTTTACATTAATTCTTATCATCCGTTTTTAATATTTTAATTACAAGAACAAATTTTACGTTATCGTTTTGTGGTTTGTGGATCGATCGAAAATTTGTTTGTCCCGTATAACGTGCTTTAAGAAGATCTTTAATACGATTATAGTAAATTTCTTTGCCACTCTTTTCTCGGAATTTCGAAAAGTCACCTTCTTGCTTTTTATGTATAAAGCTATACCTTTTCCTACATCTATCTTTTAACAGGTTGAAACGAATTCGGCAAGCGTCACAAAGATATATTCTTTACCTTAATTAAGCTACTATTTGCGTAGACGGCAAATTAATGACTGGCTTATTATAAATTTATACCTTCGGTTTTTTAAGTGTTTCTTTCTTCTTCGGTTCGGATGGTAGGCAAATATTTGATACTTGGCGAATTCGTTTCAATATCTACGAAGTGATCTTAAAAGCCCGGGAAAAGAAGAATCGACAAAAAAGTTTTCGATCGACCCACTAATAAAAGAATAATCGAAGTTGATCGCTTTTCGCGTCTCGCCTGGTGGTTACACATTATAATTTGTATAATTTGTATATTAATATTTTTAGAACTAAATGTAATATATTACATCGCAGGAATTATCATAAATCGAATCACGTCTTGTTTTCGATGTCGCTCTAACAGATTCGCACGGTCTTTTGCTACCGCGTAGCAAAGTTAAATCCATCTACGCATCTGTTTATCCGAAGGATTAATTCGTTTCACCATCTGCCGCTATCGATATTACTGCCGTTGACATTGTCTCTTGTCACGATCGTTATTTACGGTTGTTTATGGAAAGAGAATCTAGACGCGCATTAATCGGTCTGACTCCAACGAAAATAAATATTGCAACCCGCTAAAAGATTACCATGACCTTTCACGTTGCACGTCGATCACAATTACTTGGATTCGGCAAATCCGGGACCGGCGTGCGATCGGTAAGTTCGGAAGAAAAAAAACTGCCGGCTGACCTCCGCGTCGGCCGAATGTGACCGCAAAAGCTCGCGTTAATGGGAATAAAATAGCATGGGTGAATTATCCTCTTTGAGCGCGCAAATCCTCCGGGCACAATTAATCGGACATGGTTGTCTCGTCGCTTAAAACTCCAGTCTTCGGTCGTTCGTATCATCCTCTCGCCCCCTTGTCGTCCCTTTCCACCACTCGCAGACTTCTTTTCAGTATTGTTCAACATAACAGGAGAATCCTGTGGGCAAGGCAGGCTGAGATGGGAGAGGGCGAAACGGATGCGAGGGTCGAAGCCCGCAAAAATGAGTAGAGTTACGAAGTCAACGGCTTTATTATTTATCTGCTTTCTGAGCTCTCTTTTGCGCGTCTCTCTTTGAATTTTCCTCGCTCCTCTGTCGCGGTGTCGCTCTCTCGCTCCTTCTTTTATCGTCTTTCCCCTCGTTACTTTGCCCCCCCCCTCTCCACCCTCACTGAAAAACCAGTTACGAGAAACAATACTTGGGACGAGAGCGACGAGCCTACTAATTAAAGAGAACGACGACGCCCGAGACGAAGATCTATCCGCGAACGTCGCGTCGTCGGCTCGCTGCGACGAATTAAACGCGCGCTACGATCCGCTTACGAGCTTCCTTTCGATTTTACTCGATGTTCGTTAAGGTGCGCGCTACGGCGAAAATAGCAAAGGTGCGATTTAGAGCAATCGCGTTTAATCCTCAAAGGGAATAATCATGGCGCGAGCGAGAAAAATTTGTTCGCTCGCGGAGTTGATGACGAGATACTTGTGTCAGAAACCGGCAGTACATATATATATATATATATATATAGTAGCATTTACACGATTAATCTGGTTGGCCGTTGACGAATCATAGCCAAGAGGGAGGTAATCGTCCGGTACTTCGTTACTTTGTCCAAACAAACGTTCCGTATTATGTATCGATAGCTGTTCGAACGTTTCATCTACGTATTTCCTTCTCTTTTTCCTCGCAAGTAAATGTTTTACCTGTACGTTGTACGAGCGAAGATAAAGAATCTGTTTATGAAAGCAGATGCGTGTAAGCACACGCGTCGACGTTCGTTGTGACGTCAATGTTGCGAACACATCTCTCGAATGTTTTATATCTTTCATCGCATTTGCTAACGCTCCGAGTATGAATGCAAATGATGCGTCAAAGACCAGTGGAAAAGCTCACTTTGTAGTTTGGCTTGTGCGTTCTTTTTTAACGTGTAGACTTTTCTTTTACGATTTCTCTGATAAGTGATTAAAGAAGATTTCTGAAACTTTTGCTATATTCCTTGTTGCAACGATAAAATAGTGGCCAGAATGAAGATGTATAAAGAATTTCTTAGATTTTCCTTCGTCACAGCAAATAATCACAGAAATGTTCGTCCATGTTTAGTCGATATAGATGTGCATGACACAGGCATCTGAAATAATTTCACGTTGAAATTGCAACGTACAAACATCGCGAAAATCGGTTTACGATATTTTCCAGTGATACTCGATTTTGAAAGAATGTCAAAGAGCATTATACGCGAGATTCGAACTATAGATGAACTTGGTACGCATCAAAGAACATAGTATGTATTTTCTTCTTCTTTTTATGAGATACATTAATTTCTAAGAACATGCTAGTCAGAAATATAGGTATTATAATTTTCTATTATAAATATTATTCTAAATTTATAGAACTTTATCGTATAATTTTATTATATCGACTCGTAGGAAGTGATCCGATTAATTATCTTAAACGTAAAATATACATATAAAAACCTGATATACAGCCGATATAAAATGAATGTTTAAAATGTTATGAACTCAGTTCGTAACGTACTTTTAATTGATGCCTGAAAAAAAACAAATTTCATCGCATATTTCCAGATTCCATTATCATCGTTTTCATTTTAAAAGTAAATGTTACGTTTCGTCATGTTGATTTATTGTAAAAACAAAAGCAAAAAGAAAATACACGCGTATGCTCATTGCGATGCATCCAGATACGAACGACCGTCGGTCCGAGGACAGATAAAATGTCTATTAGATGGTGCCACGAGGAAAATATTGTTTCTCCGTGGCGGAAATTTTGAGATTAAAGCAAAGTTCTGTGCTCAGAAATTAGATCGTATCGTGGCGATTGTTTCCCCGAGGACGTTGCGCACAACTCGGACATTATCTCTGCCTCTAAACTACGCATTCATACGACGACTTTCAGACGTTACAGCGTATTTCTTGCATTATACGCAGAAATATGTAGCTGGGTTTCCATTAATTGCTCCTTGCAAGCAGCATTCTTTCGAATGTTATTTACTCTCTAATTAAATTGACAAAAACGACGTTTTCGTGTAAGGTTTATTTCAAAATTAAGCGTGCGTCAGTATCGAATTACAGACGTTTGGTAAATAAGTGTAATCACAGTGTTTATTTTTAAATTTTATCATAATGGATACACTGCTATCCACATGATACTTAGATACTGGGATATTTAGAAAGCCAAGATAAACCGAAAAAGTATCTTCAAGAAGTTGCGAATATCTCTGAGATCGATATTTTAATATTGTAATAGCAGATACCGTATGTAGTAGCTTCTAATTAAAAAGACGAGCGTTGTCTCTAATTACTAATCCATGATCAATTTGAACATCTTGGTCAAATCTACATACTACGGCTACAAATCGAGTAAAAATTTGAATAGATCCGCGGAATTTTGTAGCCAAGAGGCAATGCAGGTAAATGCGAACTGGGTCAAGATGGTAAGGTGAAATCGATATTTTCGATAAGATGATGGCAAATGTTACAATCATTTGTCAAATACGAATGAACCGTGGAAAATGAAATTGGAATGGAAACAAATATTTGACAAGATACGACAACGTTGAGAGCTTTTGAAGTATTAAATAAATACGAGTGCAGCAATTCAGTCTGAAAGGAAGGCACACGAGAATAAAACAAAACATATATTTTTATTCGTAAAGAATTATTTTGGATTTTATAAATTAGTTTATCTAAATGCCCGTACGAACAAACGAGTTATTAAGTTATTCGAGAAAGATTTATGATCTTTCGATATTACGCGGCAGCGAATACTCGATATTTCAAAAATATAAGATACAGACGAAATTTTGAAAGCGAAACGAATCTAAAACGACTGAAAGCGAAATCACTTTGTACGAAGTATTTATATTAACGCGTGTTCCATGCTAACACGTATGACGCTAGACGAGACAGAGTAAACCGTAATATGACGGTTTATTTCGATCGAACTGTATTAGCTGACTATTTTAGCCGAATATATCGCGGAATAAATTAAATACAACGTATAGAGGCATAAAAATTACCATTATATCGCTCACCTTCTAGTTTAACTTTCTACACGATAAATGCTTACAAGCAAACTACGTTTTTAGAATATTTGTTATTTTAATTTCCTTGACATTTACGTTTATTCTACCGTAATAAAATACCGTAGTATAAAATTCAGCATATGTACTTGTTAAATTTGTAAAACGTAATTGGACCATGACAATGTTTATCCTTTGTCTTATCGTCGCGTGAATCGAGTAAATTAGATTAATTACTTTTAATTACTTTCTCGTTACAAATTAATTTTCACGCTCAACTTCTCTTAAAATTTTATATTTATGCAATATATTTATTTAAATCTGCTCGATATATAGAACAATCGCTCGAACCGAAAACGACCTACATCGGCTTAGAAAAATATTCTGTACAGTTGCGATAGAAATCTTTTCCAGAATGTAGTACGACGAAAATAACATAATGGCGAAAAATTTCTCCAAGTGTCCAAATACTTTCACGAACAACCGTATCTAGGTACATCGTACACGCGTCAAACGATTGAATACTTCGTTACAGAATTATCTACGAACTGAAACTATCACATTTACATATTGTTTCTGGTACATAGAGTATCAAATCGAATTAATTTTACTACCCTTGGAAAGATGGACGTTTCACTGCAGATGAGCGGATAACGCGTCCATCAGGAACAATTTAATCAAGTCATAAAACATCGTTTGCATCAGCGTTCTTAACAGACTATAAAACGTTATTATATCGAAGGTTGATTCAGAAGGATAGCTGTAAATTCCTTGTTCGAGTGGCCCGCGCGTGGAAAATGATCGGCAGAGTGGGTACCGTTGAAGACGACGGGACACGAGGGGCGCGGAGGTTAATGGGCGTACATAACGAGAAGGGCCTACATTATGCAAATAGCCGTGGATGGCCACCAGCCGTCGACTTATATCTTATCACTTTGACCGGCCGCTCATTCATATGAATATCGCACCCTCGGGAGTGTGTGTTCAGCTTATGCTGGGGTGGTTTTTACTCCGGTCGGAGGAGGGCAGCGACTTGTTTTTTTTCCTTTTGGTTTTCGCTGGCTCGTGCGTAGTATTCTTCTTGGTTTTATCGTCGACCGCTAGAAGATAAACTCTTGCAATTAGTACGACGAGATTGTTATTCACACTTATGGCAGAATGGTCTCAAAGTTTCTCATGCAATTCCTTTTTCATTCGTACTTTGTTCCATCCTACTTTTTATTCTCGCTTTTATCATACCTATTTACCTATTTGTTCACGTTATTAAGTATAGAAATTCACGAATAACGATAATTCTACTCGTATCCAAATCTGTTTAACGGTTAATTTTTTACTTCTAATCCAGTAACATGTTAAATCGTTACCCATAGATAAATTATTAACACAAAGTGTCGTAAAGATAAAGAGATGTTGTTTTACCAACGTTCGTATACGGTCGAAAATTATGGAAATCTTAAAGCATCGAGAAAAAGATGACTATTCGATTGGTTGAGTTATAAGATTTATCAGGATCCCTAACACAGTTTATAAACGGTGAAATCTTCGTAAATTGTACTTAACCGAAGTAGCAGAAATACGTGGAGGAAAAACGTGGACAAATATTAACCTAGTTGATTAAATAAATGTTAGCGTACGTTCAGCCGGAATCACTCTTCCCCTGTGTATTTCTAACGCGTCGACACACGGCAATCGTTGATCAAAATAAAACGTCGCTTCGTGTCTCGAAACGATCGCGAACTCTTTGTGGAAGATTAACACTTCATTGCTGCGGAGTCGAGTGGCCGATCTTTAAGATCTGGTACCACGTTTCGCGCGGATCACGATTTGTCACGACACGTCTACATGCTCGCGCATGAAATTGCCCTTATCGAGACTTTGGATTTTTAGGTATACGTGGAAATGCTTTGAAAGGGGGAACGAATGCTAGCGAGGTGAAATTATCGTCGAAACACCGATATTAAGTCTCATAAAGTCGTGCTCGCTTCGAAGAAATGCTTAAGCGCAGTCCCCTTGTTTCCACTCACGAACCGTAATTTCAAGTTTCCGATCATTTTCGGGAAAAAAAGTAGAAAATGCGTTATCACCGTGTTGTACTTGCCCTTTTTCTTCCACGTGTATACGTACAGGTGCACATGCAATTTTCTTCCGCAGCTTTTAACGAATTACGACGTCAAGATTTCGTTTTTCCCACTTGTCCACGACGAACGTGCTTTATTAGCAAATTGCGTTTAATTAGACGATATCGACACATTTCTGTTTTAACGATGGATCGCGAAGAACAGAGGAAGGCCGATTGAGTCAGCCGCCAGCTTCGAAACAGTTTCGAAATAATCGGAAATCGGTAAACGTGAGCGTGAGTCGACAGCGAGACTGCGTAAAGACGGGGAAATCTTACGAAGAAATTGCGAATCTTCCAATAAATAGAAGCAAATCGACCATATATTTCACGGGCATTTGAGAGGTCAAAAAAAATGAGAAGCTCGTCGCAAATAGCTGATACAGGACGACCGAAAAGATTATCTTCGGGAGAAGAGAAACGTATTACGTATATGGGATATATAGGATAACCCTGGGATTTCTGTTGCCAAAACTTGTTAGGGTAATTGCTAGTAATTTCGAAAAGAATATCCAAGCCGAATTGCGTCGCTGAATTTCGCGGGACGACGATTATCATGGAAGAATACCGCGGAGAAGGCCGTATATCAGCAAGGTAAATACAAAGGAAAGATTAGCTTTTGCGAGATACAATATTAACAGAGACAATACATTCTGGAATAAAATCATCTTCTCGGATGGTCAGCATTATACGTATACGGAGAAAGTGAAATACCGAGCTATAAGAGCAAAATTTATTTCCGGCTGTAAAACACGGAGACGACTCCATTATGGCATGGGGATGTATAGCGACGAATAGAACTGGAAATCTGGTCTGCGATAACGGAATTTTAAACAAATTTGACCAAGTATCTGTACGTTTCGAACAAATTTAAAGAAAAGCGCAAATGAATTTGGGTTGACGGAAGATTTTTATTTCCAACGAGATAACGATTCAAAGCATTCCGCTTGGATCGTTCAGGAATTGTTGTTGCAAAATACGCTTCACGCGTTCAAAATTTCTTCGTAGAGACCACATGTCAATCCTATACGATACTTACGAGCCAAGATAGCAGGAAGACTTAAAAGTTACGAAATGAAAACATGCGGTTTCACAGAAGGAGATACATCGGAAACGCTTTTGCATAGCATGGAATATCGATTGCGACAACAAGTAATTATTGCCAAAAGCGGTAATAAGACAAAATGCATGTCAATGTATTATCTTTCGAAAAATTTCCTTCGCAATAATCCACGACTGCGTAATTTTAGAGCCGTTAGATTAAAAACAAATTTCTTCGTAAACTATTTAAGCGTTGCAGTAGATATTAATCTATGTAATGTGTAATCAAAATGAAAGACAATTTGGTAATAAACGCTTAAAGGAAAAAAAAGTGCGGTCCCTCGATTTATTATTGACATAAGTACCGGCGTAAATTAATACAGAAATAAGTCACGCTGGGATTCGAATACTTTTCCGACGTCTCTAATAAAAGGTCATGGTTAATATTCCATCAATTATGTATACATCATTGGATTTTCTTCTAAGTCTACCAGCACATTCTTAATAATTTCCATTTAATATTAATTTCATTCGTTAATAGTTTTTTAGACACGGACGACGTACTTCTTGTCTTTGAATAACTCTGTTAACAATTTTCTATCCGTATTGTGTTTTGTTAAAAACATCGTATTCTTTGATAAATTAATAATGCGTCTTGCTCGATTCAGTCTTTCGCTTTCATCGAAGAAAACGAAAACTACTTCTAAACGAATTGCGTAACAAATATTCTCATTTTTTTTTTAAGTAATTATATATCCGAAATTTATATCATAAATTACGCGTTTCAGTACGTTGTTCAGGTTCGAATACGTGCAGCGTTTTGCAACAAAAAAAAAAGCTTCTCAGTTGTATTCATCTCATAATATGTGGAATGCAAATCAGAATTAAATACCTTAAAATGGAATAAACCAGCTCAAGTGCGATAAAACGGTTTGTGGTCAGAGTAGTCACGTATGAATCGACGAAGCTAAATGAAATTTAATATTATCTTTCTCTATCTTACATTGCTTCAAAGTTTGCTTAGATTTTGTGATTACGTATGTCGTGTATTAATCAGATAATAAATAAGAATCATGAAATTATTAATTACACAAAAATGTATTATAAACGAACGAATAAAAGTTAAGTTCTGATAAACAGATCCATATGATTTTAAATATTAAAACATATTGCTGTACGTACACGTATTACTCACCTTAATCGAATTTCGTTTAAAATTTAGTATTTGCGAGATAATAGGTGGAAGTTCATAGGTACCGTTCTCGCTCTCTTTACGGCCTTGTCTCGCTAGATTTAAAGTTTGACGAGTTTCAGTAACATGTATGGATATGTATACACAGTTCTAGACAGAGGTTACTCTGGATACAACATGCTACGTCTTCAAGGGAGAAAACCACCTGTTAAAACTCGTTAGCTCGCACTTACTATACTCTAGTATACCTACCGCGTTATTTTATAAGCGATGCAATGTCTCAAATTAGTTCCAGATTAATATTTGTTTCGTATTCGTTTTCGACACTGATATATTAATTGTACGAAATATTCTCCACAAATATCTTCCACTTTTTATAAACTTAATGGTTGTAGAAAATAAAATATTTAATTTTCATTTAGGTGATTATTAACATCGTTATTTTCGATGAGCTTACAAGTATTCGTGGAATTTAAATAATTTTACGCTTTAAACTTTTCACGATGTTTTTAACATGTTTTAACCATGTCTTAAACGGCTTCGAAAAACTGAACTGCGATATTCACGAAACATTTGTTTACAACATGATTCTATACTCTTAGCACGACATCTACGATGCTATTAACAAACACGATGGAAAAATTACAAATACCTTAAAATTCGGTTTACATTAAGATTGAACTGATTTTTGGACATAAGAGGCGTTTCATTTTTTCATCCTATTACAGAGGATTTATCTTCGAACTCGCATTACAATACGATTAAAGAGTAGTCGTTTTACCAATTTTGCAATAAAGCATATACGATATGCAACTCTTTATCGACAGGTCATACAGAATTCATTTTCCAATCCTTATACGATATTTTTCCAATCTTTGCAAAGTGTCGATGCCCATGCTATCGATAGAGTTCTTTTTGTTGTATTCTCTTCGTGATTTCCTGCTCCGTTTCAAATTTCGAAGAATGTTATCGAATCTTAACGAACGATTGAATTTTGTTCACTCGTATAGATTCGAGATATTTTTGTGAAATGATGGAAACAATGGGAAAAATGAAATTAATTGCATTCAAATTGACTTTAACGTTTCAAATTGAAT
Organism: Bombus huntii; assembly: GCF_024542735.1. Classification (NCBI taxonomy): domain Eukaryota; kingdom Metazoa; phylum Arthropoda; class Insecta; order Hymenoptera; family Apidae; genus Bombus; species Bombus huntii. The sequence continues at coordinate 398,233 of NC_066248.1, read as the reverse complement.
TTTAAATGTTCAACTTTTAAATAAAGCAAAGATATAAAATAGACGTCCTACGTAGCCGTTAGAAACGAAAAAATATTTGAAGCTAAATTTAAAAGAATGAATAAAGTGTATCCGATATTCTTATCGACAAAACGGGAGTAAGTAGTTTCTACGTGAATAGTTTCTAAATGAATCGCGTTGTTACCTATATCGAATTCTCACTGGAGATTAACGAATTATGTGACTATGTTTGGCGACTGTTTTATCTGTTAAAACTGAAAAATCGTCAAATCAACTTGTGCCAAAACTAAATAGATTTAAAGTGATCTATTCATCCAACGTAAATTACAATGTAATTCGTAAGAAGAAAAAATTCTTTCCGATTCTTCTTATTCGGATAAATAAATATTTTGTATTACACTATAAGGAGAAGCACTCAGCAGATATATATGTACTTTATACGACAAACTTCGAAGGAAAGGGAATTCTGACCAGGAACGTATTAAGAATTACTGGTAATAGATTCAGTAGCGAACGAGATATTTAGGTTTATCGAAAATATTCTTTGCGTAACACGAAGCCCTGATATTCGGTCACATCGGAGTTATTGGAGTCGGATTGGATATCGAATTTCCAACATGATATATACGCATGCAGTAGATTAAAATTTAAAAAAAAAAAAAAAAAGACGCGCAACACGTAACGATTTGACGATTCCATGAATTTTCATTGTTCGAATCGCTCGATTAATGTGATATTACATCGTTGAATCGCGTCAGCAGTGTTTAAATGTGATTGTTAAATCTGTCAATAAGTTAATTAATTTGGACGATTTAATAATCTATTCTAATAATATTATTTGTAGTAATTAGAGCACGTTACATGTGTAGGATTATCAGAATTAATTTAACCGGACCGTAACTGATACTGCTTCCTTTTGTATCTGTTACAACAAATCAATCAAATACATAGTACGTTCGTATCGATTAGAGCGCTAGAAATTTCAATCACCGAGTAGTAACGATAAAGACGAACAATGAAATAGCGATATAAATAGAATAAACGACAATAAGAAATACGTGCGATTAAAAGTCATATCTCAATGGTAATTAAAATCGTATGCTGCAACAACGTCATTCTTTTAAACAACCATATCTTTTTCTCAAATTTTTCAACTTTAAAACGAATAGATTAAATTGTATTCGTAATTCTAATTCTACTTTTACCGCGCAAATTTTGTATTGCATTATACGATGTACTGTCCGATCCGAGACGAATGTAAAATATCAAAAAAAAAAAAAAAAAAGCGAACGTTATCCATTCAAGTTCTTTAATTAACGTTATAACTATAACTAGATCGTATGCTAATTTATCTTTTATTTACATGGAAACGACAGAAAGCAGTATTCATCCCTGGCGCGAGTCTCCTTCAATTTCCCTTCCTTTGATTATATTTCGCGCGATGCTAAAGAAAGTTCTCCGGTTAATGCTGTCTCAATATTTATATCTGCCGGAAGCTAATTGTTCAAAAGAGATCCTTTTATTTCACGGGCCGGCCGGAGCGTCGCTTCTTCAGCTCCGTGTTTTACCTTCTCTCTTTCCCTTTTCGAATCGTAATTCGAGTTTCAAAGGAAAAGCTAAGTAGAATCCGAAACAAAACCACGTGGTCAGCCAGCTGGTAATTATTAACGCGACGGCAAGAAGGTTGCCGCGATTAATAAGGGGAAAGCAAAAATTCCGACGGAAGGAAATAAGAGGGAAGAAGAGAGAGGGATAGCGAAGAGATTGGTTGAATAGCCCGACAACGTGTTTCACCCACATGCACACACCTGCGTTGTAATGTTTTGCAATATGATATTATGCGGCACTCACAATATGACAGGGTATTATCCTCACGCAGCGCGGATTTCCATATTGCGGCTAACGTGGCATTACGCGAAATCAACTGTACAACTACGAGTTTACCGTTAAACGTCGTTAGCTACCGCGCCGTGAGTCTAAATGCACGTTGTGTCTCAATATCACGAGGACTTTTCTCGATTACCGACCTGTTAATCCACAATCGCCATTTTCTAGCGGAACAACTCGCGCCTAAAATATTTATATCTTACGTTGGATGCTCGACTTCGATTCCAGCAGAACTGCCGTTTCATTTTTGCCAAATCGGATAAATAGCAGTTACCATTTTCAACGTATAACGTAGAATCGAAGTGTATGGAATAATGAGGGAACATCGTTCGTTTGCTATTACCAATTAAAGTATGAATTTTGAATGAAACGTTCACTGTGAGCTAAGAACTTTCACGTACGAAGAGTAGAAAAGCGAAAATCACAAGTCACGTTTCTCGGTTTTTATAGAAAAACAATTTTCAATAACAAAATAGTAGTAGAACAGCTGAAGGTAATTGTAGAAAATATATAGAAAAAAGATAGCAAAATAGTAGCTTTTATACTTAACGATCATTAACTAGTAATCCGTTCGTAACGCGACTTGTTAATTATTATACGTAAATACATACAGCACGCAATCGCACGTATGTATGTTGGTCGAATATACGTTTTCCTTCTAGAAAGTAATAAAATCTTGTTCCAAGCTTTCAAGCTTTCTGATACTAAATCCTTACTATATAAATACGCTACACTCGTAATTAGCCTCCGTAAGGAAAGACCCGTTTCAGTTAGTTACCTAAAAAAATATGGAAAATATTTCAGTTTTTAAGCTCGTTATACCGGCTTCCTAATTATACCTATTTTTGTACTGGCTAACTAACGTTCAATTTCCTTTATTATCCTTACACGATAAACACGTACAGAATGTCCTCCTCCTACGTCTCTTTGAATATTTCGCATATAATTAAAAATTACGTGAAAACACACGAAAACGTTATTAAAGTGTACCATTAATGTATAATGTTGCATTTGAACGAAATAAGTTTTACGTCGTTACTTTTATTCCATACAACTATATTTACGATCACGACTTACAGTCTACGTAAGATCTACAAAAAATATCCAAAATTTTAAGGTTTAGAGAATGGAACAAATCTCTGCTCACGTACCGTTTCCTTGATTGCGTTCATAAAAGTGTGAATTTGCGTGAACATCCGCATTGCTAAAGATTTGGAATGGTCGATTATAATTTCGACGATAACGTCGATAATAGCCTCAAATATGATTTAGACTAAAATTATATCTGCGAAGAATGGCGAAGAAGAAACGAAGAAAAGCGGATAGGAAATATTATCAGGAAGCATAGGAAGCGATTAGATACATTAAAAGTAGCGTTAAGTAAGACCAATATAAGTATAAATGCAGAATGTTGGTACACGTTATCGTGCCAATCATACTAAGGAACGGTGTTTTAATATATGGCACATAAAACCGTATACCTTGTATCGAAACTCGGAAGTATAGTTGCTTTTAAAACGGATGCCCACACCCCGCGTAAAACTTCTGTTTGAATGATAGGTGGGAGTGTCCGGAAGTCAGTGGCATAGCGCGAGCTAGCCAACGTGAATTACGAATTCCTTTGTTCGTCCTTTGAAGAAAGTCCGCCCTTGTCGGCATCAAAAGAGCATTAAAACGTAGGAATAAAAAGTCTCTCTATCGACTGATATACTTTATAAGGATCTGGCTATTCTCGAGTGTGACACGGTATTACCGCAAGCGCATGCTCGTACTTTACGAAAATCATTTTCGTAAATATCGAGGTTCTCACGCAGTTCTAATAGCTCGATTTTTATTTTACTTTTTGATTTTATTTGCTTACTCCTCGATAACAAAACGTATTTAACAAAAGCAACAACGTTGCTTTATTTACAACGATTCCACAAAATTTCTAACAATCCTGATATGTCAAAGTTTTCTCAGTTCTTCGAGTTCTTCGAGTTGAGAGCTCTAATGTCCTACGTATGTAATTCGCGAAAGTCTTGAGTTTTAGAAATCCATGAAATTGTTAATTATAAAATCCGTGATTCCTGTGCAATTCTTAAAAAGTCCAAATAACTCTATTCTATAATATAAATATAATAATAGTAAAAATTGATAGTACAGCATGGTAATAGCTAAACTAAAAATTTATGCTTTATAACATTTTAACACTGAATAGTGCTTTAATTCCACTAACAGACTTAACAGCAGAATTTAATCAATAGTATGATCACGTGTTATTTCATCTTTTCACGCGAGCACGTAATTCCACTATTCTAACATAAAAATAACGAACGCTATTCGTTTGAATATCAATTTCAATGTCTCCTACTATTAGCGACAGGGTACTCGTTACTTAGTTAACGACCTTAACCAACTACATTTCGATTTTATTAGCCTCGATCGAGCAACGAGCGAAAGGCAAGAGCGACCGCCGCCAGTTTCATCCCTTTTCCGTTCTTTAATCAGAATCTTCATCTATGAAATTGAAGCTTGCAGCAGCATATCGAATTAAAGTGGGAGCACGTATCGGTGAATAAATAGCCGACCGTTCGAATCGTTCGTACGTCTCTTCGCATGCATTCACGTTCGTTTTAGTTACGGCTTGTAAAAATTTTTAAGCGCCACGCCGGATCATTAATTTTTGTTAACACCGCTTCGCGAATATCGCGACAAAAGACGGAAAGAGAAAAGCGTGGTTAACGGAGATATGCACGGGGCCGATGCGTTCTCAGGACCGTATCGCGTCTCTCTGTCTGACACGAGCCACGTAATGTTTCCTGGCGGGACCGATCCGCTTCGATCGATCCATACTTGAGAGACAAAGAAGAAAATGAAACATTGAATTTTTCACGCGGACAGGAAATTGCGAGTGCTTTTTAAACATCCCTGATTTTTAAGCGCAACTTTCCGTAATAAATCTGTTGTTAGTATGATATCGACAAATGCAACAGGGTTGCGTGTTATTACGCAAAACGGTATGAAAAATGCAACGACAAGGGTAATCGTTTCTTAATAGCAAAGTATCGGATTGTCCGGAAAGGTTAGAAGTTTTGATATTTTTCTTATATTTTTGTTCATCTTCGCGCGGTAAAGAGTGACACGTTTTTGTAACTAATTCGATTTTATCATGAAATCTCGTAAATGATCGATAAAGAGTCGTTTCGTATCTACGTTAGTGTAATGCGAAGGAATACCGTCGTATAGAAATTTGCAAATATAACTACGCGTTAAACGATTATCCTTAGGTGTTACATCTGTAATTAAATCCTTTGAGAAGGATCTTGGTTTCCAGATTAATCTTCAGACGACTAGGATAACAGTCTGCCTGTTGCAATAGTTAACAACGAAATTACTTGGAATATCTGTATTTAGTATAATTATGTTCGTATAATTAATCGATCGTGCCACGTCTATTACATGCTTTTCTTATTAGTACGCAGATTCTGCAAGCGATGAATTTTTATAAACAATGTTTTGTTTATTTATTGTATTGGATTAAAATCCTTGTTAACGATTTTCCAATTTATACATCAAACGACGAATAGGACGTTGTAAAGGGTTTGTAGTAACGTACTATGTAATCGAAAGTAGAACGTACGTTAAGAGAATATTGCTATCAGTAGCGAATTTTATCGTTGAACGAATTAAATAATCGAACGACTAATTTCTTTTAATCCGAAAGGTTCGACTTTTACTTCAAGTACAAATAAAAATATTTCGTTATCTTTTCTATGTTTATACCACTGCTGAAATGTTACAGATTTTTCCACTTGTTCTTGCCATCGAATAATACGTTATATAAGTTTTAGACACTCGGTTGACATTTTCAATTTCGACGATCGATACAACTAATACATTTTACACGGTACAATGTATGTGAGTAGATATCTGAGATTCCAAATGATCGTATTTATCTTTTACGATTATTCCACGATACAGAATTGTCTATTTCGCTATTCGTTTACTTATTTGCACAGTCCTTCGCGAGTAATAGCTAGTGATTATTATTTATTTTTAATTGAATGTTTAAGGCGAGTTCGAACAATTTCGCTGTTTTCGTCGAATTATTTATGTCTACTCGTATAAGGTTGCGCATAATACATACCGTGCGGCATGAAAGTTATAAAATTTCAACCTCTTAAAGGGGAACGAGTACATAAATTTGCAGTTCGCAAGAAAGTTGTAGATCGAGGCAGCGTAAAGGATGTTCTAACGCCATAAAAAACATTTCCTTGCGTTTTTCTGCGTTGGTGGTAATGATATCATTAGTAACTATGATAGCACAGTATAATTGGTAACACGATACCTTAGTGCTGCGTGAAACTTTGAGACACTTTGTATAAAATATAAACGAAGGCTAGTAATTATTTTCTAGCGCTAATGCTCCTTACGAACTTAACTTCCTTTTTCCTCTGTAACCAGTCTTGTTACTTTGTTTCTCAAATTAATAAACGATAATTGCATAGTAGCGAACCTCTGGAAACTCAACAACCATCAACTATTCCATTGTTTGTCATATGTAGGCAATTTGCGAAAAAACAAAGCACGCAAGTTACGATATAAGTGCCGTATACAACGTTTCCATATAATTAATTCGATATAAAAATCTGAAACTTTCGCAAATTTTATTTTATTTGGAATTTTATATGTTATTATAAGGCACGTATGACGCGAATGAAATAATACATAGACGATAAAAGCGGCGATGAAAAGCATCGAATTTGTGATATACGTCGGCAGAGTCCTGCCGCACGATCGAATTAATATTGTTAATGGAAAGTTTCGAAATCGCAAGTTACAAGTCACTAATATCGATATGACAAATATCCTGCATAACGCGTTCACAAGTTTAATAACGAAATAAATGAAATTTCATAAGTAAATTTTACAAATTATAAATTATTTGATTGTCTCGTTTGATGAAAAATTACGGAATTAGGAACAAGAAGTCTATAATCTACGACGTGTGACTTGTCGATTTATTAATATTATTCGTAGGTAAATTACCGTGTAAGAAGACCGAGGCCCGGTTGAATTTTACCAAAGTATACAAATCACGAGACAAAACGAACGACTAGTAGCAAAATTTGTTGTAATATGTCCAAATGGTCCATTAAAAGATTGGCTATAGTATATCGTAATTGAAGTACACGTGGCTTAGCTTTGTTCGCTAAAACGTCGCGTCGATTTTAAATATCACTGCTTGAATCAAGTCGGCGGAAGTATTTACGCTGATTCGAAAGAACATTATTTAACTTACAATTTAAAAATCAACGATTTCGAGAAGCTGAAGAATGTTTTTGATAACAAGATCGTTCCTCAAGGTTTACCTAGGCAATAATCTACGCTACGTAATAGTCAATTCGATTGATTCGATAAGAAAACTCATAAAATCTAGTTACAATATAAAAAATTTATGATCGATATTGGCAATATTATTCGTAACACGTTAACACAAGAGTAAAAATAAGATGTAAAAGATGTTCGTATCGCGTACGATTACGCTCGATGATATGCTAAACAAGTATAAAGCTTGCAAGCCCATCATCGTTTATCCAATTTAATTGAGTCGTGAACGGCAAGAAGGATTATTGAAGGATAATGATAGATTTTCTCGAAGCAAGCAGCCGCAATTGGGTTATCTGTATAGGAGTATTTACTGACCCCGGTCTGTTGCGCCACTCCATCACTTAGGGCAGGGCGTTTTCTCCATGAAGTTCCCTTGGGCTTCCGAGATTATGTCCCAGCGAAAAAGGAAACTTTGTGCGAGCTGCGTTTCAAACATGTCCTAAATCTTTCGGATATCCACTCGAATAGAGCCAATCGATCTTTCCATTTGGAAAAGGAAACGATGAAAGAGAAACCAAGTATCAATTTAACCATCTTCTTGATTTTTTTCATTTCACGTCGTTGCGATTTTTAATATTTTGCAATTTCTTTTGCATCATCTTCTCTACGATCTTCTGTTTGTAGGATTTTTCAAATTTAAGTAGTACCGTTCGTCGTTATTTGGAGAAACGGTTATTAAGAAATTTAATGAAAACGAATTTGACGAAGGGATGGTTTTACTATCGTATATTATAGCGTCGTTCATATCGAATCGTAATTGTAAGTATCTACTTAGTTCTCACCGTTAGTAAAGGATTTTATATATTATTTTTACTGGGTTTTTCTTCTTCAAAGAATTTTGTTTCGTATTCGCTACGTTGGCCATCTTTTTCGCAATAATCTCGATGCTCTCTAATTAAAAAAAAGAAGAATATATATCGTCTAAAATATATAATCTATTCTTTATTCTATAAAATATCCAGGCTATCAACGTATCTTCTATGCTGACAGTAGACGTACTTTCGTTCGGGAAGTGGCGTCTTTCCCAATCGATTATACAAGCGTACAAATGTAACACGCATGTTATCTAGAAACTAGACCGGGTATTTCAGTCGAAATCTCGTCAAATATCTCTAGAATAGCTCCATAGAATAAAGTCACTTTATAAAGCGAATTTAGCGAATTTTTCCTTCGTTGCATTTTAGACGTGTATTTAGGTAACGTGTATCTGGAAATCATCATTATCCGCATTCAAATCAATTTTTAAATAATGCACATTTTATTAAATACTTTGTTACAATACACATTGCAGAATTCCAATTACTTCTCCAATTATATCTTTAATATGGGAATACTACCGTAATCCCTCTATCTTTCCTACAGTTACATCGATCAATGCTCATTCTGTAACTTCGCGTTACATAATAATAATAATAATAATAACAATAATAATAATAATAATAATAATAATGGTTCTAATTGTGCCGCTTTAAATGTTGATTTCGCAAAATACGTTACGCGATATAACGTTGTACACGATACAAGCGAAATCAAAGAGTGGAACCATTAGTAATGCCACAGTTACTATTATTCGCAGTTAATTAAAGATTACACGCATGCTGTACGATCGAACAAGCAGAAATATTCCACGGTTTTCTGAAACAATTATTTCAATGCCCGAAGTAAATAAATCGCCAAACTGAGTAGAAAGGATATAATATATTCGTTTTCGATTTACTATTTCATGAATGGAAAATATCATTTGAAAATAAGAAACAAAAGCTGTTCGCTATCATTCGAATTACATTTTTCCATATTCTATTTTGCGCCGTGGCAGTTTTCGTCGGTGTCTAAACAATGTCCAGTCCATGACGCTTTATATGCTTACATCCGCTCGCCGATGTTTGACAATAGGCTCGATGATCGAGTGAAAATTTAACAATTTGCGCCTGAAAGCTCGATCGAATTCACCGTCACGCCTCTCTGCGCTTGATACCGTATTTAAGAACAATGCCAGATAGACGATATCGGGCACAATATGAAATCGAAGAGTGGAATTAGTAGCGATATTGTCAACGATAAAGGTTAATTAACCTTTGATTCTGGGAAAGAAGGGAATACGACTCGTACGAATCGTCGAAACAGAATCAATCGTGCCAATGTATGGATAATAGATAACTAATTAATTGGCAATTAGCGATTTATCGAACGCTGAATATTTCTCCATAGATTCTCACGTAGAACTGTTCTTATCTTCTTTTCGTACAGGCATACGGGAAATAAGTTTTGTTATATTTAATTAATAATATATTCTAAGAATTTATACAGTAAATACACGCGGAGAAATATGGTATTAATAAAGTGATCCGAGAATTAAACGTAGGAATTTAATCGAGTTGATAAATTGAATCGAAAATAGATTTCAGTCTGAATTAATCCATCGATGTAGATTTTTTACTTTTATTTCATAATTTATGCGGATCCCATTTTTCCTCTGGAAAAGATCTACTTATGGAAATTGGATAGATAAAGTATCGAATAAGGACAAGATAAGAGAAGAATCAAGCAGTGATTGTAAAAGAGCGATAAAAATGATTAATTAACCTTCTCCGTTTTCTTCCCTTTATGATATTCATTTACGTTTTTTAAATTGTCTTTGAAAGGATTATTTCCCAGTTATTAGTAAGAAATTACTCACAAACCATTACGCTGGAATTAATATAAAATTTCCGTTATTTTACCTCCATTTATAAATTATCAAATTTATTTAAAAGGCAAAAGGTATAAAAAGAAGCGACTGATTTTAATTACGCAATTAAATCTATCAAAAAATAGATGTAGATATAAATGAGTTTCATTTTCGAAATTATTGATTTCATCCATTATTATATTATATAATCTTCCTTTATTTATACTTTGCCATTACGATCAAGAAGAAAATGAATAGAATAAAAATATCCGATAAGATCGAAAGGATATTCTTTCTGAATTTTTAACGCTGCGAGATTCGCTGCGGAAAATTATATCGATATAGATTCTCGTTAGATTTTTCTTTGATACCGAGCGCAGGCTACCTGGTCAGTAATCACCAATCGATCCTAAGGTGTTTCCGAACCCTTAATTGATATCGCTTCGTCGTTCACTTACATCTTATCGCAACAACGGGTCTTCTCGTATTCTTATAAGCCAACGATGCTCTCGACTTAATCGGTATGTATCAGATTTTCTATTTTTATCCTTATTTTTGTAACTTCTTGCGTCTATTATTTATAAAATCTTGTATATCTTTGAAAAAAGTTAATATCTTTTACTCAAATCGAAACGAATCGAATTATTAATATAAAAATAATACGTGTGTCGATTGTGCAGTTAGGCGATGTAATTGCGATTACACGGATTAAAACAATTTTTATGCTGCGACGAGAATTAACGAAAATTGGTAAGAATAGAATACTCCAATTGAAAAACGAATTGATCATTAGATGAAAGAAAATCTAAATCAAGGTCGATGAATAGATAATAAATCTGCGGTATTCATAAAACTGAGTAACTAACTAGGATAAAGGTGGTCAGCTGTGTACACAAAGCGGATTAGCTTTATTATTAAGTAGTCAGCAACGAAACTTTATGACCAGCAATATTGGTTTTCATTGTTCGTATCATGGTACATAAACTACATTTATATTGTTGCGTGCCCGTGGCATAACTTGCTTTATTTGCATCTTTATACAATGGATTAACGTTTATGCAGTTTTCTGATTAAGACGAGATCGAAACACGTGCGCGCAATTCGAACTTTCGAACGCGGTTCGCGTTGGCAATGGCATTCCACACAGCGACTGTCAAATACTCGTGTTCCACACTGTGGCTGTCACATGCTTGCGTCATTGCCTCCTCTCGTGAAAAGGCGGGCGAGTCGATCGCGGCAACTTTATTCTGTTTATCGGCAACTTTGCATCTCATTCCTTGTACCTCGAACAGGTACCTTACTATTTACCTGCGTCGCTTTTTACAGACAACCAACGCCTCGAAATTCGTCCAAAGTCCCAGGGCGAAACCGCGTAAAAGTCCCCCGCGAGACATCGGTATCCGTATCCGAAATTTCTCTATCCTCCGAATGACTAATTTGCATTCTCGCCTTCACTTTGCTTTTTCAATGTTGAACTTTTTGTTTCGTGAAACCTTCTTTCCCTCGCAAACCGCCACCAGAATCCCATCGGCGGTGCAATTATGGAACACCGGCTGATCGACCACCCTCTGCTTAGTCTCTAGCCTTTTCCAACGAGACGCCCTCTTCTTGGCCCAGACTGCGAAGTCCTGTCTTCCCCTCTGTGCAACAGTCGGTCTAAGAACGTGTATTTCCCCCACAAGCACTCTTACACTCTGCTCGCGTCTTGCTGAGAGCAACGTTCTACAGGCGCGTTCTTCGTGATCGCGCTGACCCGGAAGGGGATTTGCTTCTGTATTATTCAGGCTTCTTCATAGGACCGCCACAATCAGAGCTCGTTCGTACTCGCGAGTGGCCGCCCCGGAGCTTCGAAGCGAATCCACGTTCCAGCGGCCCCGACATTCACCGATTTCAGAGTCCCAACTTTCTTCTCCCGAGGTTCGCCGACGCCACTCTTCGGATGACACGATTCTCCCATTCTTCGCCAGCGTTCGTCGCATCAACATCTTTCAACCGACCTTCGCTCTCGTGGATTAAAACGAGTTCTTCTTTCGAAGGATTCGCGACGAGCGTCCCGCGGTTCAGAACGAATTTGACAAGCGAGGAAGCAGTTGACGAAATTGCACGTGTACCCGCTACGTCGTCCTTTTCCCGTATCCCTGGACCTTTTCCCTTTTCCAGCAATCCTTCTGCAGCTGTCTTGACTTCCAACAGGCGTCCAACAGGTTTCAATCTCGTGATTCCTGTCCTCGATCTTTCTTCCATCCATCGACGTTCGTGCCTCCGAACGAGCAACGTCCACGGCCACCTACCACTCTTATTGCAACCGACGCTGTTCTTCCCAGCGGGTCCAAACTGCTTCTCTATCGGGTTCTAGAGTTTCTTCGCTAATTTCTAGAGTACCGGATCTGCAACCAAAGATCGAATTGGCATCCCACTCCTGACACCTTTATACGATACAGTTTTCTGATTATGCAAGATATCGATATCGTCGAGGGTCGACTTTCTAACGATATTATAACATAAAAGAGAGAGAGAGAGAGAGAGAGAGAGAGACTTCTCTATAACAACACAGATAAATGAAATATCGTAATCTTACGATGTCGACGATTATCTATTAAATGTGGCTTCGTGGGTATAATAAATCTTTATTATTAATTTAATGAGATATACAAAAATGCGGACTTTTCACTTTTTACAGTGAAATCGTTTAAAAATTAAATACGATGTCAATTAATCTCATGTGACCAAAATTATTTTCTTATGTGATTTTGAGATTAAAGAATTATCTGTTTTTTCTACACCCTTCGCATAGCATGGAAAGTATGTCTTTTAACAGAAAGTATGTATCTTTGGCTCCTATAAAACTTCGTTAATTATATCTTTATGCCTAACAGGTTCTTTCATCTTTTAACTATTTTATATTAAAATATTTCTTTTTAGTCATAAGATGAAACAAAATTAGAGTGGAAGAGTCAGATAGTGAAATATTAAAGGAACGTCTGAAAGAGATAGAAAGAGAGAGTAGCACGATGACGAAGTGACAAGAAGAAAGGAGAGAATTTTACCAAAGAAATGACCTATCAACAACAGAAGTAGAAAGAAGAAGGGATGCTTTAGAGAGTAAAATAGGCGAGAAGAGAGAAATAAAACTACAAAGGCAATGGCTGTGCAGTAAGAGAGAAAAATCAAAATATAATCGAAGATAGAAAGAAATCGAGAGAAATTGACAAAAACGTCAAAATACCTAACAAAAGGAAGAAGGAATATACTACTACCATCGTGTTCTATACGTTTTCGCATCTTGAAATTTTCCAGTTTAGACATTAATATTCTACCGAGCACTGTTGCTCCTTTAAATTGACGTATCTAAAATTTTCAACTAATTTCGGGTATGGTTAATAGTAGGGGCTCCCTCTTTTTTACGGTTAGTTAACTTCTGGAAATTTGAGCATTCGATCTGATCGTTAACGGTTGATCGGTCGATGAATACTGCCTCGGTCCTTTCTGTTTCGATCAGAGCTGAACCACGTGTCTAGGGAATTAGTGCATCATTGAGGATGATACAAACCGATTGGTTTACGTACTAAAATTGTTCGCTATCGATTCACGGCCGAATACGTGATCGTCGAAAAGGATGATTTTATCAAAGGGATATCGTAATCCGGAATGCAAAGTAACATTTTTTGATATACACTTTTTACACCACACATTTATTTACGTTTCAATTTGGAATAGTCTTTTAAAAAGAGAGTTCTCCGATGTTTCGGTCATTTTACTTGTCCGATTCGAAAAAACGATATGATTCTCGATACGAGTATAAAAGTGGTCATAACGTAAACCGGAATGGAAAAGAATATTTTGAAAGTTAACAAATACCCTATCAATTAGAATCAAATGATCAAATTTTCATAAAAATATAATGCATAGTTAATTCGTTTTCGGACTACGGACAAAACGAGATTCAATATCGAAGAACAAGAATATCGACCAACGTTTTTTTCGCAATTTGTCAGCTTATCAACTCCTCTGAAAGCATTGAAAGCATGCAGCGAAATATTAAACTGGCCTTTGAATTTCAATTCGACGTTATTCTAGTTCCGTGGTTGGAAATTAGTTGGGAATATTTTTATAAACGGTCCGGGGAATATGAAATACCATGCATATTGTAAAATAGGATGAAAATTGTGGCGTACGTGAATACACGCATGCAAACTTCTGCATAACTGTTTAAATGCAGATGAAGCAGAGTGGACGTTCGAATAGAGTGATTTAAATCAACTAACCCCCGCTAGCTCTGGCTGACCTTATATGTAGATAATACTGGTACGGGTGGCAGTGCTCATAAATCTCGTAAGGAAATTTCAGTAGAAAGAAAAATAGTTCTCGGCTACAGTGATTAATTGATTTACGAGCCACGAGATGCGCTTCATTGTATATTAGTCTCGCTATATAAGCATGCATGATCTTATATAATACATGTAGTAGAGGAGTTCCGTTTTAACTGCGCGTATCGTTGGAAACCTATTAAATTGGAAAGGTGGAACACAAGAATTTTGAGAACGCGAGGTAGACAGCATTTAAGACATCACGCAAACTAAACAGTTAAATAATATACTGCTAAAAGCGTTTGATTTACCTGAAATACCGTCTATTTTTTCCCGTGTTACCTCATACCTTTTTAATATAAGATCAAATAATCTAATAATTTAGCGATACTCACAAATATGATTATTATTTCGTATCGTATTTTCGAAACAGACGCGATATTGATTCTAAATTTCAGCTCACAGAGAAAATTAATAACTTTCGAAACACGAATATCGATTCTTAGAAACGTAACGTTTAGAGCTAAAAGTTGAAAAATCGAAGACTTATTTTTCAGTATTTCGTAACGTTTAATTTGCGTTTTAGAGATTCATACGACTCGCATCTCGGACGTACGCGAACGAATATATTAATCCAAAACTTATAACAAACTAATAATCGTTATAAGTGGATGGTCAGTGCGTAGCTGTCGTAACTAGATACGTGGGAAATAACTTTTGAATTATAACGATGTTACGGAGTACTAAGTATGAATTTCGATGAAGCGTTGATCGGCTACAAAATGATAAAAGTCGAAGGCAACATTTTTTTCCAATTAGTTTGCAGAATAAGTTCCCAATAAGCTGGCGTAGATGGAAAAGCATTACGACTATATTTTTTTCGAGTGGAAACAATATCGGCAATGAAGAAAAGTGTAGATTTTTATGTTACAATCAACCGGTATGTGTTGTAGCCGATATCCGGGCTCAGCAATACCCGGACAATAGAAGCCAAATGAGAGTTGTACGTTGCGGCGACTCTGCTGGACCGACACTCACCCTCCGCTCCTCCCATCGTACCAAACCCTCGCTAAACAGCTCTTCCTCCATTTCTTTAACTAAATGTCAACAAATAAATTTGCAACGCGTCATTGGCTAAACTTCAACGTGCGTTACAGTGTGCGTAATATAGTATTTCGATTTATTGACAGCCACTCCTGTCTATTTTCATACCGTTCTGTTGCAATAAAGAGTTCCTTGACCTGCGAAGCGTCGCACAAAATTGTTTAGGTACCGCAGGAAAGAGAACGAGGGAAGAACGGAAAAGGCAAAGCTTGTAACGCTTACGTTGCCGTCCTTTTTTAATACTTTGAATGTCCAGAAGGTTGCCGGGATAATATCGGAAGGTTGAGATTCACAATGGTGTAAAACGAATCGCTGCTAGCTTTCGTAAAACGATGCTCTGCGCTTATTATTACAAAACATTCGTTATATTTTTCCCTGTCATGAACAAAGTATCGTAAAAATCATACTGGTATGTTTCAAATTTTGCCGTAAATGTCACAGTAAAAGAAAAAGCAAAACGAAATGCGGGAACGAGCTGATATTACCATGTGATAGTAAATGCTTGTTCTTGCAGCAGTCTTGTCCTGTCGGCGACAGGAAACGGAAAACTTCGCATCGTTCGGAGAACGTTCCTTTGTATCGCTGATAGTTCGTCGGTCGGAACATCCACTGTCTCGTTCGTGAATTAATTAGCCAAGATTAATTCTTTGTCAATCGATAGCGAAATTAACGGTACTGAAAAAATTGTAATTTAGTTGCCACAAAAATTTGCAATTCATTTCGATGCTTTTTATATTCCGTAAAAAATAAGTAGAATCGAGCAAAATAGATTGTTCTCGATTTTATATTTATTTTATACAGTTATATTTCGTTTCACGTTTCGCTATCTCGATTATCGTATACAAAATTCAGTGCTAAACGCTTCTTGTACCATTGCGCGAAAATTCTTCCCTCTATTAGCTCGTGCAATGGAAGGTCTACTATACGTATAACTTGTATAAAGAACGTTTATCTCATAATCGATATTACCTCGCACTTTGTCTCAAATATTTTGAAACTATAACGTTAAAGAGTATTTATAAGAGTATTTAAAATAAACAGTAGTACATGAATTTATTTTTTGTCAGCAGTGGTTTGTAAACTTTACGAATTTAATGGATATTTGTATTTCCTCGATAAACATTTTCTGGATGAAATTAATGGTAGGAGAATTTGGTTACTCGAGGCAGGGAAATTGATTAATAATCTACGTAATAGTAATCATAAAGTTATTGTATAATCTGCCAAGTTTACCAGTTGGAAAGTACCATAACTTGCACATCAGTTGGAGAAATTCCCTCTTGCAAACTTATCACGTCTCGAACTCTGGCGATGCGTGACTTAAGTACAACCTGGAATATTCGTGTTAGAAAAGACGGTTTACAAGAGTCAAAGGTACTCACGGTTCTCGTGAAACTGTTTTTAAATTATATCAAACGGTTTTAAAAAAGCACGTGCATCGAAATGATAATACAGGTCTGTATGCATATGTATATATATATATATGTATATATACGTACGATATAGTGGCTCATGAGTATTTCAACAGTTTAAACAAATTTTTTATGGATACAGCTTGCGTCTTGACGAAATGAAACAAATAATTAATTTCGTGACTGAACGATTCAGTCTATAAGAAATCTAGGGAACGAAACGAGAATTTCGTAATAGTGCTTATATACTGTTATTAGTTAAATATTATCTGCAGATATATTTTTAGCCTAAGATTGAAAACTTTTTATACGTTCTTGAGAAAGTTTAGATAAGGAAGTTATTTTTTAAGGTTTGATCGAAACAGCATAGTTGATATATTATCGACTTTTATAGTTGTACTCAATTTTTCAACGTTATTCGTTATTATTTTTATAATCACGCTCTCTTCGTTCTTATAATTTTATAACACGTAGGTTACAGAACCGCGTGTATGTACGTATATTTCCAGACTACCGTTTCGTATACTAATAATTATTGCTGAAATGCAAAATAATGGGTTATACACGTACACGTGTACACATATGAAAGCATAAACCACACAGGCTACAAATATGGGGTATAAACGACGATTAGTGGGCAAATTTTCGGCATTGTTTCATTGGAATTCGGTATTATCGTTCTATAACATCGTTCCATTGTTCGTATTGCCTTTGACTTGGTTTGAAAATCTGTTGGTGATTTTATGATTATTGAATTCTGCGAATGTCGAAATTAATCGTATTTATACATTATAACATATTTCCTACGTTGTATGTATTTCTGACAGCGATAAAATATCCCTTTACTCTGACATAATACGATGTATTATCTCCATTTTTGCGAACTCCTTCGAACCTTCCGTATTTTACTATTTAACGTTGACTTTTAATTCGTTATAATTTTTAATATCATGGAAACAGCGTCAATTTAAAATTTATGTAATTATTTTAGAGACGTACACTTTGCATCTGTATCGCTTTCCATGTATAGGTATTGAACTAAAATTTAACACCAGTTTCACCCAAAACGATACATTTATCGTTTAGTTAATTGATAATCGTATAATAATTGTGAACGAGTTAAATGGACGATTATATGTACAATAACTTGCGATTCGACGTAAATTTTGCATTCTATTAAGTTGCCAATAATCTACGACAATGTTTGATGCGATTGTAAATAATAAAAAATGGAGAAAAATCACAATTCATGGCGTCGATCGTATTCTTCGCGATAATTATATTCACCGTATTTCGTTACCACTTAATACCATCTACATAATGTTATAACGATACATTCCTTCGTATCATCTATAAATTTCACTAGCGTACATTTTATTTATTACATTCATCGCGTGACGCTCTACACGCGGCCATCGCCGGTAATTCATTCGAATTCCTCCCGTTTAATTTGATGCTGCGAAATTATTTAATGCGATTATCGTTATTTCAAGTGCGACACCATGTAATTTGATTCATCCTTGTAACCACCTGCGCATGACATACGTAAATATGCAAATTAAATAGGCTATCGTGTTCGGATTCTGTTTGTTCGCAAACACACCTTCATCTTCGAGAATGTACATCTACCGTCCGCTATTTTTTCTTCGTCGTACTACAAGGTAATCAAACGATCGTTGTTATTACGATCGTTTCTATTGCAATTCGTTGCAAATCCATTTCCACCACCAACTTACCTTCGCGTTTGCTTCGCGTCGATTCTTGGCGAGTCAGAATCGTTCCAGTTCCATATACCAAATACCTATGAAAGTACAGCCGACGAAAAATATACACGGATTCGAATCGTCGCATCGTCGACACGACGGAACATTAGAATATCGAATGCGTGCAGTTCCCCGGTATGTGCGTCGTTGCGTGTTGTACAGCTTTTCCTCTGTATTTAACCTACTCGTGTCGCTATTCCCTTTAAATTTTCACCAAACTCGTGTACCATTGCAAGATTAATTCATTCAACGTAACAAATAGAAACAACAAAGGAGAAACGATGTTACGCGTTTCGCGTTTATGAGCTTGATAATTACTACAGTTACCTTTGAATTTGAACATTTCAACAGGGAAGTTTCAAATTTGCCTTAAACTTGTCGCTTAAATCATATTTAATTATGTTTGAAGATCAGAGGAGAAAATCATGATACGTGTGCTCACTTTACCGCTAAACGGGAGAATTTTAGTACGATAGGATCGAAACTGAAGACAACCTGTTAGGACCAGATCTATAACTCTTTTAAAAATAGCTGACAAATTGACGAAATTTTACGAAAGTCAAAGATACGATTATTAGGACAAGCAATGTTTTAGTGCCTCCGATGCCATAATATTATTACGAGAAATATTTGTCAAATTTTGAAAAGAACAAAAAAATATGTTTAATTTCAAAACCAAATATACAAACAAATGTTATAATTGTTACGACGCTAATTAACAACGTAATGAACTTTGAAACTGTTTTCTCGTAAAAGATAAAGGAAATGTGACTTATTATTATTACTGTTATTATTGTTATTGTTGTTGTCGTTGTTGTTGGTGTTGTAGTTGTTGTTGGCGGTGTTGTTGTTGTTGTTGTTATTGTTAGTGTTATATTCATTTATTTAATACGTATGCATCAATATGACTCACGAACTTTCCCTCTAGTCTTTATTCGATGATTGTATCCTATCGTACTGATTTTATTCTGTTCGATCTTATCCTAATTCGTTTCATTTTAGATTTTTATTTTAGGTGTTGGATAATCTAGCGGTCATTTCCGAGACACGGTTAAATAATTTAATACTTTCTTTGTCCACATTTTAGTTGCGCTATTGCTTCCTCTTTTAGCGTTCCGTAATCCATTCCTAATTGATCGGTCACTCACGATATCCAATTTACATCTGCCCTCGTTCCTTACTAATTGTCCCGAATTGCTGCTTCTATGTTTCGTACGAAAATGCATGTATCGTAGCTGTGAAAACAGCGAAAGAGTTATTTGCGTTCGTTTATTAAGATTCTATACGCGCGTATGTATTTTATAGTTTCCATTTACTATTACCATCTATTATTGCGTGTACATGCGATCCAAAATATTTAGATATAGAAATATCATCGTTACTCATAAAAAACATAGTCCCTATAGAGTAACGCATATGTTAATCCTTACTTAACGATCCGAACAATTCTAAGAATAATGAATAGAACAATGAATGAATGAATAATGAATGAATAGAACAATGTCTATTAATAGAAAATAGATAATAGATATAGGGCAAGCAATTTCGTTCTGACGAGTGTAACAACATGTTCGTAACGTTTGTGTAAAATTTCTTTTTTCGTCCACTTCCTTCCTGTGCAATCTATCGAGCGAAGATATTAATCATCAACTTTGATATACGACACGTGGCACTAAATGTGTACAACGCCCAGTGGCGTGTCACGAAGCGATGCAGATTTATTGTATATTAATTTGTTATTTTAATTAAACCTAGTTGGTAGTCTTCGTTACGAAGATCTATCAGGTTCGTTGCCAGACAGTTCATATGGGACTCGGTATATACCAGACTGCGTTTAAGATTCGTCATGCTATCGTGTTCTGCCATTTTTCGATAATCTTTAAATTTCAGTCACGCGTCATTCTCCATACAGGGCAGACGTACGTTCAGATTCGTTTCGACACATTCGTTTTATGTAATAACAATTTATACAAATAACAAATAACTGCCAGACAAGTTCTAATTCGAATTGTAAATTGTAATATGTACTGACTTGGCGACGTTAACTTCAATTTTCCATGTTCTCGACAAGACTGCTATTTCGTTAAGCCGTGATTGTAATTTGTCCGAGGCTTCGCTGGATCGACGTCGGGAGCTAGGATTTCTGTGCCATCGGTATATCTTCCGTTTATACCAAATAAACAGTTCAAACAAACCTACTAAACACCGGCTTAACAGACATCTTTAATCTACCTCCTTCTTGAACGTTAATATCGTTCAAGGTTCGCGATCTCAACCGAACAGTTGCAACCCGACTGATCGCCACTTAGTTGATAGGTCGCGACAACATTGTTACACGAGTGGATCGCGATCACGAATACGATTACAAGCGCTTGAACATTAGCTATGTTGTCAAAACAAATTCGATCCGCTCGGCTGCTATAACGCGCGTCTGTTTCTGTAAAGTGAATTAATTCCGCTAACAAGTCGGAACTATTTTTCATATAAATGCGAAGATATATGTACATATATATATATATATATATATATATATATATATATATATATATATATACATTTCATATAAATGTCGAAAAAGGAGCATGTTATGTTATTATACACACTTGGATAGACTGTAAGTATAATTTTAATTAAAAAGCAGGTATAAGAGAAACTTTCCTCATGCATAGTACAAAATGTCGGATATAAATTTCATTAAAGAAAGAAAATTAAATCATTTTCGCTGAAAACTTGAGACAATTGAAATAGAGTGCGAATTACGCACAATCCTTCGAACGCAAGACAAAGAACTAATTGCCAATTAAGGAACAAATCTATATTCAAATAGGCAACAAATTCCTATGCAACTGATCGAAGTAAACTATTATAAAGGTTCGATCCTCGAGACTCGTGTAATAGCTGCTGACTCTAAATTAGAAAGAATTCGACACGCTGTTCGTAGCGTTCGTAATACGCGACGCGCTAACGTATCCATCCTTTCGAATGACTCGCAGACCTATTTTGTCTCGCAGATAAGACAGCAGACCGCCTTTTCCGCACGTTCCGCCGTAATTCATAAAAAGGAAATGTCTTCTTTAATGATTTCGGCCAGAGACGTTATCTTGAAATGAATATAAGAGGACACGCTCGCTACGAAAAAACAGCTTTACAAAGTTAATGAAACGGGCTGTTATGACAAGGTTTCGGCTATTAAACTATGGACGGAGTGAGGCGAAGAAGTTGAAAAAACATACTGTTGAAAATAGGTTAAATTTCTCACGTACCGTCCGAGTTAAAATTTTATTTCTCAAAAACAGCGACTGTTCTTGACCGTGGCATAAACGAAACCCTCTGAGTTTCCGGATATAACGCTCAACAGTCGCTACTAACTTTTACCAATATGAACTCATAAATTTCACAGTATCGCCTGATAGTTCATTATCAACGAAACAAGACGACATTGTTAAAGATCTGAATTTAACGCCATTTTAGCAATCAACGTGTTTCAATTATCTCCTCCTTCGTATGTAGCATGAATATCTTGGTTATCTCAGCGATAATAATTATTTCCAACATTCTTCAACAAAGATGACGTAATAATGCGTAAGCAACGATATTATCCTCTCAAGTAGTACTAAAGCGAAGAAGACGTTAACGATATACATATGCCAATCTAGAAACTAGCGGGTAGTACGTGGCCAGGATTCTCTCTCGGACTGCTCGCGCGCCGCATTGTGTCCCTTTTTTCGCATCGGTCCTCGGCTGGTCAGTCGCTCATGACGTCCAATTCATTTTTGCATTCGTTTCGTACCGATGCTTGTAAATTGGACTTGCTGTAATTCAAAGAGAGAGAGAGAGAGAGAGAGAGAGAGAGGAAAACCGTGGGTTTGGACCGGGTAATCTCGACCAAACGCCAGTCAGCAAATGTCCGTGCTACGTCCAAAACGATACGACGCGACGTACGCGTACACACACCAGTGCCCTCGTGTATGTAGAAAACGGAAAGAGAGACAGTCGGATGACAGAGCGAGGAAGGAGCCAGGGACAAAACGAAAGGGAGAGAGATGGAGAGAGAAATTCAAACCGCTTTGCAACTACCTCACAGTCACGGGTGCATGAATATGCTACCAAGGGCGCACACATGACTGCAATTCACCAATAAGCCGCATATTAATCACAGCTGCAGAGTGACATTTTGTGAAGCACCGTCGACTACATAGCGAAACGAGTACAGATTATAATATAGAGCGGTCTTCTCCGGAATAAAAGGATTAGCGATAGCCTTATCGCTTCGTAACCGTCGTCGTCAAGGACTTCGTTCCTATGAAATTACGACGTACGCGCTGGATGATACGATGCGACGAGCGATTGCGAACGTCTTAGATGTTGTGCGATGATTCTTCGGTTAGCGAGTCTTAGTCTTATCGTTAGCAAGGTTCGTATATTTATTAACGAACGAACGAGTAAATGTTTCTGTGTTTTGTGATTTTCTATCGTTTAATTACTATTTTCCTTATTATCGGACGTTATACGGGTTATTCTTTAAAGGTATTTCGGAATAAATGTCCGAACACGTTCACGAGCCTGTGTTTTATTAATACAATCTTAGCTTTATGAAATAATTACGCCGAAAATGTGTGTGATATATACCGATGCAAAATATATGTAATTTAAAGCTTAGTTTGTGTAACAATCGCTAATATTAATGGAAATATTCGAGTTTGGTAAGCTTTGTAACGAAACTGCTGTCACGACCATAATAGAATACCAATAACTTTGATAGCATCTTTGATGGTTGCGAATAGTTGGAGCACTTACGTATAATATCGAACACGTTAATATGTAGCACGTCGTGAAGGTTCGCTTGTTGATTCAAGATGAAAACTCGTTAATGTACAATACAAGACTCAAAGAAATTTCTATAGAAAATTTAATTTACAATGTTATTTCAAAATATTTTTGAATTAAAGGAAAATTTTATTTTAAACGACGCTATAAATTTACATTTCAATAACTTTATTTAATTTTCAAGAACTTGTACCGTTAAGCACGCCGATCTTTTTTTTATAATATTCATAAATAATAATCGTTTGTTTCCGTTGTATACAAAATTATATATATTACAACGAAGATTATACTTTAAAGTATAACGAAATTATAAGTATACGCTATATATTTGTTACTATCACAAAATAGAAATAAAAGCATTGATTTTGTCTAACAAAGTGATTTTATAGCGTGTATTATTATTCTTTCATCGTTTTATTATAAAATAGGATATACAGATAAAAGGCAATGATATTAAATAAAATATGTAGGACTTAACTAAATGTACAACAGTATTTTCTTCATCAACGTAGTATCGTACACCAAGTATTTGTCATTGGTATATTTCTATCTGTAAATGTTACCATTGATCTGTTGTTTCTTAAGTTTACAATTATTTCGCCGAATCTCTTCTATACGCAAAGCGTATCTTTCTTCTTTCCAATAAATTTACTCGAAGGAAGAGAAATAAGAGACAATTAAATTCTATATTTTAAACTTCGTATTATTTCTTTCTCCAAAAGTATTCGTACACGTTATTCTAATAATTATTCGATTCTTCAAACCTTTGTTATTAGTCAACAGGCACTTTTGTTCTGTCTATTAGTCTTCTTATTTAAGAAAAACATGATTAACTTTCGTCGTTTATAATTTTAAAACATGGAACAAAAAAGTAAAACTTTTGAGCGTACGAAAGACTGCCTTTATTAAAATAAAAGGCTACAAAATTTCTCTTCAACGTTGGAACCTTTTAACAATGGCTTTATTATTCCTGCATACGTTAGGAAATAAACATATTATTGTTATATATGTTGTTTATATATATAAACATATTGTATGTTATATATTCTTTATTTAAATAAAAAGTGACTCTTTTTTTAAGTCTACGAAGACTTGAACGAACGTGACTGTATATTTAACTTCCGGTTGAAACGATCGATGCGTAAAAAATTTATTTAAAATAAAACTCTAATCGTATCCCGATTGAATCGTCGCGTAGCTGCTCGCAACAATTTATACAATATATCTCTGCCTCATTTTTCCTTCCAACGTTCCTATCTTTGCTTTATCAATCCATTACTTTTTCCCTTCTCGCGAACGATTCTCTTCGTCGATCGTTCATTTCTTTGTTCAATTGGCTCAACTATCTATCGATTCTCCGGATCTCTCCTTTCATCTTTATCTTTTTCTCTTCCGCCGCTTCCGACAAACATGCGTTGTTAACACGTAACTGTTTACGATCAGATGAAACGAATGCACGTAATTCCGTTTGATTCGAAGCTGGACAATCCCCCTGCTCTGTTTCTGTACCGGAGCCCAGCGTTGTTCGGCCGCTGGATTGCTGGAAAAAGGAGATAAACGAATTACCCCGTTCGCCAAACAAAACCTCCATTATTTGTGCCGGCGTGGCTCAGTTCGTTACGCAAGACTGTGCCTGCCTCATTCTGTTCGACGCAGCTTCGACGCAGCTTCGACGCCCCGGATCGATGGTCGTTCGAAAAACAGGCCGTTGCTAATACTTTCCAACAAAAAAAAAAAAAAAAAAAAAAAATGCGCTGTTCACCGAAATTCTCTCGTACAGGCGCATGACACGCATTCGCGTGTAGCTTAGACGCGAAAAGGCGGGCAAGTAACTACTTGCGTAACCACGAAAATTGGCGTTTCATGGTCGAGCGTCGATACAAATTGGCGAATGATTTGTTTCGATTTCGGTTTAAGCTCGCTGTTTGTTAGTTCGCTGAAAATACTGTAGGAGCTTCGTGAGTTAATTTCTCACGGTATTATACGTGTACATTGTGGCTCTAAAGTTTAGAACGCTCTTCGTGGAAACGATGGAAACTTTTATACGTTATTTGTACCGTTGCAGTTGAATCGGCTGCATTTTTAACGAGAACGTCGATGTTCATAGCGTTGTTGAAAATGATATGAATCGGGGTACGATGTAACCATGTTCGGGCACATTTTATTTGAAATAAAGCAAAAAAATAGCAATTTGAAACAATTAATCGTTTCAATTAATCGATTATTCTGATTTTAACAATAACATAGAGAAAGTAACTTCACTGTGTTTCACATTCGAATAAATTATTTGAAATAATTATTAATAATATACCATTAAGTATATATGTATACAAAATAGCGGTACTTTGGAGAAAATATTTAGAAATTTGTGGGAAAGTCTTTTAGGAAGCTAAATTTCTCTTTTCAAAAAATAACAACGGAAAGATTTATCTTTATTTTCATCGAATTAATCTTTCACGTTTAATCGTCAAGAATTTAGGCCTGCATGTGCCACTCAAACTAATCGGAAGATTTCTTACGTAGCTGCTGCGAGCTCCATTATTTTAAAGACAAAGCTGTAAAGCACAATGCTCTATAGACGAAATTCGCATAAAATGATTACTATACCTATTGAATTCGTGTCTATTATTTTTCCATCTATTTCTATTTAATCGCATTTCTCGTGTCAGCATCGGTATAATTCTACTTCTTCGAAATTTCGCCTACCCTAAATTATTTCGATTGATTCAGTTAGCGGTTAATTAGTAGCGCGCAGCAAATAATATTTTAAGCGACGCGTATTAAATGGAAGATCGTGTTAAATGAAATATTCGACGTCCCCTATAATTTTTCAGAGAGAATATCGGTTTTATTCTTCTTGACCTGGAGAAATATTAAAGTTTACACGAGAAATCCGGCTTATACATCGGTTTTTTCCGAACGACCGAAGGTCTGCTAATTAGCCACTAGATCTCGTTTTTTGCCATCGTTAGCGGACAACAGAGACTCTTGGCCGAAGATGGTTAGAGTCAATGTAAGACCACTCGCCTTTGAGTGGTGCTCGAAATTGGTTTTAATTAAATTTCAACAATACGTTTCCCTTTCGCGCTCTACCGATCTAAGCGAGTTATCGATATTGTTCCAGCGAAATAGTTATTGTCAGAACCAGTCACGTTGGATTTCAGCGGGGCAAGCGATTTTAATTGCAACGAAAATAATTACTCGCGATTAGTTGGCGAGAGAGTGTCAAGTATACTATATTGATTAGCAAGGAAACGATTATGATTTTCTTTGCTCTCTCCTTGAAAGAAACGCGCATTCGAAGCTAATTAAACGGTTTCATCGAGCAGTTCTACGAAAAAGTTTCGAACCGGTCGAAACGTAAGAATCCTCTTATTATTATATCCCCAAAAAGTTAATGGCATTTATCGACAACCGATCTTATCGTTAGTTTATATTCTCTTTCGATAATTTAGATTCGTTGCAGGATATTTAAAATGGTCAAAGAGTTTATAGGATGGGATAAATATAAAAAATAAAACAGGACGTTCGATCCACTTAATTATCGATCTATTAGATTTTAAAGATCGAGTATTTTCATCGGAATTTTCCTATCTCGATAGCTCCACTCTCCGATATTCAGAGAAATAAAATTTTATAACTGTATCTTTTGTTACTGTGTAGTCGAGCGAAGCAATCTCCAATAGCGACAGAACACTCTGTGAAATACAGTACGTGATTGAAACCTATCAATTTTTAAGACCGAATCTTTCGAAATTCATCTTGTATTCGCGTTTCGCCATTCATTTCCTACAGCTTGCAGGCGTACATTCGATATAGTCCATTGATACAACAGCCACCCCATTCTCTACTCTTTCGTACAATTTTTATTACGCATACATATGACCTTTCCTTTTTGCCGGCATAATTGCCATCAAGGCGGATGAAAAATTATCGTTTCGTCTAAAGGAAGGTAGGTATATTTTGCGATGGTAGACAAGTTTTCAGTTTTCTGAATGAATTCAAAGTACGAAGAAGTATAAAATATATAGTCATCGAATCGATCTTCGTTCAACGTTGTATTTTTCAACTACATTTTCCATTACATACGACACAACTAATTATTTTTTCAATTAAATATTCAATATTATTCGGTGATTTCGCTATTTTATTAATGCTATCCTTTGAATCAAATGCATTAAATGCGCTAATACAAGTAAATTAAATTAGATAGTCGAATAACTACCGATAACGATAGTGAGAATGGAAAACGAGTCAGACGTTCTATGATTTTGCCCAACCAAAGACAGCAAAAATTTCAATCTCTTGCTCTAATCTCTTTGTCGTATGTCTCGTGAACTTTACATTTTCTGTGTTTACTATACAAGCGATATGCAACATTTTACAAAATGATTAGGTCGAAAAGCGGAAACCTAGTGAAGCGTAAGTAGCACGTGTAGCGTATCTACCATTACCTTTCTTCAACTTTTCAGACTCCGAATTCTTTTTATTTCTGGATTCATGTCACATTTCCTAGAATTTTATATATAGATTTTATACCACATCTCGGCCATTTTACTTTATCTTCTGCGTTATACATCGCGGCTTTTAACGAAGCACAAGGTTTCTCGATTCGATATTACAACTCATTTCACTTAACGTTGCATCACGTTTTTACGAATTAAAGAAAACTTCTCGTTTGATGCGTCACAAATCAACTGGAAATAGTATATAGTTAAAATTCAGAAAAAATATATATGTTTTATTACCATGTGCATTACGAATTTGATAATTCGTTCGGATTAAAAATATTCTTCGAATACGAAGAGCACAGCTGTGGGGTATTCGCGTACTGTTTTCCACGGAACAAGTACTTGTACGATCTATGCATATAGATTGATACGAATATCTGTCTAGGTGCGCGATAGGTTGACCTGCGTTCAGTCAAGCTCATTAATATGCCTTTTGCGCGTGTTGTCAAAAAGTGCTTCCGTTTTAGATTCGTAGATCGCATAATTCGATGGATAAGATAGATAAGATAAATTATAACCTCCGATTATTTCATATAGGATTCCAGCTCATATAGGATGTATAACGCCGTTAAAATATCAGCATCAAACGTATAAAGTTGTTACATAACTTTCGTCTACTGCTATGTTCATCTTTGAATCGCGTATAGCAACGTTTACAGTCATAGGAATTATTTCGTAGTCGGTTTTCGAGCATTTCGTTATCATACGAATACGCGAGAAACGTTTGAGAAGGAACTAAATGATGTTTAAAAGTAGACATGTGCTTCGACTACGAGAGCAGATAATTAAAGTAATTAAAGTAATTAAAGTAAGGTTGTAATTTGTAACCAAGACCTGTGGCATCTGAAGCAAATGAAAGAAGTCTGGTAGCATTTAAGGAGAGTCGAACAAAGTAGTGGTGTTCCGGAGATCGCTTAAACGTCAATTAACATATTATATTCGGGTTTCGAAGACCTACGTCGCTAATGTGATAATACATATTCAAATAAGGCTTTCGCATTTTACTAGGGAACCGTTCGAAGACTGGCACGAAGGAGGTCGAGGTGCGAGATGAAAGATCGATAGAATAAAAGACAGCGAAGTCTCCCTTGCTCGAGCAATTACGTTAAACTACATTAGACATCGTTAGCTTAATCAAGCTAAATTAGACTTGGTTTAATTAATTGAACTGTATCTTTAAACTCTGCCGGAGAAGTACAGTGTAATTGTATGACGTGAACTAAAATCGGTGCTCGTGCGAGTCTTAAATCGTCGATGTTCGTTATGCCCATTATAAAGAACGGTATTACATGTCGCACACGTGTGGTAGCTTTATTTTAATTGCATAATATTAATAAATATTAAATATTAATCGACGTTCGATTTTACTTTAAATATCGTTCAACGTGAATTTTCTTCGACAATTTTGATTACGTTAATCAAGCTATAATTAAGCGGCCTGTACACACGCGCTTCTACGGGAATTAAAGTCAACCTTTATTCTTCCATGGAACGAGAATGAAATTTTCATTTGCCAAAGCGTAGAAAACCTGCCCAATTATCTTACGATCCGGACAAAAGTTCTGGCACCGTCGCTGTTACATTTTCAAATTAGTTGCCTGGCCGATCGCGAAGCTATTTTATTTTTACAACTTGGAAGAAGATTAATTTTTTCTTTCTAGCCGGGTCAGGGTCCCGTCGTAAAAACCCCGCGTATAATTTCACGCAGTTTCTCGATGCACTGATCTGTACAGGAGGGTTCGACATCGGGTCGAATTGAAATTTCAATTTCACGCTTTATCGATTTCACCATCGATAGTTGCAAATTGTGGTCAGTCTGTATAAGAATCAGCAATCGACATAATTATATAATACGTCGAGTGCACCGCGAACCCGTAATTACATTAACAGTATACTAGCGGCAAATAGGATTATCGTAAAATCAACTTATATTCGATATGTGAACATCGCATCGATACAAATATTAAGTTCATTTTTCGTCGTTACCACGAAGAACAGTTGAACTAATAAAGATCCTCGACGCGAAATAGAATACTACATTATTATTATTAGACTGCCTACAATGCAGTGCTATACATTTTTGAAGACCCTAGTTGTATATATTTTACATCACTAGACATCGTTACTACTATTCTTTGGATATTTTATCGTACATTCTTCGGTACTATTTCCTATTTATAATATTCAATAATATTTAACATTTTAATTTATAGATTCGAGTAATTGAGAAAAAAATACGTTTGTTATTTCGATGCGTCGCATCCGTGCATAAATTTTTAGAAAAATATTTCGTCTTATGAAATTGACATTTACAAGAAAGGTGCGACTATGAGAGAATACCTAATTCTTCGTTTAAACGGCTAAAGTAAAAATTACTTTAGAATTTGTATTGTATCGAATAATAATATGTATATAATAAATATTAAAGACACTCATAGTCGATTTAATAAGATAAAATCTATAAAACGTTCGAACATCTTCGACTCAACGGTATTCGCTATTCGTCAAAGTGAAGCAACTCTTCGTTTTAAATAACTGATAAATGTAAATATTTCAGTGTTAAATTTTCTTAAGTTTCCGCTTTGCGTTTCTTTCGAAGGTATAATAGCGGCAACGCCAAACCAGGTTAACCGCGTTAAGAGAATAAGTTTTTATTTATCTTCGCGTATATCTTTGTTGATATTCGGAATACGCAGAAATTAATTTATCAGATCATTTTACGTATTTGAAACTTGTCAGGGAAATCGAGTTGTTATATAGTTAATACGATCAACCAAAAATTAACGGAGAAAGAGGAATGACATACGACTGCCCGTAGCTCTCTCGAAGATCTCGTGAGAAAGTGACAAAAATGTACGACGCATCGGGAAAACGCAGTTGGTACTTTCATTTCTAGGGACTTGATTATAATGAAAGCGCGAGCACCGTGCAGTCTGACGACTACCACTTATCACGGAACCGTGATAACTACTTACCTACCTGCTCTTCTTCGTTTGCCCTCTCTACCTTCCCTGTCCCTCCTCTTTTCCTATTCCATCTTTACCGTAATCACAGTGTTACAAATGTGCCAACGTTCTTTTCTCCGATTCTCCTCCCAACGCCTAATTATTAGATCAACGAATACACGAATACGATACAGTCGTCGTGGACTTATTTTGCATTCCAACGAATCACCGCTAACAGATTATACTTGGATTTCCTTCTTAACAGAATACAGTTGCAAATTCTGACACGTTTAAATCAAATTAACCTGTTCGATAAACGATCGTTCGATCATAATATCAAGAATAGCGATCGACAACTTATGATTAAATAATTTACGCTATATTAATCGTCGATCAATTGTTACAATTGTTTCATCGATTGTGATATAACAATCCATCCTAATGATTTATGTAACTATTTTTTAACAAGTAATTAATAAATAATAATTAGTCGGTTTATTTAAATATTTATTTATTTTTTTCCTTTCATCGTTGTATCAATTAAATATTAAAACACTTAACCCAATACGAAAATAACGTATAAATCTGGCTTTTCAGATTTGTACAAACTGCAGCCTGTCAGCTTTCTATTTTTATCAGATATATCGTTCGATGCAATTAGTTACTGATACGCTCCGAATCGAGTATTTTCGAAGAACCGCCGCGTCGCCAGTAATTGCGTAGGATTATCCAGCTGAAAAGTAATGACAGCCTGTGCAGAACTAAGTGACAGACGTTTTCACCTTTTTGACATTTCCTTGTTATCGATTGGCTGCTCGTTAACGACGCATTCGCTATCGGGTTTGACCCAGTTACTTAATTTCCTTGTTCTCTCTTTTCGACATTCTTGAAATGTTCACCCTCTTCGCGAAACAAATCCAACTCCTACTTAACATTTTCTGATGCGGCGTCCTTACAGACGACAAAATTAGAACCATCACCACGTTATTTCGTTTCAGGTTTTTAATCTGCATGCAGATGAAGCATGCTTACGGTACAGCGTAAGAGGGCGAATAAAGTATATATCACGAGATAGTTTTATAAAGAAATTTATTCCTCGGTGTACTTTGGTCGACCAATAAGAAGACACAATTTGCCGAATTCAATTGTATTCTCCGCGATATTAAGTTTTTGATATTCTAATCAGACATAAAAGGGAGAGAGGAAAAAGGGCATAATGGAATTTATATGACAGATATCTTTCGGAAAACCTTTTTTTTTTTTTCTTTTTTTTTTCGTGGAGGAAACCTTCATAGGCACCCCGCGCCCTCCGGGGAGAGGGCGCTGCGGAGTGCCGGATTCGTACCGGCTAAAACCTCCACGGTGGCCTGTCCTGACGCCTGAGTCGAGATGCACCCGGGATCTCTCCCGAATTACTACCGGTTACCCTCGGGCGTCTATCTCTCCTTTTGTCGAAGGGAGGCGTCCTGCTCTTCTTGGACCGCTGGGGGGGGACCACGCCCCCTAGCGCCTCGCTCCTGCTGCGTCATCCTGGGGACCCCGTCCCCTGACGCCTCTTCCTGGTTCTTCGCGCTCCTACGGTGGCCGCGGCGGCGCTGGTGGCGGCGTCGCGGCCCTGCGGCGCGTTGTGTTCCTCGGGCGCTGCGATGTCCTGGACGGATCGCGAGCTCGCTCCCGGTTTCTTTCCGCCCGCTCCTTCGCCAGCATGACCTGCTCGCAGTAGGTGCGGATGGAGGCGAACTCCTGGCGCCCTCTGAGCATGGCCGCGACGACCGCTTCGGGGGCTAAGCTCTCGCCGATTTCGAGCCGTAGGACGCGTCGTGGTTCCGCCCACGCCGGACAGAACTCCAGCGTGTGTTGCGCCGTGTCCTTCTCTTCCTCGCAGTGGTGACAGACGGACGTCACCTCTCGCCGAATCCTTAACAGGTACTCGCCGAACACTCCGTGGCCGGTGAGCACCTGCGTCATCCTGAAGGTCAGCGGCGCTCCGCCTCGATCCCTCCAGGCCTCCCAGTTGGGAAGCACGGCGCGAACGGCCCGGTGCGGCCGCACGGCGTCCTCCTGGATCAGCTGCGAGCGCCATCGTTCCCACGTCTCCTTCTTCGCCTCCTCCCGGATGTTCGGGGCCGGCTGGCTGGGGTCGATGGCGTCGGGCCCCTCTGGTGTTCGTACACGCGTTCGAGCGCCAGAGCTTGCAGCTCGAACGGGGGGGATGCCGCCAGCACGATCGCCGACGCGTACGACGTCGTCCTGTAGCCTCTCGCTATGCGGATAGCGGTCGTCCTCTGCAGCCTCCGCAGCAAGGTCAGGCTGCGGCGACTGGCCGTCAAGCTTCTGGCCCAGACGGGTGCCCCGTAGAGGACTCGGGACCGAACCACTCCCTCGTAGAGTCGGCGGATTCTCGATCCCGCTCCGCCGATGTTCGGTAGGAGGCCGCACAGGGCGTTGGCTGCGGCCGTCGCCTTCGGGACCAGTTGCTCGAAGTGCGGTCCGAAGGTCCATCTGCTGTCGATCGTGAAACCCAGGTACTTCATCCGGCGTTTCACCGGGACCTCCTCTCCGCCGATGTTCACCGACAGTCCGAGAGGAGGTGTTCCTCTTCGTCGCTGGTCGAAGAACCACAGTGCCTCGGATTTGGCCGGCGACACCGTCAGGCCGAGCCTTCGAATGGCGCGAACCGCGCACGATCTTTCGGAAAACCTGGATGACTCGTGGATGACGAATGAATTTAATACGTTATTCGGACAAGTGATGTTTTTTAACATCTGCTTACACGGTTATATCTCTCGCTCAAAAGCACGAAATTTGTTCATCGACGGCATTCTTTCTCTATCTCCTATAGTTTCCGAGAGATTCGAGAAAATATAATAAGACCTGACCTAAAAAATACTGATATATGTATATATTACAATTTATGTCGTTTCGAACGTCTACCGCAACGTTTTACTCGTAACCGAGTTTTATCGTTAACTTAGGAATACATAGGTGGAAACCAAAGTTTGGTCAAACGGGTCCCATATATTGTAAACAGCGACGCTGAAATGATTATGTACGTCGGAAAGAAAATACGGTACGAGTAGATTCCTAGAGTGGTAACGAGTGAGAGAAATGACGAAGAGAAAAAGCAGAGGAGAAAGAAGGAAGGAGATAGAAAGAGCAAAGAAGGCACGAGTTCTCAGCGAAATTAAAGCTTAATGCTTCTAACGAATACCGCGACCGACGGGGATATAAATCCAGTACGGGCGGAGAATTTGAGAGGGTCGAACGGTAAGAAGGCGGAGAGATGAAATAGGGTAGGAAGGATAACGAGGCAGCGAAAGCCAAGAGAGAGAGAGAGAGAGAGAGAGAGAGAGAGAGAGAGAGAAGGATGAGGGGACCGAACGTCGAACGAAAACGAAAATACTCGTCGAACGAGAAAGAAGTGCGTTTAATTAAACCGACAAATAAGTGCGGTTCTGGCATTACCGGCCGTCGCTTCCACGTTTTCTGCAGCCGCTGCTGCTTTGTGTTTGCGGATCCCTCGCGCTCTGTGGGAAAAAGGCGAACGTCGAATATAAGTTCGAT
Organism: Bombus huntii; assembly: GCF_024542735.1. NCBI lineage: Eukaryota > Metazoa > Arthropoda > Insecta > Hymenoptera > Apidae > Bombus > Bombus huntii. The sequence goes on along the minus strand of NC_066248.1, from coordinate 363,872 downwards.
GGCGGCGCTTCAACCTACGTTTCAATTTGAATACTCGGCCACGCGAATATCGCCGATCGCCGCACCATCTAATTAAATTTTCAATTAATCACGCGATCGTAACGCAACGTTATAGTTACCTGCCATTGATTCCGGGGAGGGCGGCGGACGCCGTAAGTATGACGCCGAGGAAACGGATGTGTAGCGTACAGCCAGCGGAAGTACCAAGGTGCGGGATGTGGCAGCAGGGTTACCAAAGATACGTACGTTAAGTAAAGGCGATAGCCTTGGAAACGTAGCGCGACTCTTTGACCACTAATTCTCCATGGAATTATCGTAAAAGTTTTGTTTGCTGGTCGAGAGCACGGATGTTTATCTCTTTATACTCTGAATACGTAGTACGCTTTTAGTAGTTAGTAGCTTGTACATGTATGTGCGTATCAGTTGATGGGACTTTTGCATCCGGTATTCCAACAGTGTGGCTAGAAATAAAACTGTTTTCACGCTCTTTTGCGTTGTATTATTTAAAAGTTACGCGTGTATATTTTTATTCTCCTTTTATTCGTATAGTTTTATTCGTATCTCATCGTAACGCGAATAATCTATACGAATTGTTAGTTACTGATTTTCAAATTCCTGATATTGAGAAATTACAATCGATTACGACGTTCTTTCTCGAGTGGATAGAATTTCAAGTGTAAAGAGTCGAATATTCTCGAAGGAGAAATTTTAACAAGTACCGATAATGCAATGTGATTTCTGTGTTGTACGAAATAACACCGTGAAACACGGTTATCGATAGAGTATTTATTTAGTGGAATATTTCTCGTTCATCAGAGAAACGTATTTCGTTATTTATAATAGATGGGAAAAGCATACTCGAAATAACAGAAAATGCGATTTCATTCGCGTTTCCTTTTTTTTGCACGTTTAAAGCGGTTCCTACGCGATACGGAATTTGAGACAAACAGGCAACTTGAAGAGATTGGGAAGGATCAGTTCGGAACTCGGACTATTTCGGTTCAAAGGCATACATATGTATATCTGAAACTTAAAAGTCTGGAAAAGACGCTAAGGTAAAGTTCTAAGAAGTCCGTAAAATGCCATCAAACCACGTTTCTGACCGTTTCATAAATCGCCAAACGTATACGTATATACGTATACCGAAAAAGCAAAGGATTTAAGTAAAAACTGTTTTCGATTTTCAAAGTCGTGCGAAATATATACTATCAAGTTATTCGACGATTTAGAAACTCCGTTATTTTGCAGTAAATTACATACTTTATTACATGGTCGATATTTGAATTTTTCGTTGTAGTCAATTTTACTTAAAGAAGGAAATATGTTATTGACGCAAAAAGGGGACGCCTCTTTTATTGAAAAATTGCAGTAGATGTATTCTTCTCTGTTTTGTAAAAACCGAGGCAACGAGAAAAATACACGAACCTAAGTCTCTAGAAAACGACTTAATAAGAAAACACGCTTCGGAATAACGAATGCGCCATATTTATTATATAATGTTTCTTTTAAGCTAAAAAATTCTTACTAATATATCACGTTGAAGCATCATATTTTCTTCGAGTCCTTTAAATAAACGGCGATGTAAAAGAACGAAACGGATCGATAATTTGGTATGGATGAAGTTGCGTTTCTTACTCGAATATTCTCCCTAGGGAGACGTTAATTTTTGAAAGGCTGGCAATAATGTTTGAAACGACGCAGAACGTTTTGCATTGATCGACGAACAGTCGCATCTCCTTCGTGTCCCGTACGTACAACACGATACGTCGGAAGGAAGCCAAAGTAATCGCAACCGCAAGATAATCTTCTCCATTTCTTACCTTCGCGTTCCCTTACCGAGCGTCGCGGTAGAAAACTGCGTTATATTGCGTTTCTGCATGCATACTGTGTTTCGTGACGATTCATTCTGCGTGCTCGTAACAACAACAACTTCTTGTTCGTTCCGAGCAAGTACATATCTCGATGCGAGAAATTTCGTATTTGTTTTCTTCCTTTCTATTTTTACTTTCACTCTTATAAATATATTTTGTCTTATCGATATATTTTACGATATACATTACTTATATTTTGTATATTTTATGTATCTTATATATATATATATATATATATTTTTTTTTTTTAGAAAAGTACGAGTTGTTATCGTTCCTTGTATATTTGAAAGAAGTGACACGATCAAATTACTTGTTGCAATAACGATATAGTAAAACTAGCAGCGATTAATAATTTAGTCTCGTATTATTTTATCGAAATCCTTTATTTTGTTATGGTTAATCTTCAATCTGATCATAGATTCTTTCAATTCCAACATACAAGAACGTATATAACGTTGAAAATCGCCATGTGCAAAATATCGTTTACTAACAAGCATAGTTAAATAGTTGAAATATCTATTTTCACAGATATTCATAGAGGAAATCCTTCTACCGGATTCCTTTCTCCCTCACCTTCGCATCTACGATCCACCATTCTTCCCTGGAAAAGCTATTCTATTACGTTGATAATGAGATTTCAAAGCTATCAATTGCCATTATAATCCACCGCCAATATCCTCCCTATATCGCCCAAATAACTAAATAAGTAACTTCCTCCGTGCTTAATCGCAGCATTAAATATTTGCCGTCGACGGCTGAGAATTTATTATGTGAAATTCGTATCAGTCGATAGCTACGAAATACGCCTTTTTAAAATATTTATACGTTGTATGGTAATTTATCTCGCGATGTTTTACAGGCCGATGACAGACACGCTTCAAATAAATAAAAATCCATTCATTTTTATCTCTGATGAAAGCAGTGTCGAACTCGGTTGTAAAAATAACAATTCGTAACGATTTGTTACGTTGTGTAGTCGTGAAATTGTCGTAGCTGAGATTGCAATTTCTTTACGATATTAAGCGATTTTACATTTTTTCAAACATATCTAATCACCTGCTTATTATATACCCGTTTCTTTGCTATTATCTTTTTATTGCACTTCTGTTTATAAGTATTGGGATATCTATATAAAATGCGGCAAATCTGAGGAACGATCGGGAAATTATTAAAATCTTCGTTATAAAATTATCGTTTGATTTGAAACCTATAGAGATTGTAGTTATCTTAGTTATCTTATTTTCCTGTATAACAACGTTCTATTTATATCGCTTTCACAAATTATGATACCAGTGTTTCTTTTTTTTTTTTTTTTTTATTACATTTACTCCTATCTAATTCCAGATCTTGATTCCGAGTTATGCGTGTTAGGAGAGAAGATTAAGTAGTGGGCTAGATGCGCGATCGATCGCGTTCCCTTTTTGTGATCCTCGCAAGCAGTTTCTACAAATTTTTGCACTGTTATCTTAGTTTTATCTTACTTTCAAAATATCGATTATAAAACACTTAGCTAATCGAATGCCGAATAAGAACAAAGTATCCAATATCGAAAATTACTCGGCACGCACACACCGAGATAAAAATACATAGCCTATTGTAATATTAATTTATACATAAGTGATACATGCCCTTACTCTTGAAAGGTAACTTTTGTCACCGTCGATGAATTTATACTAGTGTTAAAATGTTACAGTATCATTTAAATATTGAAGTGAAAGCATAAACACTTACAATATTCATCAAAGCATTGTACCTAGCTTAGTTTGGTATGGAACGAATGAATATTCAAGGAAATCACGAAGCTGGTTAACGTCACCTTGTATGACACAATAGCCCGCAAGCAATCCCGTGTGCATGACTTTTGCGCTATGCATTGCATCTCTGAGAGCCGTAAACTGATCCACCTCGTACTCGCCGATGTTTATTAGTTTTATGTTTACCATTATCCGATGAACAGTGGATAGTCGCGACGACACTTTGTGTTTCCGGCACATTTCTCTCGATCACAGAATTGTAACCTGTAAATATTACTGTAAATATGCCAACTTGAAAACTAATTTCTTCGTTTATCTTTGAAAACTACGAAATTACGATTTAATTTTCATAGGGAAGATCAGATTGAAATTTCCCACGATCCGCTTTCCGTGTTTGTTTTTTCTGTTTAATATACAAATTTATTAACAGGTGTCTTTTATCTATAATTAAGTAACAATAATAATAACAATAACAATAAGTAACAGTAACAATAACAATAAGCAATTAAGTAATAAGTAAAAGTAACATAATTAAGGAACAATTGTTTTAATAGAAGATATATGCTAGAAAATATATCACTTGCTAAAATGAAATTCGTTCTAGGATCTTTTCAATTAACTCTTTCCATCGATCAAACTGTCTAAGTTAATAGACCTTTCCTCAGCGTGCTTAAGCGATTATCTGCATTCAATTGTTGGAATAACATAGATAAATACCATGACTCATACGGGGCCTAATATATCTATCATTCTCTTTAAAAAAAAAAGTACATTTACGTTTTACGTAGCTCGATATTTTATTGTTGTTAAATTGTAGTGAAAATTAATGCATTAAGCTAAGCATAACTGTCACGATTATTCTAAAGATATAATGGCCACGCGTGAAATTATTTTTCGTTCCTATTAAAATCATATATCGTAAATAATATTATTTCACTTTACGTTAGTTTATACTAATTTACAAGTCTTGTCTCGATACAATTGCGAAAATTTGGCAACTAAATTGCCTAGAAATAATAGATAAAGCTTCAACCAGAAACTGATATTATGGAAGAGAGCAAACATATACGAATTACTTTCTATCTTATAATCAATTATGTAATATAAAATTCGACGATTAAACAATAAGATGATGTATTCAAGTTTTTATCATTCGTTTATCGCCAACGACCAATACCGATGTATATGCTATCACACAGGCACAAGCTACAGGCAGAAACACACTGTAGTGGCACTTTCTCCCCAATATCTCGGAAACTAAGCTAGTCCACCCTCTACGTGTATAGAAAAGATCGTTGAAAATATCGAATTCTACATATAACGTATGCAAAAATTATCGAATCCGTGAATACAATGTTTCTACAGTTTCACCATTTATTTTTCTTGTTCAAACTTTTTCAGAATTCTTTGCTCGTCGGTCTAAGCTCCGAGCTTCTGACCGTAGAAAAAATAACTGAATCCGATCTAAAAATTCTTGTATGGGAAATTTCTCTTGCATGGGGAATTCTCAAACGGTATCAGAGGGTGAATTTGTGTCGTAAGAGTACTATAAGAGTATTATGGGGAGGGCAGGGGTGGAGGTGTCTATATAATATTTATCTAATCTTTAGAACCACGTACGAATATTTAATTGTATCTTCTCGTAAAAAAACATCGTACAAGAATATTTTCAAAGAAATGTATACCTGGCTTACGTTTTCCTCGTGCCTAAAACTTGCTTAGTTTCGTTGCTAATCTAAATTTAAATTAGTCTGGAAAGCATGTACATACGTGGTATAAATTTCTACGACATATACCTTACAAAGAATTAGCTTTCCTTTATTCATACATCGTTATTTAGGATTAAATCTTCGCAATACTAAAAGTGTCATTAGATATTCGTTAAACACTAGAAATTTCAAGATGCAAATATTTTACCCGTTATCTGGAACAAGCAAAATTTGTTCGAATTTTGTACATTAACTTTGAACAGACGATCTTGGAAAGTTAAAATGACATTTTACTACCAACAACGCTACATATTTATTACAATTTCTTGATCTATCCTTGATTATTGGACAGCGAATCTTTATACGTTTTCTGATAGTTAAATTCACGTTAACATCGCTTAGGTCTTCCGTCATCGTTAGCATCAGTTAGAACACTGAGATTCCACGAAATTTTGTCGATGGTTACGCAATAAATTTCGCGAAAGCCTACGATAGCTCGGTCTTCTTCGCTGACTTAAATTGTTTTATTTCAGCAAACTGGAAAACAAGTATATAGCAGTGCTTGCTGGAAAATTCTTAATATAATGGAAGGCCATATTTTACAAGTACGATACGAGATAATACTTTGTATACAACGTAGGTGTAATAACCTGTCAACTACTGGGAGGATGGTACAAAGTATAACGTTCAACATAGCAGGTGCAGGACGAGCTGCCTTATAGCTCTTTAACAGTAATGCTCAACGCACGTATTATAACGTCTCAAAACTTTATGGCCTTACGTTTCAAATTTTTTCCATGCGCTTTTTCCGCTACCTCGCCGTTCTTATTTTCACACTTATTTTCCTGATTATTCGTGAGAAACTAACTTGTTCGCGTTTCTACGTCCAAGCTTCAGAAATCGTAACTTTATTCGTTTCGTTACAACGTTTGAACGATATCTATAATTATACGTGACTCGGATGTTTATTTATCTGTCCTATATTAAAGTGTATATTCAGACCTTGTGACAATTGTTCTACATTCTCATTTCAAATCATTTATTTTTCTGGCAAATGATCTTTCAATTCATTCGGATGATCTTTCTTTCTGCAACTATTTTGCAACTATTGCTTTTCCACTTTCAAGTCGCAAACAAAAAAACTATAATCGTTTATATATCCTAATTACAAGCGATTAACTCAGCATTTGTATCATTTTCATAAATTTACGAGATAAGCGATAGATATATCTGTTTTAAAATACGAACGTTTGAATCGTTTACATACATCGTATGTTAACGCATTACGAATTTGTGGCATCGTTAACGATACTCGATTCGTATAAACAAGCGATAGCAGTACCTTGGTTTATACTATACTAATCGAAGTTCGAAGTGTTTAGCGTCGTACCCTTTCATCGTTGCCTTCGACATTATGCTCGTTATATTCCAGAGACGGCGTTACCGAACAGCTAGGAATAAATATGTCGTATCGTTCTATAATCTGAATGCTGTTTTTAAACGTGACGATTAACGCTAAATCGGAATATAGAGCGACAGTCGAACGACGGAATTCAAAGTAGGATGGAACATTATCCATCATATCGAAAATCGTACAGTGACATATTATCTTCGAAATCAGATTGATTTCTTAGTTGGAATAAAATCTATTGGAAGGAATGGGATGCAATTTTACGTAATTGATTTGGATTATATCCGATTATAGAATTCGATGAGTGCCACTTTATACGTTATCGAGCAGCGTTCTATGTCCGTGATACCGTCTGTCGTTCGTACAATTATATCGCTAGGAAATATTACGTTGTAATCGCGAGGCTGTGAGTCAGCCAACAACGGAATACATCTATAAATATTTTATAAAATCCACGAGAAAAATATTTTTTATGAAAACTGTACTCAAGCCATTGTGTATATGTATGTATGTTGATGACAAAATTATAGATTCTAAGGAAACAGTGGTTTCATTGACGCTTCGGCAATACGAACTGGCATTCTTAACGATCCAATTTATACGTAACGTAGCGTTTCTATACGTAGAAGAATATAGAGAGTAAAGAGGAAAAATGTGAAACTACTTATTATTATATGATATCATCGTTTTTCTATAACTCGAGACACGATCGTCGATATGAAATTTTAACAATTTGCGCTTATTGATTTTGAAAGCGTTCGTATTTTTACTCCTTTTATTTCTCGCCTCTCCTTACTTCGCACAGGTACCAGAATGATGGCAACATCTTTTTTCGAACAGAACTGTCATAGATTTATCGCAAGTTTCTTTGACTTTCGCTGTCGGTGCTCCAAGAAAATATGATTTCTGCTGTTTTAGCTTTATTTCGTTATCGGTCGCCTGTAATTCGCTTCTATGTTAATCTTCAGACTTGTTTATTAACGGAGACAAATTGTTGATTTCACGTTTAATATTGGGAGCGTCTTCTTAAACGTCAACACCATTTATATGGCTACTCTGTCAATCGTTTAATTTCCTTATCGTTTGCCGTTATGTAAAAAAATGTGAAAAATAGGGATCTAACGTTTTCGCTATACATATATCGATTAATAAACACTTTTTAAACCGTTCGATCATTAAATAGACCGAACTCGTGCGTTTATCGAATTGAATACATAAAATATCGGCTGCATAAATTTTCTCAAAGAAATCGAACGATACAACAAATGCCTCCACTATCGAACCATGACAGTAACTGTTTCTTATCTAGCAATGTGTGATCGATACAAGAAATTCTTCGATATTCTAAGTATATTTCTTTCATACCAGGATCTCGAAGCTTTCCGTCAAAAAGTCATGGAAACCGATGAAAATATGGCACTTTCAATTTCTCCGATAACTCTGTAAGACGAAGGAAATGGCGTTCTCATAAGTCAAGGATAGCTACTCTTTTAACATTGTCGGTAGATCGTTGGAAAGCAGTCGTTTCGCTTGGAATTTCTTCCCTTTCTGGACGCGTCGTATCTCGTTTCGTCTACCACTTTTATTCCATTACATTGCCGCGAACCTGCACAGGTCACTCGTCGCTTCGGAACACAACCGTCAGGTGTACGCCAATACCAACACCGACTGCGTCAACAAAACAGACACTAACGTCACTAATGATGCTAACCGAGCTAACACCGATGGAATAAGGAACACGAACGGCCAGCGAGACCGATGAAGATGTGTTGCTGAAAGCCCAGGGGTCGTTCCGGCGCACGTTTTATTACTCTACGTGGCTCTGTGTCTTTTCTTCCCGTTGACGCAGCTATCCCCATATCGCTACTTACCTTACCTATCGCGCTATTTCTTTTTTTTTTCGCGTTTATGTACCTTTTAATGTCCACCGATAAACGATGCTTTCACGTACATCGCTCGGATATTTCAAAACTATTATTATTTTAGAGAGCGAGCTTTTTCATTTTTTATAGTTTGCTATTTGCTGGTCCAGAGGATCTCTTTTCTTTGTTTCTTATCGCGTTACAACTCCGTCTATACGAATTCCATTTATTTGGACGAAATTAGTTAGCTAGTAATTAATTAACAGAATTAAACGAATTTCTGTCAACTGAGTTCATTTATCTGAACTATTGTAAACGAAGAATCATAGGTAATTAGAAAAAATTGGTGTTGGTATAAACGAAATTCTACCGTATAAGCAATTTAAACAAGCCTTACGAAATATGCAGGGTGGTTGGTAACTGGTGGTACAAGCGGAAAGGGGGTGATTCTACGCGAAAAAAGAACTCGAAAATATAGAATAAAAATTTTTTTTTTAATTTTTCTTTTTTTAAATTTTTTTAAAAATCTACAGTGAGATCCGTTATAACGAGACGCGATAAAGTGCACGCGTGCCGAGCGAAAATTCAAAGTTGATTTTCTCGAGAACAAAGCCTCGAACGAAAAATTGTTATTCTATATTTTCGACTTCTTTTTTCGCATAGAATCGCCCCCCTTTCCGCTTGTACCACCAGTTACCAACCACCCTGTATATATATGATCGTTTAACGTTCATTATTTCCTCATATTTCGCAATTTGATTTACGCGAAAATCGAATTGGTTAGAATTTGAAAGATGGCTGTTGGCGAGATTAAAAGGCAAAACTAGTTAGGAAGATTCTACGCGAAACATCTGTGATATAGACGCTCACTGATGTATTTGCCACGTAAACAATAATTACCGCATGCAATTAAGAGGATCCTTACTACGCGAAGAGGATGTAGGTGATGGGGTTGGTGATAGTCTGGCAACTTCTCGTTCCATATATAGCGGCGAGGCATCGAAACGGAACGACTGACAGCGCGTGTCGACACGGCAGATGAAGAGATTTCGACTTGGTTACACTCGATCTTGTTACTCTGTGTCAGAGCTGCGAGCTTTCCGGAAAATTTGAGTTAGCCTCGTTACTTAGCGAACGAATTTCAGTCTGTCGGCATTTTCTCTATAATCAGCATACGAGTATAGCAGCAGCCGTGTCATTGAAAAATTAACGTGCTGCTGGATAAATTATGAACGAATAAGATAAAAAATTCATACGCCAGATACTTGTCCGACGCAAACGTTTAAGAATTTTATATCTGACACGAAAGTCGGAGAATTTTTAATGCGATTCAGAAATGAAATGATTTCCGATAAGATATACGAAGATTGATAGAACGAGTGGAAAACTTTCGAGTGGTTTAGATACATCTATCGATATTTTGTAAGTGGTACTTTGTAAGCCGAATAATTAACGTTATCCGCGTATAAGATAAGTTTCGAATATTTTTAATATTAATCATATTACAGTTGCAAGATTTCGTAGACAATTTAAGGAATTGAAATATCATTATATAGAAATGTTCTGCTAATTTTCAAGTAATTATTTGCTCTCTTTTAATGATAAAAGCTCACTTTCAAAGCAAACGGTCCGTATTAAGCGACACAAAGCATTTGTGCTTTTACCGTAGAAACGAATAAATACACGAGTACAGCATTCGTTTCGTCGATCAAAGCTTGCAACTATAATATTTATATGTTCTAGGAGATGTTGGTTTCTTTCTTAGCGAAAGTAATAGTACCGTCCTGATCTTGCCAATAATTATTGTACATTCGACGATCAATAGTAAGTTATTACGGATTCTAATTTTTAAAATCACGTTACACATTCTTCGGTTCTTACATTTTCGTCTCTTTTTTTCTGAAATGTGCTATGTCTTACATGATTTTCCTCTTACTACTAGTTCCCACTCTGCTGTATTGATCATGTAATATCTACCTAGGCATGCATGTATATACATATACCATATCCCTATTCCATTACCTATTTCTACAACACCAAAACTCCACCGCATAATCTCGCCTAGTTCTCAAGTCAAAATTACCTATACATATAACTAGACATTGATTCTTATCATACTTAACGTTTTTTCTTCAGTGACATTATTTTCTTATCGTGTTTTCACATTTATACGTGTATATTCGTATCTAGCGTTTGTTCAGTCTGGAATTAAATACTGTTTGCGTATACAATAAAGTCTTTGCCTCTGTTTATTTTATCCGAGCAATTCGGTCTTAACATTTATCTTGCCAAATACAAAATGCAAATCAATAGTCGCATAAACACAAAAATAGAATGAACGAAATCTTCTGTACTGAAATAATATTAACGACGACAAAGGTGAACCGAATCTGACAGATAGTACGCAACTGTGACATCAAAATTCATAAATACAGTTCACGATTTCGTGATTTAGCAACTCCGTATTTTTCAACAAATTTCAAAACTAGCAAAACGATGATCTATATCCTCCTAATTTCACGTGCCTCGTACTTTATCGTGCTTGTATTACAAATATACATGTATGCCCTATTTGCCCTATTTACGATTTCTTTGTCTTTCGTACGATAGGTTTTTAAAACTTACAATCGAAATATCTTTTTAGAACGCAAATTATGATTTCGTAATACCGAGAATTAATGCTTTCCAACTAAAAGATACGAATGCAAAGAACTCTTGTGTGAATATAAGAATACCAACCGATGTATGGAAAATATAGTATGGCCAAAATTAACTCGTGATTAATTCGATTGAAAACTATAACGGTATCCAATTTCACCTATACATATAGCATCAGTTTTCAGAGCTAAAAATTTTTGTCACGTCTCCCTTCCCAAAATCGCTTCGTGTATCACTCTGAAAGAGAGTAAAGAGGAGGGGGGGGGGGGGGGGCTGGCCTTGGGGGAAGCGGAAGAAGAGTGGTAAAAGAGGAAAGAATTCTATCGGTTGCGACGAAATTGAACGCGATCGATGGAAAATCGCCGTCCAGAGAAATATTGCCCGATTTACCGTTAATGATTTCGGTTTCACGCAGAAGCCACCCTCGAATAGGTGCTTCAGTCGTGAACTTTAACTGCACCGCGTCGTCCCTTAAGCTGTAAAAGGTGCATCGGCCGGAAAGGAATTCGTGGAAGAAACGATTTCCCTCGATATGAAAATCGTTCGACCGAGCAGGATTTGCCAGCGAGGAACATATAACGTATTGTACGAATGTGCGCTGAAGAAACGCGGGAGAACATTACGTGTCACGTGTAGCGTTCCGCGTGTTCCGTCTGCTCACGTACTTAACGGCAGAAAGAAATCTTGTACCTATGTGTGCCCGACGATTGCCAAAAGGATCGGGGCAAAACGCACTCAAATCGATGTAATTCTATCCCGCAAGACGAATTTTTACACGAATTCCTCGTGTCATATTGCGGAGGGACGAAGGGAACAATGTTAAAAATTAGATGAATTTCCATGATTTAATTTTACGCATTCTAAGAAATCAGGGACTAATGGATAATTTGTGTGGAAAATAAGGGGCAAATTACAAAGAAGCGTTACCTCTATAGTTGTAAACAACTGATCATGATAACTTTACTCACCTAATTGCTATTCGTCGTTCTCGTTCCGTTCGCAGGATGTTTCCATATAATCTGTGAATCCAATATAATTAATAAAAAAATTATACGGAAAATCAGATTCTCGGATTATATTAGATTAGTGTTATAGGCACATGTATGCATATTTGGAGGGCTAAGAATCATAATGTTGTTATCAACCAGTTCGCTGTTCCGTTTCATGAAATAACGCTTTGCGTTTATTGTCATCAAAAATTCATTTGTTTAAACCATGAAAGACCATTGTGGTTCTGAATATCATTTTATCTCTAGAAATGTCGAAAATCGTATTATACGTGTGTATGATGTATCATAATCTCGTAAAATTACCCCTAACCCCAAGAATTACGTTATACGTACACATATTCTCTTATCTCTTGTCTAAAAGTTATCGTCGATACGATGCGTACCTGTGTGTTTACATTATACGTGTATGTACGTAGATCGGATAGTAAATAATTTCGAAAACATACGCGCTGTGAAAAAGGAAATTAAGGTCGCGGTTTATGCATCAAATGCCTATTTTCTAACGCTTTTCGAGTCGGATCGCTGAACTTGAAAAGGGCCCGCTGTCACGAACCAGGTGACAGCGCCTTGAAAACCCAAGTGGCCAAAATAAATAGACCGACACGGGCCGGGAAACGTGAGGTCGTTTCTGGTGCATGAAAGTGTAAACCCAGGTAACAAAGTGTGTCTCGGCACGAAATGCAATCTGTTACAAGTATCACATGCTGTTTCTTTGCCAACACATCCTGCCAGCAATAAACGAGAAACGCGGTGACAAGTGATATCGTTTATACGCGTGTTCTTCTGCATTAGACGCGATATCGCGGATAATCGATCGACTCTAGGTTTCATCCTATTATTGTATTCGACGTTACGCTAGTTTTCTCCGATTCTTCGCATTCTCCGTTCAGAATTAGCAAATCTCGACCCGCGCGCACGTTACGATCGTATTTTGCTTACGGATTTTGCGTCTCTGTTTTCCCATGGAAATAGAGAGCTTTATATTTTTTTCCAACGTCCGTTAGATTTTTTTTTTAGCTTTGTTCGCGTGCACTGCGTTTGGATAGAATATCAATAGAACCATCGCAAAGTAGATAACCGATTGTTTTGAAACTTGACAAATAGAAAAATTTGAATTGCGATTTTATTTTTTACATGCGAATTGCTAAATGTTATATCGCGAAATAAAAAATTGCAGATAAAACTATGCGCGTAGAATTCTTTCTATTTGAAAAATTCCATTTTGGATATCGGTATTCTAAAGCATCTTTTGTTCGCTGAATTTTTGACGAAACTCGTCTGAAACTCGTCTTTCCTTGTTCCAATCGAATCGTAAGACATTATCAGAAATTATCCAACAATTGAGAATCAGTCTTTCATCGTTTGCTGTTTTTAACGATTGGAATTTATTGGTATAAAAATTCGAATTATATTCGTCTATTCGAGGATCCGAGCCGTTAAATTTCGCCCCTGAAGCAGAATCGGTTAAACGTTTTACCAAATCGTAGAATATTATGCAACACGAAAAACTAGCGATCGAAAATTACGAGAAATTTTTTAAGGAACAAGCATTTTCTATGCTGTTTGCTGTTTTCAACGACGATCGATAAATTAATTAATATTACGTTTTAAAATTTGTCGAGCTTCTGCAACTATAGCGCGATGACCGATCGATCAAAGATTTGAAATATCGCCGATTTAGAAAATTACAAAGCACATATTTGGCAGCGGCGTTAGTAGTGTTAGGGAATAATTGTGTCGCACACACGTTTCAGAGAGACAAACAAAGCTCTTTGTTTTCCCGGTTCTCTTTCCAGGTAGAACGAGTTTTCAACGAGTCACAATCGCACACACGAAACTCGTGCAATTAGTTTTTTACTTATCGTCGACAATGTTTCTCTTTCTGTACTGTAGAATATGGAACGCATTTCTGTAATTCACCTATTAGCCCGATGTATTTTCCCTTATCGTTCTCTTTACTCGTCGTTCTTCTTACTTATCTAATGTATTCAACCTACTAGTAATTGTACAAGTCGTATTTGGACTAATATATATCTGGCCTCGTAACAGTGCGTATAATGTTCCTTAAAATCAAACGAAATTCTCTCGTTGCTTATGGTTTAAGTAATTTTTTATCCCACGTAACATGCCTATCCTATCTCTTTTGATTTTAATTTTTGTTTTTAACGCGAAAAGCGAAATAACACGTAATTACGATTTACGTAGCTTGAAAATAAAAAGAAGGCGAAATATTTGGCAACGGCATTCTTTTCCACGGAACGTTTCTTCTCTATTCAAAAATTAATAATATTTATACTTAATACGAGGATCATCGAAGAAAATTTCTGATTTCCCGTTAGTCTCGCTTCGAATAAAACGATATTTAAGATATAATCATAATATTCGGTTAATTTACGCTAATAAGGTATCTATTTTTGGTATTATCGTTGAATTTTTGTAAATTCGTATTTTGCTCGCATACCAGTTTCTAAAAATCGTTTTGGAGACCACAGTTTGGCCAGGTCTAGTCTACGGTAAACGGTTTGCTTCAAAGTGTTTCACTTAACCTAGTTACCACCTTTGAGTCCCTTCCGACACAGCGTTTCTTTAGAAGATTTCCCAATTTTTGAAACAACAGAAAGAAATTTTTAATTCCACGCGTTATCTCCTTCCACGTTATTTTTCTCCGTATTAGTTCTTTTCCCCTCGGAAGAGCACAATTGGCTCGAGGACCCGTTAACCTTCTACTTAACTATTAAGCTGGAATGGAAATACATTAATGGAATCTATGCCGAGATCTTAAAATACTTTTACGAAGAATCTAAGCTTGAACTATTTACAAGTTATAATTGCCCCGATGTAATCGAACGTACGTATTATATTTAAAACGAAAGTTACCGGCGTGTCAACTGCGCGTTTTAATTAAGAGCGTTGTGTTACTTCGTCAATCGTGTATTTTACTTTCTTCGGTGAATTCGATCAGATTCTGAATCGCTTCGTTTCCGCTTCTATCATTAAACAAAAGTTGCATTTTGTATTTACTGCGAGCTATCACATCGATTAATCGTTACGTGGCTCGTTTGCAAACATAGAGATACAAAGATAGAGTACGCGTGTCATACGTTAAGCGAACGTGATACGAAAAGAGAAAGAAAACGCTCGTCCCACGCCGATCTTACGCTTTCGTGTTTACCGTACTACCAAGGCATCCAGCGTCATATATTAATCGAGATTGAGATATAGCGTATATTTATAAAATTTGAAGCGGATATTTCAGCGTGTAAACGATTGTCGTTGTTAAGCTGGTAAGCGAAAGTTTGGATATGGGGCATGGCGATTGTAAAAATTTCACAAGCCTACCACGTTCGTCCGTTGCTAGCCGCGTAACTCACGCCGATCGTTACCTTACGGTAACACGCACGTGTCCTGGCTATCGCGTTGACAACAAATCGAGCAGAGATTCTATTTTCATGTTTGGCTGTACGATCCGGCGAGCCATTCTCCGGACGGAACGAGTTTCGAATGAGTTACCGTTACGCGCATTAAGCCCGCTACGAATAGGAGAGAGGCGGATGGAGAACCGCCGGTGAAGAGAGAAGCCGGAGGGACGCGAGTTACTGGAAGCGAGCGTGAAGTGATTTCAGAGGGTCGAGATATTTCAGGCTGCAGGAACGGTGAAATAAAGCGGCCGCGTGTTGTGCTGTTCATGGCTCGTTATTATGCTATATGCCATGTCCTCGCAGCTACTAAGGTCCTTGTCGTAATGGAAATGTGAAGAGAGACGACGCGGCGCGGCGCGGCGCGCAGCTCGCCGGCGAACTTACGAGCAAGGAAGATAAATGCGAGGATGAAAGGGACGCTGTTGTTGCGATACGGCCAACCAAACGAAGCTTTAAACGCTGTTCAAGCCACGTGACAACGAGACGTAACAGGGAATTTATCGAAGTACAGATTGAATAAAATCGAACGAGTTGAAACGAAGTACCGTGCGAACAAAACACGATCTCGATTGAAAGAACATGATATTAAAAATGATAAATGACGAAAGTGTTGATATTAAGGGAAATGTAGTTTATTTTTTATCTCTGATGGAAAGCTTCTTCGCCTTTGGAATATCCAATATTTACCATTCAGTTCTTCAACTATACGTATACGTTATTCAACCTTACGAGTCTTGAAGGAAATTTATATACGCGATGGTAAAAGTATACTCCTACTACTAATGATATTTATACTATATCCATCGAATACGCGATAATGTCGTAAATAAATTCAGAACGGAAGAACGAAAACTCGACGAACGTTTTCCTTTTCGAAAGAAATGAATATTTGCGAAGCGAGCGCGCGATATATCGTAACTGTGTATGATGTAGCAACGCGTGCGAAATGTATATGGATACCTTTCGAAATACCTTAAAGGCCGTTGAAAGTTTAAAAGACTCGGTACTTTACGGTGATTTGCCGAGGAAATCGGCCCGAGTGATTACGCAGTTTGCGCCTCTATCATTGCTAAGCGGAAAATGAAAAAGACGAGAATGGGCGAGTCGACTGGAGAATGCGTAACTTTGTCTCCATTATCGTTGCTCTGCCGCAGGGTTGGGCAAGGAAGTCCGAAGAAGAAAATACTCGGCAACTCGGGGATCGAGCCGTGCATATTTGCTAGCAGCTGGCATAAAGAGGCCGAGATACTGTCGTCATAAATAGGAATGTAAGCACCCACGGGACTAAGCAGACGAAATTCTTATTATTTTGCGGCATTATAAAGGGGAAGGAAGCGCGACGTCGACGTCGACGTCGGCACTCCGCTGATTTCTACCCATTCCCACGAAAATAATCTCGCGGAAGCACGCAAATCTGATTTTCTTGCATTCCCTTCCCTAAAATTTCCGAGCTTTCTCCTTATCTTCTCTTGGTTTATTTCGCTCGTTAGCGCGAGATCCAACATATTTACCGATTCGTACGAACATCTATTAAACGTTTCGCAAGAATTTAGCCTGTCGTTTAGTTTCACGTGCTTTTCAACCTTATTGGAGCAATTGTAATTAATTTTCTTTACGTATGGAATTCCCCTAAACAAAATCGATCAAATTTCAAATCAGATACAGATAATAATATTTAAATATTTCATCGAGTGATTATGAAATAATTATCGATAATACGAATATAAGTTAATTTCCTACAAATTAATTTAACTAGGAAAAAACTGAAATTCTTTCCGTTAATCTTACTCCGTTAGCTTTTGTTATTTTTACTGTTAATCGTGAAAAATCGAATAGAAAACGTTTTATCAAATTGTCAGACCGTTAACGTTCGATTTTTTATTTTTAGGCGCGAAGTAATTTATGCGATTAGTTTTATTAATAATTCACCACACGTTCTTTTTCACGCTAGGTATTAAACGAAACATTCATCGTCGCTTTTTTTCTCTGTTATTCGATTCATGGAATCGTTCTTTGATTCATGGACTTGAAAATAATTTACCAAAAATAAAACCATCCACCTAAAGTACATCTCGAGATAAATCACCTTCGACCATAAATCTTTCCATATACTTTTGACAAAAGGGCGAGTTTATTTCTATTTCATATCTGTTTCTCTCGATTTACATGGCAAAGTTCATTGCACCGAGGAAAAAGAAGGGGAAAAACGGGCAAGAACGGGAAAGAACGAGCAAGAATGCGAAAGCCAATGGGATTGAATAAGTGACGAATATTTAACGTCGACCTTCGCTCGGTCGATTACTTTTCCCATTTACGGGCATTAATTGCTTCACTCGGAAGTACGTTTTCCAATTAAGCGAAAAGCCATTGACTAAACACAACCGGCAATGGAAATGTTTCTTACGCAATTAACGTTACGTGAACTGTTTGCGGAAACTTTCGAAAGAGTCCGAAGGGGTTAATAACACCTTGTTTCCGTGAAATCTGATGCTTTCTGTTTCAGCTCGTGTATGTTAAGATGTGATTGCCGTGTACGTACCGTGAATCTTAGATCTTAAAAAATTCATCGACTCTTTTGTATACGTGTACATAGAAATATATATAGAGACGCAAACACGGATGGAAAACCACATCTTCCGTAATTGCAAAGGGAGCATCAACGTGTGTGCAAATTACGTAAATCTTTTCGTACGAACAAGCAACCGTTGATGACTTTGCAGAAGAGAACGACGAAGGGGAAGAAACGTCATTTGCAACGAACACGCTGCACCGCTTTTATTCGATTAACGCTTTAAATGTAATACAAATTAGAAAACGAAATACACAGCTCGAAAGTAATGTAAACGATTCATAGCATTGACGGCGATTTAAATAGCACTTTTATCATTAGTCACTACCGTCGCCTTGTTCCGCTTTTTCTTTCCGCGCCCAATAAACGTACAAGCGTTTCATTGATATTTCACTCAATGAGAACGAAAATTCTACAAAAAATGACAACTGGCTATTATTATAAACATAATCGATATATGTTTTATTAAATTACAATGAAATATATATCAGAAATGTTACAACAACTATTTATATTGGTATTGAGAATGTAAACTTCATTGCGCGATATTATATTAAATATTCTTGTTCTAGAAACGAACGAATCGAGTAATTTTTAAGATAAAATTTGTTAAAATATTTAGTAAAAGTCATTTATGTTATATATTTCTGCTTTATATCTTTCATATCGCAAATTGCATAGCCAAACATAATCTAAAATTAATTTTTGGAAATTCTTTGGTTTTAAATAAAGTGACGTGTAAAATTGAAATTTATTGTACAAAATATTGTGTGTTTTGAACGAGATATCGTATCTTTAACAATAATTTTGCATATTTTGACGCGTTAAAAGCTTTCATTGTTTCGCTCTGATATAGGCAAAAACGTTTCTCCCGTGAGATATACGAAGCTAGTTTATTACATTTTCTGCACTTTAACTAGAACACTTATTCACTTGTCAGTTAACAAAGTCTGTACATCACCGGCACCGAAAATATGTTAAATTACTTCACACGCGTGACACGTAGCGGTAGTTCGTTCGTATCGATGTGGCCATATTCGCTATTTTATAGAAAACCACCGAGATCTTTTTGTTGAATTTATCAATACAGTAATATCCAACTTTTCGAATAAGACATTTTTTTACAAAACAAAACTTAATTGACATTGACATTTTTTGTTAAATATGTGCGTGTTAAATATTAACAAAAGATTCTCGGTACCTTGTTATTTATACAGACGAAAAAGAACGTTTGTAACGCAAAATGATACAAGTGAAATGTTTACAACGCTCCTTCTACTTTCATACCACACGATGCGCCACTTCGAAATCATCGAATTTTATTAAATAAAATTTTCCTGTATTTCTTATCGTTTCGGGAGATACGACTTTGTCATGTTACGAGAAAGTATCCGCATATCGTTAAAGGTAATATCACTGATATTTTTTACACTACTGTCCATACTGTCATTGGAGACTTCTTCTCAGCGCACCTAGGATAAACACATTTTAGTATATTTTACGTGTATTTTACGTACGAAATGATATCGATACTTATCAATTGTCTGTATTGTAAGGAAAATAGGGAAAAATCGTATTAATCGTTTGCGATATTTTATTACTATCCTGTTTTATCTAACGTATGTTTCGATGTATCGATCGACTCGTGAACGAAAGTGTATGAAACGAACTCGAGACGTTGTTCTTGACAAATTACTTTTCTGAATCACCAGCAAACTCGTAAAGTCTACTCTATTCTACGTGATTACTCGACGTTTACTCGTGTTTCATGCTCCATCTGGTAGAAAAAGCAGAATTCCAAGTAGTCTCTATAAAGGAAATAACCTGATTGATAAAAATAAGTGAAAAGCAAGAAAAAG